>NC_051181.1:64484514-64826657 GCF_013339695.2 Rhipicephalus sanguineus
TGCTGTTGCTATCGTTCCGTTCAGTGTGATCACCGTGCTCCTCCTCAGACTTTACTGCGTCCACTGTAGGACGAAGGCTTATCCTCCTAATTTCCAATTTACCCTACCTTCTGCAAGATGAATCTACTCTATTACTGCGAATCCCTTGGTAACGAGTACAAGTATAATGGTTGACGTTTAAAAACTTTACTGGCAATCATTCAGAGCTGTTCATGACGTCGCTGTGGCCCTGAGAAAGACTGAATCAAAACGTATGACAACTTTCTTTTGTCGCATACTAATTTTCCATGTTTTCTCCTGACACAAATTTCGGATGATACGAATATTTTTTGTAATCCCGCGAGATTCGTGTCACCGAGGTTTTACTATAGTCTGTTGTGCTGTCTTTCAAAGTCTTAGGGTGACGTCTCTCACGTTTTGTTCCATTCTGTGCGGCGTGGCCCTTAACTCTTTCTCGAGTTTGAACGTTTTTCCTCCAATTTTCCGTCCCATATATCAGTACTGGAAATATGCACTGATTGCACGCTTGTCGCTTTAAAGACAACGGTAAAGTGTGTATGCAAAGATTAGGAAATGTCTAACGTACTGTACTTGTAGCCTACTTGTATGTAGTGTAGCCTATCCTTAGTTCTTCGCTCTTTCCATTAGTCCACTCACATGTGAGCAAGTGACCTACGAATGCTAGTTCATTTTTTGCTTCTTCTTCACCGTCACCTTTGCGTGGCAATATACATATTCTTGCACATACCTGATAATATACATAACATTGCACATATTGTAAAAGTTAGTTCATAGTTGTAAACTTTCTTTCACGATGCTATTAGCATTATGTTTCTCTTCAGTACGTGACATTCATTTTGAGGCATACTTTAAACACACTCTACGTTTATGACCTCAGTCATCCCATTCGTCGCCATCATTGCTGAAGAGAAGAGTACCATCTGGAAACGCCATGTTGCTGATGTGTACCCTTTAAATCTTTATGACTATTTTCCCCATCTAGAAATGTGAATAGTTATAAGCCTGCGGTGCACAGTAGTGCAGAGATCGTATCTGCTTGCCTCACATTTTTTTACCGAAATTCGTTTGCGTTTCTTGTGGGGAGGCAAGCTTTTGTTGTGTTATTCAGGTCCATTCACGCTGTCAGAGACACCTGAATTGACAAGAAGACGTACGGCTTACACGATAACTTCGTTTTTAATTGTTAGATTAACAAATTTTCTTCGCAGGAAATCCTGGGCAACGGAGTCCAACAAAAGGTCAGTCTTTGATGACTGCGACAGGTGCGGCACGGCCCAGTCGACGAGTACTGCCCTGCTTGAGGCATGCGGCTGTGGCTTGTGCAAAACGTCAGCGGTGCGTGGTCATAAACAAGATTTTTTAGGATAACAGTTGAGCCTGAAGGAATTATGATTACCAATTATTATTGAAACAATTAAACGTAACGGCTAAAAATCTCATTGTGGAACTCACATCACCAATTGGTCACTTCGCTATGCGCACAAAGATTCTTGTGGTACAGGGGTATGCCTTCGCCGCAATACTTTTTGAACTGGTCCAGACATTCTTGAGGAAGGTCATCTCTCTTTGTTTCTTCTGCCCACAATATGCATTCTGAAATTGTATATAAGATGTTGTTGCCATAGTTGAGTCAGGTTACATGTGAGCATGCGCTTGTAGAGCATGCACTTCTATTAAGAGCGAAAAATGAAATGATATACATTCGAGGTATTTCTGGTTATTACTTACGGCGTCCCTTATAAGGCATGTCCATGACCACGCAGCTCTTGTAGTCGGTGTAGTAGAACTTTCCAACACTCGCTGGCGCGTCTTCTGTTAAAAAATATATACGTTTTATTGAAAGAACATCAGGGCTATGGGTTTTCTCGTTTAAGCTGTCTATTGTCGAAAGGTGTGAGGGCCTGCCGGTGCGGCTTTCTTCATGGCAGAGGAGTCTCAGTCTCGAAAATGTTCTATTACGCTCTGTGTTAATGTGCTGCACTCTCTGATGTATGCTCACTGGCTTTCTAAGCTTACATAGAAACACCCGAGTCCACAGAGCGTTCACAACAGGAAACATCCTGGACAGGTGCTCCTCTTGAAGCGAGATTTTACTCATGGTAGCGTTGCCCCAAAACATCTATGATAATGCGAAAGTCATCAATGATTTCACGACCCAGTGAAACGAAGCATTCGCGTACGGCATCATATACCTAGTCATTAGTGACGCGCGGGGGCCATCTAGCGGAATTCCAGGGAACCAATGTGATCGTCCTTTCTCCTTGTCGTAACTGGAAACGCACATGTAACAACGTGCGCGCACACAAGTGAGAAAGAAGACTAGCAGAGGCCTGCGAGGCGAGAAAAGAGAGTTGCGTACGAGGATGTCGGGGCGAAGTAGCTAAAGTAGCTAAGAAAACCCGTAACCAATCAGCACATAACAATGACTAATAATCATCCTCATCAACCTCACTACGCTCATTGCAGCATACAGATTCTCCCATGTTTCTTCATCTAACGTGGTTCTGTGCTTGCTGCTGGAGCGGTTGCCTTATGTTGGAGCTCTTAATGTCTATTCGTCTTAATGACCAACGGTTATCTAGGATTTTACATGCCCTGCCGATGCCCATTTTTTGCGTCTTGATTTCTACTAACCTGTCCTCAACACGCGTTTGTTCCCAGACCCACTGTGTTCTCTTCTTGTCTCGTTAACTTCCATCGAATTTTACGGGGATGTTATAGCGAGTTGAGCATGCCAATACACTGCCGAGGGAGAAAAGACATGAGGTACATACAATATTCATTTACACGCCACGTGCTCGGCAAGTGAGGCCTGCGTAAGCTGTTGCAGGTGCGCTGCATCTGTCAGACACAAGTGCCTCCGCGTGGCATGTGTTGTTCTCCGTCCTCGTCTGGTCGTACGCTTACACAATGTTAGTCTGTAGGGAACAGTTTTGACATTCATAACTTTTTCTATTTCTTTGCTTTATGCTAGCGAAATAAATGTCGGCTTCAGCCCATCGGCGCTTCCATGTACACTATTTTCCTGAGCTCATATCCAAGGCAACGTACTGGCCAGTTTAAAAACCATTGCTTCTACGGCACTCAGTGTTTCTGTAAACTACAATTTTATTGAGAAAGACATGGCAAACGAGACTGTACTGTGTTTCTACGTTGAAATTTCGTCATAGCACGTCCATTTCAACAATATCACTTATTGCACAACAGCGGCAACGGTATATTTAGTGCACGTTCTAGACACATAATTGCGAAGGGTTCGTCCTACAGCTATATAGCACAGCTTAAATTTTTGAGATATAGAAAATGAAATTGGATCGCATATAAAGAGGAACAAAGACTTCTTTCCAATTATCCATCCTTTCTCTTTGAGTGCGCTCTCTATGAAAATTTCACAAATATTTCATGACCCTAGAAGGATGTTCATTCCTTGTCTTCGTCAAAGCAACTAACCTTGCGAGCTGCCGTATAACTCCATGTAACTCATTCATGACTTCTGACCGGCCACTTCGTTTCTGTGCGTGCCTGTACCCCATGTGCGCTGTTTTGTCAGCCCTTTCTTCTCAGTTCACGTTATTTTATTTTTTATTGTTTTCAGATTTTGTTGACGTCTCAATGTACCCTGAACATGTAAATTGTCTCTCTTTTGTGCAATAAATTATTTTTGAAGCAAGCAAAGTTCACAAATTATTGATACACCGTGCACAACTAGCTTTCGATGGCCTCGTGAGAGCAGCCGCTACGCGACTCCATAACAAGGAACGCGTCCTGCGGACAATTATAACAAGTAATTTTGGCAACTTGGAATAATATCACGGAAATTTCTTCGTCAGACAGAGACATGCATGTTCTCTATATTTCGCTGTTACGAGCATGTTCTGCGGAATTCCATACGCGTTGAGGGCTAACGTTCATCCTGTACAATTCTTGAGAGCGTTTGCTTTTTTATTGTAGTAATGTAGCTTGAACACTGGTGAATTAGTACATCCTAAAACAGGCATTTTATTACTTACCTGACCCCTCCATGAATCGGAAAGTATCGGGGCTCTCTCCTTCGGCGACGTAGAAAGGAATCGTTTTTCTGTAATGTATAGGCAACTGTTAGAAACTGTGTAGTGTATTTTAGGACCAACGTTAATTTTGAGGATATCCTGCATTAGTATAACAACGATCTTTTGCTGACGTCCTTTATGGATGCAACTGTGAATATCTAAAATATTTAAAATTAAAAGTGGCATATTAAATAAGGCACACAGAATATACAGGGGGGATGGAAAAAAACGCGAAAATGCCGGCGCGCTGCTTTCATCGCGATGTGACTTGGTGGGCATAAAACGATGCCAGAGTGGTCCTTAGGTCATGGCTTACTCTAGTGGCTTTTTGTTACCATACAGGCTGCAACGTCTTGAAGAGAAATGAGAAGCAGCAGAGCACGTAGATACCGCACTCTCCGCATTTATTTCCGTCGCCCTGGTACGCCATGGGTGTGACCGTAACAAAAAAACGGTGCCGCTTGCCATTAAAACCTGGGGTGCAGTACGGAAGCTCACGTGACATCCCAAGAGTTAACTTAAAAAACAAGATTTCACCCGGAATCAAACCCACGCGTTCCGCCAAGCAATCAATTGTGCTGCCACAATGTCGTGCTAGTGATTGAAGCTGCTTTAGGAGGATCTTTCTATACAGACGTCACGTCGGGCGAAGAGTCACGCTAAATGACGTCACATTGGGTGACGAAAGCGTACAGTCGTCCCAGGCGTCACACAATGTGGACTGCGTAACGAGATAGTGGCGTAAGGCTTCACACTGATTACATCGGGCTCGTCATCATTATCAGACACAGCGTCAAAAAGTATGCAGTATAAAGATGTTTATTGGCGGACACTCGGCGAAGACGAACGACAGCGACAGTCAAGGCAGGGCCGACTCTGCGCGAGCTGCCTTCTCTCCGAAGAGGGCAACTCACTAGAAGGAGCTGGAGAGGACGACCCACTTCAGAGTTCCAAAGCTTCGCTACAATTACTCCGGGCACGAAAAGGGAGCCGCCTGGCGACCTAACAACTTGTCCCAATGAGCGGGTCATGGTAGGCCTTGAGGCGCTCCACGTTTACAATGTCGCGCCCTCTACGGCGCATGTCCGAGGATGGATCGATGGGTTCGATCAGGTAGTTTACAGGGGATCTGCGTTCAACGACACGGCAGGGGCCTTCGTATTTGGGCAGTAGTTTTGAAGAGAGGCCAGGTGCAGTGGTAGGGATCGAGAGCCATACGAGCGCCCCAGGGAGAAACGTCGGCGCAGAAATGATTCTGTCACGCTAATACTCCTCTGCCGCTCTTGGTCATGCGTGGTGAAGGTCTTGGCAAGTTCGCGACACTCTTCAGCAAGCCGGGCGGCAGCAGAAATCGGCGCACATTCAGACCGATCCGGCTTGTATGGAAGGATTGTGTCGATTGTGTGCGACGGGTGCCTGCCATACAATAAGAAAAAGGGAGAAAACCAAGTGGTGCTCTGAGCGGCGGTATTGTAGGCGTAGGTGAGGAAGGGTAGAATGGCGTCCCAGTTGGTGTGATCGGCGGCTACGTACATGGAGAGCATGTCGCCGAGCGTACGGTTAAAGCGTTCGGTGAGGCCATTCGTCTGCGGGTGGTAAGCAGTAGTTTGGGGGTGAACAACGTTGCTCTCTTTTAGAATGGCTTCGACGACTTCCGACAGGAAGACGCGACCTCGATCGCTGAGCAGCTCCTGAGGTGGACCGTGACGTGGCATGAATCGGTGGAGCAGGAAGGAGGCCACATCGCGCGCTCTAGCCGCTGGGAGGGCGGCAGTTTAGGCGTATCGCGTGAGGTGGTCTACAGCGACGATGGCCCAGCCGTTACCAGCAGACGTCAGAGGAAGTGGCCCATACAAATCGATGCCAACACGCCCAAATGGCCGGTCAGGGCAAGGTAGAGGTTGCAGACTTGCCGGCGATAAGTGCGTTGAAGTTTTGCGGCGCTGACAATCGATGCAGGAGCGAACGAACTTCTGCACGTAGCGGTACATCCCTCGCCAAAAGTACCGTTGCCGGATGCGTTGGTAAGTTTTCGATACCCCAGAATGCGCACACTGCGGATCAGTGTGGAACGAGTAGCATATGTCAGAACGCAGACTTCGGGGTATTACTAGTAGCCACTGGCGGCCGTCGCCGCTGTAATTGCACCGGTGGAGGAGGTCGTCGCGAACGGCGGAATGGTGGGCTTGACGACGCAACGCGCGAGTGGATGGTGTTGCCGATGGATCAGTCAGCAAGTCTATCAGTGAGGCAATCCAGCAATCCTTGCGCTGTTCGGTAGCGATGGTGTGAATGTCGATGGAAGAAACGGCAACGGGAGACACTGAGCTGTGGGCATTGTCGTCAGGCAAGGGAGAGCGCGACAGGGCGTCGGTGTGAGCATGCTGGCGTCCGCTGCGGTACAGTACGCGGATGTCGTAGTCTTGCAGGCGAAGTGCCCAACGGGCGAGACGGCCTGAGGGATTTTTCAATGACAACCAGCGCAGCGCATGATGGTCGGTGACGACATCAAATGGGCGACCATACAAATAAGGTCGGAACTTCGTAAGGGCCCAGATGATTACCAGGCGTTCTTTCTCCGTGACGGTGTAATTGGTCTCGGCTTTAGTAAGCGTGCGACTTGCATATGCCATGACATATTCCGGAAACCCAGGTTTGCGCTGTGCAAGGACAGCGCCGAGGCCCACGCCGCTGGCGTCCGTGTGTACCTCTAGGGTCGTAGTGGCGTAGTATCGGAGGAGACGTCATTAAACGACGGAGCTTCACGAAAGCGGCGTCGCACTCTGACAACCACGTATTGAGGGGCCCGTTGCTGCCACGGAGCTTCGTCAGCGGCGATATGATGGTCGCGAAGTTTCGTATGAAGCGCCGAAAGTAGGAGCATAGTCCTACGAAACTGCGCAGTTCTTTGACGGACGTAGGTTTGGGGAACTCTGTCACGGCCCGAAGCTTGGCTGGATCGGGGAGAATTCCGTCCTTCGATACGACGTAGCCTAGTATTGTCAGCTGCCGTGCTGCTAATGGGCACTTCTTTAGGTTCAGTTGTAGCCCGGCGTCGCTCAAACGCGTCAAAACAAGCCGCAGGCGTTGAAGATGCGTGGAGAAGTCCGGGTCGAAAACGACGAGGTCGTCGAGGTAGCAAAGGCACGTGTGCCATTTCAAGTTGCGCAGAACGGTGTCCATCATGCGCTCAAAGGTCGCGGGCGCATTACACAGCCCAAACGACATGACGTTGAATTCGTACAAGCCGTCGGGTGTGAAAAACGCTGTCTTCGGTCGAGCGTCATCAGCCATAGGGACTTGCCAGTACCTTGAGTGCAAATCGAGCGATGAAAAGAATTCTGCTCCTTGCAGGCTGTGAATGGCGTCGTCTATTCGAGGGAGGGGATAAACGTCCTTACGGGTGATCTTATTGAGTCGTCGGTAATCCACGCAGAACCGCACAGAGCCGTCCTTCTTCGCAACGAGAACGACAGGAGACGCCCATGGGCTGTTTGAGGGTCGAATAACATCGCGTCGAAGCATGTCTTCTACTTGCTCGTTAATTACACGACGCTCTGCAGGAGATACGCGATGGCGCCCAACCACCGCAGTGGTGGTTGGGCGCCAGTGTCGATGGGATGCGTGACAGCAGACGTGCGGCCGAGAGAAGTTTGCGCGACATCGAACGAAGAACGAAATTCTCCCAACAGGCGCAGAAGCTGGGAACGCTTGACCGACGTAAGGTTGTCAGCAATGGAGGAAGCAAATACGTCAGCGGGTGAAGAGTCGGATGTGGAAACAGAACTGAGTGTACGGGAGTTGGCACAGTGCGTGTCACCCGGTGCGTCCATAACTTGTGCGTCTTCGAGGGCTTCCGCTCCGCCGAGACATTCCGCTCGCACCAACGAAACAATGTACGCGGATGGGTTCGTGACGAAAATATCGGCGTCGCCCTGAGTGACTTGCACGGTCGCAAATGGCACCAGCAAACCTTTCCTGGTTAAACGCGGTGAGAGGGAGAAAGGAGTGCAACGGTGTCGGAGAGACCGGTGCAATAGACGGACACAGCCGTTGACGAGTTTGCAGGAACTGTGGTGTCGTCTTTGAGGAGTACCTTAGTCGCAGCCGATGGACTATTCGCCGGCGTCAAATTGGAGAATGGTGAGAGCTCTATTTCGGCTGGTGCGCAACTAATTATGGCGTCGTGGCGAGCGAGAAAATCCCAATCCAGGATGACGTCGTGAGAGCATGAAGAAATTATGATGAATTCGACGGCGTACAGAGCGTCCTGAATGATGGCACGGGCTGTACACACCGCTGTCGGGAGAATACTTTGGGCGCTGGCTGTAGGGAGGGAGAGCCCGGAAAGCGGTGTCGTCACTTTTCGTAGTAGTCGGCTAAATTTAGCGTCCATAACGGATACGGCAGCTCCAGTGTCCACAAGGGCCAATGTGCGCACGCCATCTACAAACACGTCTACTACGTTCGATGGGCTTTGCTGAGGGCTTTGGCAGTTTGATAGCGTCGCAGCCCTTGCCTCTTTGACTGCGACGACTAGTTTTCCTGGTCACGCGCGACGGGACGGGGCCGCATCGGTTACAGTGAGCGGCGTCTTGGGGACGGCGAACGGCGGGTAGATAAAGACGGGCATGACGTCGGTGACATAGGCGGCGGCGGCTCGTAATATGGGCGGCTGGACTGGCTGGTGACGGTCGATCCGAATCGAGGCGCCCGCATGCGATTGCAATAGCGAGCGACGTGACCGGCGGAACCGCACGCAAAGCAGATGGGGCGGTTGTCGGAAGTGCGCCATCGGCTTGCCGGGCTAGGTCCCATACATGTCGCAGGACGCGAGGGACGGGGTGGCTGCTGATATGACTGCATGGTGGGCTGCAGTCGTGGCGTATGGATGACGTCGGCGTACGCAGCCGGCACACTCTCCTCGAAGGCCTGAGGCCTGGCGACGGCTCAGGCGTAAGCATGTAGGGGAACCACAGGAATCGCTGGAGGCGGCCTGGCGACAACTTGCGCGTAACTGAGCGGCACAGTCGCCCGAGGGGGCTGGTGGTATTCAGGCATGACCTCTGCGATTTCCTGCTCAATAGCCCGGCGTAGGGGAGGCAGCAGTGTGCTCGACGGCTGTTCAACAGGGTGCGGGTGAGCGAAGGCCAGTAGAGAGAACTGGCGGGCAATCTCCTCGCGCACGAAGGGCTTGATTTCGGCGAGCAAGACGGAGTGGTTCGAAATGGCCGACATGCCAGCGAGATCGGCGTCGCGTGATGGAGGTCGACGCGTCATCAGCCGCTGCCGGCGCAGCTCCTCGTAGCTTTGGCCCAGTGTGATGACTTCAGCCACAGTGCTAGGGTTTTTCGCGAGCAACATGGTGAAGGCATCGTCGTCGATGCCTTTCATGACGTTCCGGATCTTGTCAGACTCAGGCATGGTCGCATTGGCTTTCTTGCACAAGTCCAGGACGTCTCCCATGTAACTCGTGAAAGACTCGCCGGACTGCTGGGGTCGTTCACGTAAACGCTGTTCAGCTTGCAGCTTACGAACGGCAGGGCGGCCAAACACGTCGACGATGGCGGTCTTGAAAGCGGACCACGTAGTGAAATCGGAAGCGTGGTTGTTGTACCATAGGCTTGCGACACCCGCGAGGTAGAAAACCAGGTTGCTTAGTTTTCCTGCCTCGTCCCATTTCTTGGCCACGCTGACACGCTCATAAATCGCGAGCCAGTCTTCGACGTCGGTGCCATCCGCGCCGGTGAAAACAGGATGATCGCGGATACGGGGGACACCGGGACAGGATGTCGGTGCAGGGGGAGGCGTTTGCTGGGCGGCATCTTGAGTCATGGTAGAGGGCACGGCACGGAATCGCAGCTCCAAGGGCATTGAATGCTGACCGTAGTTGATTGAAGGGCACAGCACTCTCCACCAAATTATAAAGATGTTTATTGGCGGACACTCGGCGAAGATGAACGACAGCTACAGTCAAGGCGGGGCCGACTCTGCACGAGCTGCCTTCTCTCCGAAGAGGGCAACCCACTACAAGGAGCTGGAGAGGACGACCCACTTCAGAGTTCCAAAGCTTCGCTACAGCAGCAATGTAGAAGTGCGAATTGTTTTACGTATGCGTAGTGGGTACTTCGATATAGTATCCACACCTTAGAAAAGGAAATGTTAGGACAAGAACTCTAGTGTGAGGCTTTCAAGGGTCCGCTTAATGCCAATCATCTTTACTTACTCGTTGCGGCTTTTATGTTACACTTTCTGCCACTTTTCCCTATGCAAAAGATTAAGTGCACTGTAAAGAATACTTGAAGCCACGTACATAGGTATTCTAACACATGCGTTCATTAAGTTTAGACGGCACAGCCTCTCACTGTTATCTCAATCTGATTATTGTCATTGGGTGCAAGGCACTAATACTGTCTCATTTCAGTAACAAATTTGTGCCGACATCAAATTTTGTTCACGAAAACACAAACGCAAGCGATAATGCACAGTTACCGCTGAATACAAGCGACACATATGGACAGACAGTTCAATCCCGGGAATTGACATACGGCGACCGATGGCTTTCCTCACCTCTATTGTTGTTATCTGAACATACCAACACATTTTAAGGGACTAGCAAACAAAAAGTACACGATGCGTGCACAACACGCCGCGCACGTGTTCTGTCCTTCTTCATACACGGCGCTTTTCCGTGCTTCTGATTTGTTGCTATATGCTTCACTAACCAGGCCGAGCGTATAACATCGAGCATAAAACAAATGCAGAGCTCAAGGAACGGGACGCAGAAATCCATCGGACAGAGAGAGAAGCAAGGAAAGACAGGGAGGTTAACCAGACGCACATCCGGTTTGCTACCCTGCACTGGGAGAGAGGGCTAAAGGGGAAGACAGGGGAAGAGAAGAGGGATGCACACAATCACGAGCACACTTGGGGGAGCACATCCAGTATACAGGCGGTCACTTAATTGTTCATCTCAAGTACTTCATCCATCGATATCCCGCCCTTCTCGAGCTCCGCGTTTATTTTATGAGCAGGGACCACTTAACTTGCACAGCAAAGCATTCATTTAGGTAAAACTCTGAGTATAGAGAGTAACTTGTCCCACGCTGTGCTTAGGTGGTTAACTTCACTACAACGTCGCGATGTTGTGTGGCGAGAAAGTACGGCAATTTGGAGGACACTCGAGCTTCCCCTTCAGGAGTAGAACGCGATAACCTCGTGCTGTTCGCGTCACCTTCTGTTCGCGTCACCTTCTCGCACCGTACCTTCCACCCAGTGAGCCACTGGCTTTGGGAATTTAGTGAAAGAAGTAGCACTAGGCATTTAAATGGCTTTCATGAAACGACGGGTTAAAATGCGTTAGTTTCCCTCTCAAAACATAACTAAATTTTACATCTACAATGGAACGAAGGTTGGATTGTGGCAGGCAACATCCCTCATAGCAATACGCAATTGTGTGCTGCCTTCACAGCAAATTTGAGGAATTGCGGAGCGGCTTGATTTTTATACGATTGCTTTCTCTTTGCTGTGAAAAATAAATAAAATGAACAGACATCTTACTTGGGTTTCTTATTGTGGCCCCTAAGCAACCAAACATATTCTCCCGTTTTGGTATCCATGTCAAGCCAAGCTCTCTTTGTTGTCAGACATTCGAAGATAGTGTCGTTGTCGCTGTCAAGGATCCCTATACCGAACGGAAATGTTTGGAAGATCTGTGAAAGAAGAGTTACACAATAAAGTTCTCTAGTTTCCTGTGATGGTTGTTCTGCAACGATCCCTTGAGGCAGTGCACTATCAGACCCAAATTAAAACACAAAATCTTCCAGCGGAACTGGGAAACGCTGTACCGACACGCAGAAGTTCGCGTTCTCTTGCCTTTTCTTTAATTTTTATGCAACTACATTCGGAGTTGAAACTTTCAAAATACAATCGTTCTTTTAGGTGACATATTTTTCTTCATTAGGAAGTCTCAGCAAGCTCAGATTCACCTTTACAAATGGACGAGGAGACCATCGTCGCACCTGCAGTGCCTAACCCTCTAGGTGAAAGAGTTTTAGACTCGTATCCACATTCCCGCACTTTCAAACTTTCAAACTTCGTTCCTCTTTCTCTCCTCCAATCTTCCTTTCCTCTATCTCTTTCCGCGTTCCAAAAGTATTGGCAGGCGTCCTGGCCCCTCAGGTGGCACTTGTCAGCTTGTTATCTCCCTATGTACTCTGTGACCTTGTGTACGTATATGAAATAATAATATTAATAATAATAATAATAATAATATAATAATAATAATAATAATAATAATATTAATAATAATAATAATATAATAATAATAATAATAATCATTATTATTATTATTTTATTATTATTAATATTATTATTATATATATTATGTAGTTATATATTTTGTAGTTGCATAACTTATCAGTGCACTGAAGCATAAAGATCGCGCACACAAGAAATCTAAATGTTCTCCATCGAGCGAGTGGAAGGAAGAGTTCAGCTTTTTTCGAACTCTCGCTAAACGCCTATATAAACGGGATCATAGTTCCTATATTGAATTCTTGGAAAAAAGCGCTTCTGACAGGCCAGCTGAGTTTTGGAAGTATGTACGTAAACGGTCCAGCAAAAGCGGAGAGTCTTTCAGACTACTAGACTCAAATGGGGTAGAAGTGCATGCCGTCGCTGACTGTTTTGCCGCACATTTCTCATCCGTTTATAAGGCCTCAGACTCTAGCACTGATATCAGACAGCCTAAGGCAGTTCGCTCACCCAGTGCTTTGTCGCTGGATGAAAATCTTATCTGCGAATGCATTAAGTGCTTAAAACCATCCTTATCATGTGGCCCAGATGGCATCCCCTCCGCCATACTAAAAGCTTATAGTAGTATATTTGTCCCAGTACTGACTACGATATTTAATAACTGCCTGGACACTTCCACATTTCCTAGCATGTGGAAAACTGCTCGTGTTTTCCCAGTATTTAAGTCGGGCTCTAAAACAGATGTTTCTAATTATCGCCCGATTTCTCTACTATGTGCCACATCAAAGATCTTCGAGCTGGCTCTTCACAAAATATTGTCTTTTAGTGTTAAAAGCTCATTGATTCCTAATCAACATGGTTTTCTCGCTGGCCGCTCAACTACCACAAATCTTGCTAGTTTCATGACGCAGATCTCCACACCTATTTCTCAGAGAGGACAGGTTGACGTACTCTACTGTGACCTGAGCAAGGCTTTTGACGTAGTCAGCCACACACTGATTATGGTTAAACTTGCGCAATTTGATGTTGACTTGTCGGTTGTGAATCTCCTGCAGAGCTATCTGCTCAATAGATATTGTTATGTAGCGGTAAATGGCCAAATGTCTTCTTTGTATAAAATGACTAGTGGGGTCCCTCAAGGGTCAGTATTAGGCCCACTCCTATTTTTAATTTACGTTAATGATGTTTCTTTTGCCATTCGTAATTCTTCTTTCCTCTTGTATGCCGATGACATCGATATTTTTAAGGAAATTCATTCAGTTAACGACTGTCGCTTGCTGCAGTCAGACTTGCGCTCTTTTTCCGAATGGTGCGACGGTAATAACCTTTCTCTGAATACCTCGAAGACAAAATTCATGTCTATCACTCGCAAAACATCTAGCGTGTCATTTCAATACTCTGTCAATTCTGTGCCGTTATGCAAGGTTTATGAAATCAGTGATCTTGGTGTTGTTGTTGACAGCGCGTTAAACTTTTCTTCTCACGTTAAGCGTGCTGCTATGCGGGGCCTTCGTTCTCTCGGATGTGTTTGTAGAATATCTCGAGAATTCAGGTCTCCCATGGCCCTACACAAATTGTACACGGCAATATGTATTCCGCAACTTGAGTATGCGTCCGTGATATGGAATGGCATTGCTCAATCCAGCGGTAACACCATTGAACAAGTCCAGAAAAAATTCCTCAGCATATATAACCATCGCTTTGCTAAAAATGACTCTGGATCTCGTTCAAGTACTGCTGAATTATTATCACTGCCATCACTTCACTGCCGACGAAATCGCTCTGATCTCTTATTTCTTTACAAGCTAGTCCACGGTATCATATCCTGCCCTGTAATTCTCAATTGTGTAAATTTTCGAATTCCGCGTAAGTTAACCAGAGAGAACAGACCGTTCCATGTACCCGCCTGCTTCTTCCAACACTCTACCGTTCACAGAATACAAAGTCTCTATAATGTTAATTTTCTTGATCTTTACGTTTTTCATAGCCCACAATCATTGTTTTTATCCGAGCTTTGCACTGTTTTGACATAGTGTGGCACAATGTACAAAGTCTTCCCTTCTCAGTCTTTCCACATAGTTGTATATATGCAATCTAATTTTTTATGCCCCGTCAATATTTCTGGTGTTGTCTTATTTTACTCCTCCCCTTTTGTGTTCATTTCTCTTTGTCTACGTGTTTTTGCTCTTTTTATTTCTGAAAACTGTCTGTATTGTATTGTTTATTTTTATTGTTTTTTTTTGCGTGCGCCAGCACAAAGACCTTACGGTTGTTCCTGGGCACGTTAAAGAAATCATTGATTGATTTATTTATTATTGTTATTATTATTATTATTATTATTATTATTATTATTATTATTATTATTATTATTATTATTATTATTATTATTCCAGGTCACCATCAATGAGTATGTAGGCGCAAATATTTTTAGCTTAATCATTACGAACAGTTGATACCAATTCCTTAAATCAGTTTAAGGAATTGTAGTTTTGTCAATGAATTATAGCCGATGAGCATGCATTTCGTGCGTTCGCAATCAGGAAGTGCGACCTCATCACTCTACATACATATTGTTACGAATATATTTAACTTATTTACAATATGGAATAGTCCAGCAGTCAAGATGGCGGTTGTGTATTCTCAGAACACCGACACGTCGTCTGCCTCTTCTTCGCACACCTCCCCACAGTCATGGCTGCAACCCCGCTACATCGACCTCCGGCGGCGAAAGCGCCGACTCGGCGCTTGTTAGCAGGTGGTGGGCGAAAGGTACGGCTTCAGGCGAGCGACGTGGACGACGTTGGAAGACGTAGAGGGCGCCGTGTGGTCCAGAGGGGCGATGTCATAGGTGACCTCAGTCACCTGGCGTAGCACACGGTAAGGGCCGGAGTACTTGGGCAGAAGTTTTTCGGCCAGGCCAACATGCCGAGACGGAGACCACAGGAGAACGAGGTCACCCGGATTGAAGCGAACGTTCCGGTGGCAGCTGTCGTATGTATGTTTCTGGCGGAGTTGCGATACCGAAAGGCGTCGATGGGCGATCTGACGGGCCTTTTCGGCTGTGCTAATAGCGTGGCGAGCATATTCGGTGGACAGGTGGGCAGGGGTGGGTACGAGCGTGTCGAACGGCAAGGTCGGTTCTCGTCCATACAAAAGGTAAAAGGGAGAATATCCAGCAGTGTTGTGGCGCGAGCTGTTGTAAGCAAAAGTGACAAAGGGTAGCGCAATGTCCCAGTCGCGATGATCGGTCGAGACATACATGGCGAGCATGTCAGTGAGCGTGCGATTCAAACGTTCTGTGAGTCCGTTCGTTTGGGGATGATAGGCCGTCGTAAGCTTGTGCTTGGTTGCACAAGACCGAATTAGGTCCTCGATTACCTTGGATAAAAAGTAACGACCTCGGTCCGTGATGAGTTGACGAGGAGCGCCGTGATGTAAGATGACGTCTTGGATCAAAAACTCGGCGACGTCTGTAGCGCAGCTGCTCGGGAGAGGTCTCGTAATGGCAAAACGGGTCGAATAATCCGTAGCGACGGCGACCCATCTGTTACCGTTGTTAGAAAGTGGGAAAGGTCCCAAAAGGTCGAGGCCGACACGAAAAAAAGGCTCAGCAGGTACGTCGATAGGTTGAAGGAGCCCGGCAGGGTGCACAGCTGGCTTTTGCCGGCGTTGGCACGACTCGCAAGTAGCGACATAACGATGTACGGAACGGTAGAGGCCGGGCCAGAAAAAGCGTCGGCGGACACGGTCGTACGTTCTGGCAACACCAAGATGGCCGGCCGTTGGTACATCATGTAGTTGCTGAAGTACGGTCGAGCGGAGATGAGTGGGTACTACAACTAGTAGTTCTTGTCCCACTGGGCGCATGTTCCGGTGGTATAAAATGCCGTCGATGATGACGAACATGCGAAGCGAACTGTCCGTCGAGTCAGTATTCAGGCGGGTGATTAGATCTCGTAGGGACGCGTCACGCTGTTGCTCGTCACCGATGTTGCCGAAAGCGGAGAGCGAGGAAATACAGATGGACGTGTCATCCGTTACGAGGTCTGGATCGTCGACGGGGTACCGAGAAAGGCAGTCGGCGTCTTGGTGTAGACGGCCGGACTTGTAGACCACTGTGTACGTGAATTCCCGGAGGCGCAGAGCCCAACGAGCTAGGCGCCCTGTTGGATCTTTGAGTGCTGAAAGCCAGCATAGAGCGTGGTGGTCTGTGGTAACGGTGAAAGGGCGACCATATAAATAGGGGCGGAATTTACCAACTGCCCATACAAGCGCCAGGCACTCGCGCTCAGTAATAGAGTAATTGCGTTCGGCAGGAGAAAGGAGCCGGCTGGCATACGCAAGAACTCTATCATGACCGGATTGACGCTGGGCTAACACAGCGCCAATGCCGTAACCACTAGCGTCGGTGCGGACCTCGGTTGGAGCGGACGCGTCGAAGTGGGCGAGAATCGGCGGTGTGGTGAGCAGCGTAATGAGGCGGGAAAAAGCACTGGCTTGGTCAGGACCCCACCAAAATGGCACATCCTTCTTGAGAAGGTCAGTGAGGGGGCGCGCAATATCTGCGAAGTTTCTGACGAATCGTCGGAAATATGAGCATAGGCCCACAAAACTTCGAACGTCTTTGGCACAAGTTGGTACGGGAAAATCGAGGACAGCGCGAACTTTGTCGGGATCGGGTCGGATGCCAGATGAGTCGACGAGATGCCCTAGAATAGCAACTTGGCGATGGCCAAAGTGGCACTTCGATGAATTAAGTTGTAGCCCAGCCGCACGAAACACGGAAAGAATAGACGAAAGTCGGTCGAGGTGAGACTCAAAGGTGGGAGCAAATACAATGACGTCGTCCAGGTAACAAAGGCAGATAGACCATTTAAAGCTGCGCAAAAGCGTGCCCATCATCCGCTTGAACGTGGCCGGCGCATTGCACAAACCGAACGGCATGACTCTGAATTGGTAGAGACCGTCAGGCGTTACAAAGGCGGTCTTCTCACGGTCGAGGTCGTCTACGGCGATTTGCCAGTAACCAGAGCGTAGGTCTATCGAAGAAAAATAGGTAGCACCATGAAGGCAGTCCAAGGCGTCATCGATACGAGGAAGCGGGTAGACATCCTTTTTGGTGATCTTGTTTAAATGCCGATAATCCACGCAGAAACGCCAGGTGTTGTCTTTCTTTTTAACTAAGACTACAGGGGAAGCCCACGGACTCGAAGAAGGCTCAATAATGCCTTTTGTGAGCATCTTGTCGACCTCCTGTTGAATAACTTGGCGCTCTGATGGTGAAACTCGGTAAGGACGCCTGTGAATTGGAGCTGCATCACCGGTACATATGCAGTGCTTGACTTGCGAGGTTTGACCTAAGGGCCTACCGTCAAAGTCAAATATGTCAGAGTAGGTCATAAGGAGATCACTGAGGTCTTTAACTTGAGAGGGCAAAAGGTCTAAGGCAATCATCTTGGTTATGTTCTTGTGCAGTGTAGAAGAGGTGACTGCGTCGACTCTATGCGGGTTTGGAGAGACGACACCGGGCAGTTCGGGTGACACCGATGAGATCTGGCACTCGTACGACGGTGACAGAGTAGCGAGAGCAATGCCTTGTGGTAGGACTTGAGGGCTCAATCCGAAGTTCAGAAGAGGAAGGCACGTCTTGTTCGCTGTAATAGTTACAACTGTGTACGGAGACGAGACGTTGCGGGCCAGTAGAACACTGGGAGAGGGAGAGACCACGTAATCCCCATCCGGTACACTGGGATATGGTTCAACAGCGACGCAAGTCAGGGCTTGTGGTGGCAGATGTGTTATAGAACTGACACGAGGTTCCGTCAACGAACATATCGGCTGCAGTCCGACATTTGCAAGCTCCTCCCTCACAACCTGCTGGATCAACGAAATCGTTGGTCGAGGATCATCAGATGGCCGCGTCAGGAAAGATGGTGGCGACGCCGCCTCGATTTCTCGGCGCACGATGCGAACTACGCTCTCGTTGGTAGGCGGTTGACCGCATGGCGGCTGAAGGTCCTCGCAGGATGATGTAGCGGCCGTGTTCGGAAGTCGCATGAAATGCTGGGCTATGCGGCGACTCTTCAGCTCTTCGAACCGGCGGCACTCTTTGATGATTTCGTCCACGGTTGAGCAGTCTTTATACACAAGTAAATCAAAAGCGTCATCCGCAATTCCCTTGAGCAAATGGCTTACTTTGTCACTCTCTGACATGTTGGTGTCGACACGACGGCAAAGGGCCAGGACGTCAAGGATGTAGGAGACGTATGATTCGGTGGAAGTTTGTGCCCGACAGGAGAGTTCTTTAGAAGCGGCCCGCTGGCGTCCGACGGCTCTACCAAATAGGTCGCGAAGCTTCTGTTTACAGGCATCCCAACTTGTTAAGTCAGCTTCATGAGCTTGAAACCACGCGCCTGCTGTTCCGCAGAGATAGAAGTCAACATTGGCGAGCATCATTGTAGGGTCCCACCTGTAGACCGCTGCAAACCGCTCGTACATCGCAATCCAGTCATCGACGTCAACGTGGTCGGTGCCGCAGAAGTTACCGGGATCGCGCGGTTGAGTCAATACGACCGGCTGTACCGGCTGTACCGGTTGTACCGGAGTCGCGGTCGAAGCGGCAGCAGCAGAGTTGCTTTCTGTTGACATATTGAGGCTGTCGAGGACACGTCCGCTGCGGAGTTCCGTCTTGCGTAGTACCCCGCACCTCCACCAAAATGTTACGAATATATTTAACTTATTTACAATATGGAATAGTCCAGCAGTCAAGATGGCGGTTGTGTATTCTCAGAACACCGACACGTCGTCTGCCTCTTCTTCACACACCTCCCCACAGTCATGGCTGCAACCCCGCTACAATATCATGCTCATAGTTATCTGTAATACGGAGAGAGCTCATAATGAAATACTAGATACTGTCTAATGGTTTCGTAACAAACACAAAACGCCTAATAGGAAACGGCAGATTAGCTGCAGCGCGTGCGGAAGGGAGCAAAGATAATGTTCGAAGAAAAATATTTTCCTCGTGACAAAGGGCCATCTTATTTCAGTTAACATAAGTGTGGCAGATCAGATATTGTAACTGGACGCCCTAAACTTGGAAATATCCTGCGATAAAGCTTTAAAACTTCTGCGATATGTCGCGCTTAGAATATACGATTAGTTTCAACCCTCTCTGCGCTCAACAATTTCTTGCACTTCTCGTCCATTGATGTTGGAGAAGTATGACCTAAGCGTACATGAAGACGTTGGCAAGCAAAGATGATGCCACACTGGTAAAAGAAAATGCCCGCGTAAAAATGTTTGCTCAGCCACATTTTGTCTTCGATGACTTCTCATAAATTCAAGCTCTCATCCTTGCCAAGGCCTCCGTGTTTGTGCATACCAAAAATGTTTTTCCCGTGCTGTTTTGACAGTAGCAATCACAGGAGTCAGGAAAATACAGCTCACCTGAATGCTCATTTAAAACATGAACGATCTATGACGCTGATTTAACTCTTCAATTTTACAGTTCAGCAAAAAGAGAAGGGTGACTCGAGAAACTGTAGCAGGCCTCACTGCCGTGGGTGCGAAACCTTTTTGGGTTCCATTCTTTTTAGGCGTTGGCGACTTGACAGACCTGCTAATCAGCCTCACATCCATGCCTCTGTGAAATTTCTTCCCCCAATTATTATGTTAAGAGGAACTGACAAATTGAAGCTCTTAGACAAAACCTCTATAATGTCAATTTTAACCAGACGTCGTTACATTGTCAGACAGCTGCCATACTAGCATTAAAATGCGACGTCTCCTGAACAAGGTGTAGCTTATACAGAACATTATTTGCTACTCACTCGGAAAAATTTGTTTAGACACTTGGACTCCTCTCAAAATTCCTAAAGATGTGTTGCATGCAAAGAAAGAGAGGAAAAGCCTGGCAGTTAAGCAGAAGCTAGTATAAAATTTGGCACTTTCAGGTGAAGCAGAAATGAAGGGTTGGAAAAAAAGGGCAGAAATGACGCCTCAAATAGACCATTACAATTAGGCCATGCCTAGGCTGAGCGCATAGGTCGGCAAAAAGCGTGGATCTCACTCAGACTCACTTATGAAATATCGTTTGCCCTTAGAACTCACTGGGACTCAGACTCATGAAAAATTTCCTCAACCGGACTCACTTGGACTCAGACTCACCGAAATTTCTCCTAGCCGGACTCACTCGGACTCAAAGTCACCAAAATATTACTCACTCGAACTCACTCAGGCTCAGACTCACGGCTCTATCTGAATCTGAGTGAGTCGACTGATGAGTCAGTTAGCGTATAATTGACTTTATCGGCCATTGTGTCAATACTCTTTTGCACCAATATCTGGCGTAATTGGTGCTCTACTTGGCACCTTTTGATCTCTTACCTTCAAATATGAGCTATCAGTGGTCGCAATCGAGCAAGGACATTTTTATTGAAAAAGACTCACACGAGATATTTTTATCAACAACTGCCCGTGAAAAAGTTTTAGGGGGCCGGTCATAACACCTGCCCCCCTCCCTCCTGTAACTAATGCCTCTGATCAATATAAGTTAACTGGCGTATGAACTCTAGCGTTCTGAAATATCTATCAGTCGACGGGAGTATAAACGTGAGCCGCATAAGGCTGATAGTAATGCTGAAGTGGTGTTGATAGAAAGCTAAGTCGGCAAAACGGTGTGGAGCTCATTCAGACTCACTCAAGGAATTTATTTTGCGCTCCCTCGGACACAGACGCACCAAAGCTTTTTCAACCGGAATCACTCGGACTCAGACTCACTAAAAATTTTCCCAGACTCACAGACTCAATCTCACCAACATATTACTCAGCCGGACTCACTAACACTCAGACTCATGGCTCGACCTTAGTCTGAGTGAGTCGACTCATGAGTGAGTTTGCCGACATATGGCTGAACGCATAACATAAACATAAAATCACTACTTCAACATACATAGTGTGATTCTTAGAGAGAATAAAAAATCGCTTGCTTTGCTACGCTCTCTGGGATGGAGTTTATGGCGAAGAAGAAATGAACACCTTGGCAAAACATAATAAAGCTATTAATGTTTCGCGATTTCTTTAAAAAAGCTAACAAAAGCAAAATTAGGATTGACACGTCAAGCTATGAGGCAAACAGGTTATGATAGTGAGTTCCCGATTATTTGGAGTAATTGTTCAGATGACAGAAGAGGCACGTGTTTTTTATCGTGAAATACGAGCGAGTTCTCCCAAGAATCACTACTTTGTTTTCGTTTCCGCGGATGGTGCTATGTAACTGCAACATGCCACAAGGTAACTTCAACACAAAGCATATAGGCTAGCGAAGCTAGTGAAGGTTCTCGTCGATAATAAGCTCCTAAATTTAAGACCCCTATCAAGCAAATTGGGCTCCGAAATAATCGCATAAGGTAAATCGTACGTTGAACATGCCAACTTGCTCGCTGTCAAAATAGTTACGCACTTTAAAGCTATCTGGCACATCGCTGCTTTCCTGAGATGCCACGAGAGACAGCTGCAGGCAGCCGGCGACTATAGCGATGAACGAAGCACGACGCATAATGTTCGGCAGGTACAGGAGATGTGTTGAGCTCGCCTTTTATTTGCTACCTAAATGAAGGAAAAATGCGCTGCAATCTGCAGAAAGGAAGGCATGTCAACGTAATACCCAAGAGCTTCATCGTATAAGTGACATGTCATTAATTGAAATCCCCACTTGTACTCTGCACTGACTTTAAGGCGAATCATATAATCAAACAATACTCGAGGTCGTATGAAAGCTGGCTTTCGCAGAATGAGCTTTCACAGACGTCAGAGGCGGCTCAGTTGAAACGTTGTTATATGTATCTTCGTTTAAATAGAATGCTATAAAAACGAATTTGAATGGTTTATCTGTGGTATGCGTAGTTACTTCAGTAACAGCAGCTGCACAATAGAACGACGTCGATTTCAAAGGAAGGTAAGCCCTTTTTGGTAATGTATACTGCGCCGCTAGTAGTGTAATAAAGTGCAGGAAGACAAAATATTGTGGGCATTTATCAGGCCCTTCTTCATCTGTACATTATCATCATCGCATGGTGTTCTTCATCATCTTCGCTGGTGGGGATATATCTTGAGCTTGTTCTGTGCCTCGGATGTGTTCGGTTCCCTAAGGCTCGAAGGCTTATTAAAGGCGTGTCAACTGCGACGTCACAATATATCCATATTTGCTCCGTGTTTGATCCATCCCTTGTAACGACAAAGGGTCCAATGTGCAAATGTGATTCATGCATGTGTTCCATGTCTCAGCCAAAACAAATGCATGCCGCAATTATTATTTAGGTTTGTTACGTGTCTTCCATGATGTAACGGAGAAGGGAAATTATTGCAGTTAAGCAGAATAAATACCTTTCCTGAAGCTCGTTTAGTATTTCAGACGACAACGTGAAACCAACTTCACAGCGTGTTCCATAAATGATTGTTTTTCTGGACGCCACATGCTTCTTGTTTGAGGCGCCACGCGAAATTTCAATTCAAAGACCGAGTTCGTCAGCCTTTCCACGTGGTCCAAACTAATGTTTCAAATTTAGAAAATGCTGTTTTCGGCGCACCTGCTAAACGTTGGATCGCCGCGGTTGGCGGAATAATAATTCAGAGCGAGCGTCACATGCCATTTTCCATCTGCAATGTGCGAGAGAGTCACTGTCATATTAGTTTCTTCGCGAGAAATGTCCCCTAAGCAGAAACAAAAGCCTAAAAAATTGCGATGCCCGGAATTGCCATCACAGAATGGAACTGGTCATTAACCTGCTCCCTCATATCTGGCTGCAAGTGTGTTTGAGAATCGCTTGAAACAAGCAAAACATAACAATCAAGCCCGAAAAACAAGAAAGCTACACCGGCTTCAGTGCACTCAAATGCTATAAAAAAGAAAAGGGGGATGCCTTTACTTTTAGGTCTTGCGGTTTCCTGCCGCCAATTTCCAACACGGTGGACGCCCTCAAAAGCGACTAAGAGCTTCGTGCTGCCCAGCATCTAGCTGGAGGCACACTTGTACCTACTTTGCCAGTAGGTACCAGGTGGTAGCAAGCGTCTGCCTGCTATAACAGAGGCAGATGTTCGACCATTTCACCAAGGCTGTGGTGGGTACAACTGAGCGCACCTTAATCTGCGTCACAGATACATATGTCGGCACCTTTCAAGAATAGTAAATAGTACCTCACAAATAACAGAGTCCCAGGTCGGTGTAAGCTATTCCTTAAAAAAAACCGCTGGATTTCTGGTCGGTACCGGGAATCGAAACCAGTGCGTACCGCAATGGAAGAGGACGCTCCACATTGTTACCACCGCTGCGTTAAACCTCTTTTTGGGCAAATATCTGCAATGTACCCGCAACGAAAGCATGACACGGAGGGAGATAATGGAAGCCTCCTTCGGCCGTGAAAAATGACATAAGCCATTCTTCGCTTAATCTACATGAAGCAGAGGTTGCTTTCAGGCGATGACAAAGCAAATTATTACACAGTGTGAAGTTGGGTTTTATCATATTTCTCGATACTGTCACGTGGTTGTGACGGTGAAGAAAGCAACACACTGCCGTTAGAGATGAAACGATTTATTGGGCAAACTTGTACCCGGTAAATGAAGCAACAGTGAAAGTGCAGCGAAAGGGGCAAGCACAGAGGTCAGTTGCCGGTAACCGGACGTCGGGAGACGCCGTCTTTTGTGCATGAATGATCAAACCTTCCTGCGTTATTGCTTGTGTTCGCGTAAGCTCGCGAAGCTTCCAGCATTACCGAATGTGCTCGCGTAAGTTTCTTTCCAGGGTCATCAAAGACATCCTGAAGTCTTGCTCGAGCAAACGTAAACTGACCACGACCTAACATCCAGACAAATGGCTTGACGGAACGCATGAACCGAGCTATTACCGACATGCTGGCAATGTAGTACGTGTCGGAAGACCACCAAGATTGGGAGACAGAGTTGCCTTTTAGTCAAATTCGCGTATAAGACGTCCCGCCCGGAGGCTGCTGGTTATTCGCCTTTCTTTCTATTATTCGGCCGAAATGCAACGCTGCCTATACAAACGATGATGCCTCCCTTCACGTTACCGCCTACTGAGTATGCTCAAGAAACTATTGTACGCGCCGAACATACACGTCATGTTGCGCGCATTCGGTTATCCTAGTCGCACGCTGGCCAACAATATCAGCATGATAGCCATCACAGGAACACCCAATTGTTTTCTAGATCTCTTGTCCTACTTTGGTCACCAGCACGCACGCCGTGTCGGGCTTCTCGAGATGCTGATATTCCCTTACCCTGGCCCACACCGTGTATGCCGCCAAGTTGCTGACTTGACTTAGGAAATCGCGCCGCTGTCTACACCCTCATCCACCAATCCCTGCACAAGCATTGATCACGTAGTCCCCCTAAAGTCTTATCATATGCCGGACACCACTGATTTCTGTGTACAGTGAACGTTCTCACTACCGTCGTTTCTCGGGTGCACCGAGTCGGTGCTTTCGATGCCGGCGGGTAATGTTATGTGCCGCTTATCTAGAGGAAGAAGAAGAAGAGGACGGGTTGGTTCCTGTTTCGCCACCTCGGTTGTTGTCACCGCGATCACTCTGTTTGTACGAATATTGTAAATGCATCCGTAGTCTGTCGTCTCCCCGTATAAATACCATAATTCAGTTGCACATCATGGTCTTTTGCAAATGATATACGGTTTCTACAATATTGCTCATTTTATTGTTCGTTTACCTGCGACGCGCGAATAAAGAATAGATGCGGCGTATGACCAGCGCGCGGGCCACGCTCGCTGACACATATTCCCTCATTCCCATAGAGCTTCCTACAATACTTACTAGAGGGAACTCTGGCGCTGCTGGTGTCTATGGGAGCTGCAACGCATGACGCTTCAGCCAGCATGGGAATGATGGGTAGTACACAAATTTGTCTAAACTTCGTTCTTTCGGCTCCGTTTGGCTGCGCGTCGCCTGCATCCCTTTTGTCGCAAAACGAAGTTCAGCAGAAGTCTGCATTTCCACTTCACGACTTTACCTTTTTAGGCTCACCAAATCAAAAAACGGTCTATTCTTTTATCCGAAACGAACGCCAAAACGCAGCAATAAACAAAGCCACAAGTACGTTTGAAGCCGCAAGCACGAAGACTAGGCAAATTTTTGTACTACCCATCATTCGCATGGTAGCTGAACGATCGCAGCTCCAGAGTTCCCTCTAGATAATTTTAGGAAACTCTATGGCCATTCCCTTCGTGGCAACGGTGCCCCTTAAAAATTCTCACAGAGGGTGGCGCCAGATTTTCTTCTAGGTATTATTGCGAGAAACTGTATGCTCTGGAGGTTGCGTTCGTTGCGTTGAAGCGCATTCCGCTGCTCTAATTTGTGTCAAGAGTTGCAAAAGCTTCGTGACGTCAAAATAACATTGCGGAAAAAGCACCGGAAACAGGGCACGCTGCTAGCCGAGCTCCAGACAAGCAGCAGCGGCCGAAAGGGGCTGTATATTAAACGTACACATCCCAATGAAGTGATAAATTTTGTTGCGATAGCAATTATATGGACACTCTCGGCGTGCTTTTGCCGTTGCCGTCGTGTCTCGGATATGTGTATGTATGTATGTAAAAATAAACGAAAAAATATCAAAGGAAACTATTTCTGAAGCGCGCCACCGGGATTGGAACCTGCGACCCCTCGCTCCACAGCGCGCTGCTTTAAAAAACTCTGCCACGCGCCATCGGTCGTTGAGGATACTGATGACGAGGTGTTTATATTCTGGCGCGGCCCGTGCAAGACAGCCATCACATGTGCCACGGACCAGTTACAAAGACATAGCAAAAAAAGCGCGCGTGGCATTGCCCCCTTCTGAAAAAGCATCGTCCCGATGCTCGTAACAGAACATAGAAGGGGGAAAAATAACTGCATACACAAATAAATAACAACATTACAAAGCAAAAAGTAGAGTCCACAGGTTCACTAACGCGTAAAAAACGGCTTAAGGTGCACGACATGGACAACTTCAGGTAGTGCGCGACGTCGCTGAGAGTTCGTGATGCCGTGCGGGATGATCTCGTAGTCTAGAGCGCCAAGACGTCTAAGAACCTTGTATGGCCCGAAGCATCCCCGAAGAAGTTTTCCACTAAGTCCACGTCGGCGTATCGGCGTCCAGACCTAAACACGGTCTCCGGGCTAGTATTCCATGAAGCGTCGTCGAAGATTGTAATAGCGGCTGTCGGTCGCATGCTCGTTCTTGATGCGTAGGCGAGCGAGTTGTCGGGCTCCTTTGGCGCTCTGAAGGCAGGCAGTCACGTCGAGGTTTTCTTCGTCGGTGACGTGGGTAGCATGGCGTCGAGCGTCGTTGCCGGGTTCCTTCTGTATACCAGCTTATATGGCGTCATCTGCGTCGTTTCTTGCTCGGCCGTGTTGTATGCGAAGGTGAAGTACGGAAGGATGGCATCTAACGTCTTGTGTTCGACGTCGACGTACATGGCCAGCATTTCGGTGATGGTCTTATATAAACGCTCGGTGAGGCCATCAGTCCGTGGGTGGTAGGCTGTGGTGCGGCGGTGTCTTGTTTCACTGTATCTCATGATCGCCTGAGTAAGGTCAGCACTAAAGGTTGTACCTCTGTCGGTGATGAGGACTTCTGGGGCACCATGACGCAGGACGATGTTCTCAACGAAAAACTTGGCTATCTTGGCGGCACTGCCTTTGGGCAGGGCTTGTGTTTCGGCGTAGCGGGTGAGGTAGTCGGTAGCTACGGCGATCCACTAGTTTCCGACAGTCAACGTCGGGAACGGCCCCAGATTCCACATGGTCGTGACGGTGAAGAACACGCTAGCAGAACTCGGAAGTGCAGAACTCTTTATTTCGCCGAACTTGTGGCCGGGAAACGGAAAGTAAAACTGCAAGCAAGGCACGCTGCATACTGATAGCGGCGAGCAGAGCGTCGGCCGTCGACAATCTGATGATCGCTGGGACGCGCCGTCTTTTATACATCATGCATCGAACTTTCCAGACTTATCACTGGTGGTTGCGCGAGCTCTAGAATACCCTTGACTATTCGTATCATATGCGCAATCTTGACAAAGCGATCTGCTACAATCTGAAATGTCCCCAGACATTCTGGCACAACCCGCACAAGACAGTGATCACATGTGCAACGGACCAGTTACAGAAACATAGCAAAAGAAACGCGCGTGGCAATATACACCATTTAACGCTGGCGGTACACAGCTAGAGCTCGGATATGCTTCAGCGTCTGCAGTATCACCGCGAGATTGCCCGAATGGCGCACTTTAAAGCAGCGCTCATAGATTGTCTTAAATCTGTCCTTCAGAGGCGCAATAAAAGTGGCCCATTTCTGTACCCACCCGCGACGTGCAACGCCGGGTAAACAATGCGTCGAACACCACCGCGTGGCAAGCAACACGCAGGGGTCACGCCACGCACCGCAGTTTTCAAGAACAAAGATATCTAAGAGTGTTGTGGTGTAGCGCGCTCCTCAAACACAAAGAAGTAACAGCTGCGACATTTGTTACTTCACACTCATCCTATGTACACCTGTTGGTTCTGTTCGAGCATCCTTCGATGCGTTGCAGCAGCACGCTGCAAATGTCGAACCAAGACCGCTCGATTAAAAAACATGCGGCCTGTTACGTCATGCTGAAACACATGGGCGAAAGTGGGAACGCTGTGTTTACAGTTTCGTCCACGTTGGCGCTAGCAGACGTACAGCCACAGTACAGTAGACGTACAGCCACCCGCCAATAGCAGAAAAAACGTCACAGTTTCGCCGCAAGGGCGAAGCAATAAATGCGATAACAAGAAAAGCGGCCCGTGATGGACATGCTGCTACGCTGCATAAATATCTATCCCCTCGCGGGCAACTTTTCTTGGCAATGAAGCGAAGGTTACAGAGCCACAATGCACGTATACTACCGCTAATGAATGTAGTCCCAGAATTGCGTCCGTATTTTCTGCGTGAGATATATAAATACTACTTCATTTTCTACATGTAGCTTTTTGAGACGGAACGCAGCGCACACAAGCAAGATATTTGTATTTCTTTTAATTTATACGTTGTCACTTTGCGTTTTTGCGTGCGTGAAAAAGTTGCGCCTTTTACCCGTACCTTAGACGCTAAGCAGCGCTTGCGTGGAAATGCAACAATAGCCATCACTTTCCACGGCGTTACGAGACGCGCGCCTAACCGGACTACTTCGCGTAGCAGTACATGTGCAGACGCTCAGCCCCCGTAGCTGTCCCTTCATTGCCAAGAATAGTTGTCCGCGAGTGTACCGCGCGAGCAGACAGCGGAAGGCCAAGGTTATCCCTGATCAAATATTAGAAGAAGCGAGTGAACTGGCCGACGACTTTTAAATGCGCCCGTGGCGCTCCTCGCGCCATCTCGCTGTTAATGAAGAAACGCTTATAAGCGCCTGCCGTCTCTGAGTCGTGCCAGCGGTAAAGGGTGTGTATATAACGCTTGCCGTTAGCTCCCTGAAGGATCTGCTCTTCGTGGCGTAATGGGTAGCGCCACGCGCTGCGGAGCGAGAGGTTGCTGGTTCGATTCCACGCTTCGGAATCATTTTTTCTGAATTATTTTCTTTGGGACTTATATATATATATATATATACATACCTATACATATACGGTGCATGACAGCGGCGACGGGGACGGCAAAAACCAGCCGAGACTGTCCATGTAATTGCTATCGCAATAAAAGAGAAAAGGGGACCAAGAGGCGATGCGAAGCAGCGTTTCGGCATGTCAAGCCCGTGTTTCAGAGGGGGAGTGGAGAGGGGGAGGGAGGGGAGAGGGGGATTGGGAGTCGAGAGGGGGAGAAGGGGAGTAGAAAGGAGGTGTGTGGGCAGGCGTTGCGCATGCGCAGTAAGGGTGTTCACACCGCACACCACCACCACCACCACCATCCGATTGAACTCCGCCATAAGATGCTTCGCATCCACAAACTAGGCTTGTGACGTTCCCTAGACGCTGTATCCCACCATGCCAAAGAGGAGCTGCGTGTAATAGTGCAATTGAACGACAAGAAAGGATGTCACCGTCGACAACTACAAATTTTTGTATGGAGCTGAATGGTGTTAAACGTCCAAATGATGAAACAAAACATCTTTATTTCCTAAACCAATAATGCGTACAGAGGAGTGTTGATGACCTGATCGCCAATGATATTTTCCAAGAGTTCGAGGCTTCTCAAGCAAACCCGCAGCAGAAGGACACTGGTGTTTTCATTAAACGACCTCGGGGCCTGCTTGAGAAGCGCGAAAGAAACACAGGGACTAAGTAGAGATACACACCGGACAAGCGCTTTCGAACAGCTAGTTTTATTGAAGAAAACTCCGACTTCTTATCCTAACAGAACTGCGTAAGGTACATGAACATATCAGCACGCATAGTGACACTTGGGAAAATGGCTAAACAATCACAAAAAAGCAGATAATAGTGATGTCTCTTTGTCAGATATGGAAATGGAAGGATGACTTACACAGTGGTCACTGTGCTGTGGAATCAAAAAAAGCTTTTACGATTTCCCTCGATGTTTGGTTATAATGTTTAAAAATAGTGTCAGTGTTTTCAAAGAGGGGTGTGTGCTCGCATTCATTGCAGTGAAGGGCCAGGTGTGTGTTAGGACGTCCTTTCAAACTTGTCATGTGCTCCCTTAATCTGGTGTTTACACACCTGCCCGTTTGACCTATATACTCATGCCCACACGTCATGGGAATCATGTACACGATCTTATTGTTGCATTCCACATACTTGCTTTTGTGTGCTATGGTGCAGTCTTTCCTACTTTGCTCGCTTTCACATTTTTGCTTACTCTGAAGCGCACAGTGCCGATTTTGTTTTTTGCCGAAAATACTACTTTTACGTCATATTTGCTCTCAACTTTTTTAATCGATGGGAAAGGCGATGTACGTACGGAATTACACGCACTTTTGAAATGGAAGCAATCTGCCTGTCCGTTTCTCTTGATGGGTGCTTGTCAAGTGTAAAATTCTTTAGACGTCGCCCGCACGATGCTTGCAAAATGGAGTGAGGGTACCCAGTATCCTTCAGCCGGCCAATTTGGGACACAAAAGCATTGTTCACATAGTGAAAACAAAATTTTCGTAATCCATACCGTAAGCAGGAACCCGCAATGGTATTCTTTGCAATCTTAGAATGCCCAGAAGCATAGCTTAAAAGTGGTTTCCCTGCACGAGGCGAATAAGTCCAACAAATGTGACCCGGTTGGAAGTTCAGGTTGACGTCAAAATACCGCAGCTCAATGTCAACTGGCACTTCTGAAGTGAACTTCAGCCCTTGCCCACAGAATTAAGCGTATCTAAAATTCTCTTCCTGAAGGCCCCTTCTTCAACACTTGAACCCAAAATTAAATAATCATCAGCATATCGGAATTCCTTTGTGACCACGCCGTCTAAACGTTTTTCCAGCTGCCTGTCTACACTGCCCAGAAAGATGGTACTTAAGACAAGAGCTACCATAGACTCAATGCAGACACCATTTTTTTAATCAATGTGTCCTCACCAAACCCGACTTGAGTGTTCTTAAGATAATATTCAAGAAGTTCTAAAAAGGATTCCACCATCATTCCACAAGTGCTTCGGAATGCCACTTCATCGTTACCTTTGGTGATGTATTCATAGACAAGGTTCATAAGCGGAGTATGCGGCAGAGAATAATATAATTCTGGAACGCCAATGCTGAAACCCCAGCCTCTATTTATGCTTCCGGCCACCAGAAAACCAACAAGTGCTTCAGAGCTGACCAACAGATACGTATCCTGTATAATCAGTGAATTTGCAAAGACGTTTATTAGCGGGCTCTTGGCGACGATGAACGACAGCGACAGACAAGGCGGGCCGACTCTCAGCACGAGGGGCGCGCTCTCAGAGAAGGGGATGACCCACTAAAAGGCGCTCAAGAGGACGACCCATTGCTGACTACGAACGCTTCGCTACAAATTTAACATTTTTTGGCAAATAACCCGCTAAAATGACTTGCCACGATCCTCTTTTAGAAACAATTGGTCGAAATGGGATACCCTGGTTGTGTGTTTTTGCTGAGAAAAAACACTTCCAGGTTCATACCTTTCGCGCCTTTTCAGCGAATGCTGTTATGATATCATTTCAACGGCCGTTTTTGGCGCCGTAGTTGTCCGGCGCCGCCGCCGCCGGTGTCCGTAACCACTATGGCACGAAATAAGAAAAAAAAATGAAATAAGAAAAGAATTCCAGGATGGAACGAGGTCCGAACCTGGGCCCTTTGTGTGGGAGCCCAGTGTTCTACCTCAGGGCCATGCCGGTGCTTGAAACTGCGTCGCAAAAAGACCCTATACAGGATTCATGTCCGCAAGGAACCACATTAACATATGTAATGTAGTGTGGTAGAAGAGAAAAATGACAAGCAGGCGTCAAACAAACGCGAATTCTGTAACCGGGCGTCACACAATGCAAATTGCGCAACGAGTGGGTTGTTATCCAACTCATAACAAAGGCCTCTACGACAATTACTTCCAACTCATTACAAAGGCATCTACGATAATTCTTCATCGTCATCAGCCACAACATCAACAAAGTTCACATAATGTCTTACAGATGTTCCACGAGTACCACGGTTCTCCGCAGAATGACGAAAAATTGCATAGTGGCTGCTTCCCTACTTTACAAAAAATATGATGATTTATAGCGTACTGGGTTCCTGGCAAGTGCACTTCTATTGGTTGCCAAGGAAGCCCATAAGGCTCCCATGATCCATTTCCTCAGGCTGTCGATAAAGGTAATTCCTTCTCTCTCTCTCGCTCTCCGTTTCTCCGGTTAACGTATGGTATAAAGCGTGGTATGGTATGGTATGGAAAAACTTTATTTAGGTCCGTCGGGCGTGAACTAACACGTAGCGGGCCGCTCCCACGTCGGGACAGATAGGCCTAACCTGTCCGCCACGTCGTGGGCCCGTTGGACTGCCCATAGCTGCGTCCTGAAATCCGTATTGCGTAGCGCAGCATCCCACTTTGACGATGTAACGTTTTGAACCCGTAACGCAGGGCACCGCCAGAGCATATGATCTAAGCTGGCAAAGCCTGAGCAAAGCACGCATGTGTTTCACGTCTGAATATCTGGGTAAATTTTGTGCAACAGTGCGGGACTGGGATATGCCCCGACCTGCAGGAGTCTGAGCGTCAATGCCTGAGGCCTGTTCAGTTTACTCTGCTGAGGCGGATACTTTCGCCTCCTCAGATAAACGTTCTTGCAAAGTTCATTGTAGGTCATTGGGGGATCTTTGTTGTCACAACCTCATCGTCATGCCGTTCAGTAGCTCCGCGGTCGACGACTCCTCGCGCAGCTCTGTGGGCCTTCTCGTTGAGGTTGGACGGAGCGCCCTCGATCTGTCCCATGTGAGCTGGGAACCAGACAATTGTGTGTTGTACCTCCTTCTTTCGCAGGATCCGCAAGGCTGATTCCGAGATGGTGCCCCTACCGAATGCTCGGACTGCTGATCTCGAGTCACTGTATATTGTTGTTCTCCCGTCGTCTAGCAGGGCCAAGGCTACTGCGACCTGTTCGGCAACCTCAGCCGTTGTGGTCCGGACCGACGAGGAGTTTGTAACAATGCCATCTTGATCAACAGTGCCTGCAACGAATGCTCTTCCGTTTGGGTACCGTGCAGCGTCAACGAAACAGCAACTCCGGGCATGTGCATGGGCAGAGTTCTCCAGGAGGGCTTTAACCCCAGCCCGTCGTCTGCCTACATTGTATTCAGGGTGTACATTCCGAGGTATGGGTGCCACGGTAATACGCTCTCTTTGTTCTCGAGGAACGCTGCAGTAGCTGGTATCGATTTCTGTCGGGTGAACTCCAAGCTCTTTCAGTATGTTTCTCCCGGCACTGGTGGTAGAAAGGCTCGTGAACTGCGCCCTCTCTTGTGGCTGAGCTATCTCTTCCAGCGTGTTGTGCACGCCGAGGTGAAGCAGCCTCTCCGAGCACGTATACATGGGAAGCCCGAGGGCTCTCTTCACCGCTTTTCTTACCAACGTGTTCAATTTGTCCCGGTCCGACCTCTGCCAGTTGTGCATTGCCGCTACGTAGGTGACGTGACACATCACGAAACCATGCACCAACCTGATGAGGTTGTCCTCGCATAGTCCTTGCTTCCGGTTAGCAACCCTTCTTATCAACCTCAGGGCGTTGTCTGTTTTCCCTGTAAGCTTCAGTACAGTCTGGTTATTTGAACCGTTTGACTCAATCATCATACCCAGAACGCGGAGGGTGTCCACCCTGGGAATGATACCACCCTCACTTGTCCTTAGAGTGATGTCGATGTCCTCTACAGACCTCCAACCTTTCGGTTTGGGGCCCCTGCGTTTGGGGCTGTAAAGTAGCAGCTCTGATTTCCGCGGTGAGCATCGGAGTCCAGTAGGTATGAGGTAGCTTTCTGTGACCTCGGTGGCATCTTGAAGCGCAGTTTCCAAATGGCAATCGCTGCCCCCGGTGCACCATATGGTGACGTCATCTGCGTATATAGTATGATTAATGCCGTCGACCTCCGAGAGTTTTTTTTTTGGACAGACCAATCATGGCGAGGTTAAAGAGTGTCGGGGATATGACCGACCCCTGTGGCGTACCTTTAGAACCAAGTTTAACGGAGTCTGAAACGAGGTCTCCCATATTGAGGGCGGCTTCTCTGCCCGCCAAAAAGGATCTCGTGTAGTCATAAAAGTTCTTCCCCAGACCAAGGCTCGAGATCGTTCCCAAAACATAGCAGTGTAGGATGTTGTCGAAAGCCTTCTCCAAGTCAAGGCCAAGAATGGCTCTCGTGTCTCTCGCGTTGCGATCAATGATCTGATTCTTCATTAGCTTCATGGCATCTTGAGTAGAAAGCTCAGGTCTGAAGCCTATCATGTGGTGGGGATAGACGTCATTGTCTTCCAAGTATCGGGAGAGTCTGTTCAGGATTGCGTGCTCGGCTACCTTGCCCACACACGAAGTGAGCGAGATAGGCCTAAGATTGTCGAGACTGGGTGGCTTTCCAGGCTTGGGAATAAGGATGACGTTGGCCTTCTTCCATAGTGCTGGAACATTTCCGTTGCTCCATGACTTGTTGATGAACTCAGTGAGGTGCTCTATTGATTTGTCATCCAGGTTCCTTAGGGCCTTGTTAGTGATCTTGTCTGGACCGGGTGCCGATTTGCCATTTAGGACGTGTAGGGCTTGCCTGACTTCTTCAGCTCCAAACTCTGCGTCCAACTCTGGGTTCTCAACGCCCTCATAATCCTTGAGGGGACGATCATCCATCGGGCTGGAATCCACCTGTAGGTACTTGCTCACAAGCATCTGTATAACTTAACCGTCCGTGGATTCCTGTCTGGCTGCGTGCAAAATGCGTCCCAGCGTGCTTCGTTGATTCGACTTGGTATTTGTCTCATCTAGCAAGTGCTTGAGGAGGTTCCAGGGCCCGGCACGGCGCATTTGACCATCGATGGAATTACAGACATCGTCGCACTGCTGCCTGGAAAGGACCTTGCAATGCTCCTCTATTGTTTTGTTGACTTCGGCAATCTTCTTGCCAAGCCTTCTGTTGAGACGCTGCCCCTTCCATCTGGACAGGAGGCACCTCTTGGCCTATGTTGAGGTTGACCCACTTAGCTGCCGCCGCTCCTCTGACGAAGGTCAAGTCAGGAGAAGTGTCCCTGCTAGCCGACGTACCACATCTAGTGCGGAATTACGGGTCGGTGACAAGCATCTGGTCCCGGTTGAGCGCCTCTCTCCAGAGATCCTCCCCCTTGTGTGTATCATATGGATAGCCCCAGGTGTGATACGGAGCATTAAAGTCGCCAGCAATGACCAGCGGGTAGTCTCTGGCGAGCTGTGATGCCCTGGAGACGAGGGTCTTAAAGCGCTGCCTCAAGTCTTTTGGGCTGCTGTAGACATTCAAGATGAAGATGCTCCCCCTACTCACGGGTCCAGGAATGATTTCTATCATTATGTATTCGATTTTACTTGAAGCCACTTGCAGGTCGTGGGTGATATGTGTCAGCCTCTTGCTTATGAAGACACCGACGCCTCTTCTTTCATCGTGCTTTGCAACAGATCGGTAGCCGCGTAGACCTACGCTTTCGGTTAGTGTTTCTTGCAGGAGTACCACGTGTGGTTTCTCCTCGTGTGTGCAAATAAATTGCTGCAAGGGGGCCCTCTTGTGGAAAAACCCCCTGCAGTTCCATTGCCATATTCTAAAACAATTAGTTTGCGTGGCCATCATGTGGCTGTTGCTGAATTGGTTCACTGACCATCTCGAAAGCCCTCACGTTAAATAACGACCGGGCGTCACACAATATGAATTACGTAACTAGTGGGTCGTTTAAAGCGTCCAACCCATTACAAAGGGCTCAGGCATAATTCTTCAACGTCATCAACCACCACAATAACAAAGTACACATAATGCCTCACAGATGGTGGTACCTCGCTTCTCCGCAGAATAACGAATAATGTCGTGGTGGGTGCTTCCCAACTTCCAAAAATGTCACAGTTTCGCCGCAACGGCGAAGCAATGAATGCGATAGCAATAAATTGTAATGTAACGTGAAGAACGGAAAGCAGCTCGAAATTTCCAGCGCGTCACTCGAGCCCAAAGGAAGCACGTAAAGAACGCACACAGGACGAGCGCGAACTAATGTGTCACAGCTCGACACTTGAAGCGCACTGCTCAAACATAAAGCAGGAGGCACGAAACGAACGAACAGGTACACACAAGACGAGCGCGAACTAATTGTAACAGTTGTTGCTTATTTCTGTTTGAACAGCGCGCTCCTTTCGCAAACGCGGCCGCTGCAGCGAGCGAAGCGAAGCACCCCACCGGCCGACCCTTTTTAAGCGCACGAAATCACACGAAAGATAAGCGCACGAAAGCGACCACGCACTGTAGAGCGAAGAGCAACGGCGTTCGCAAAAGCGCGGCGACGATCTGTGAAGGGCGCCTCACGCGCGCACGTCGCGCCATCTATGTGGCCACTAAGAAAGCATGCTGAATTACATGGTGTATATAAATAGCTCGCCGTTAGCAGGTTGAAAGACGGTGCTGTCGTGGCCTAACGTCTGACGCGGCGGGCTGCAAAGCGAGAGGTCGCCCGTTCGATTCCACGCGTCGGAAAGAATTTCTGAATGACTTTTCTTTGTGGCTTTTCTATATATATATACATACTTATACATATACGGTGAATGACGGCGACGGGGACGGACATTTTCCAGCCGAGACTGTCCATACAATTCTATCGCAATAAAATTATGATTTGTGGCGTAGTGGGTACGTTGCTAATGAACTTCTATTAGCAGCCACAAGAGAGTTTATAACGGGCTCTACAAATGTCGCTCTTCCAGCTTTCGCTGCGACTGTGCTGCGCTTTCCGCGCAGGCCTGGCGTTTGTTTCCTCTGGCGCAAGCTTTTCTTGATTTCATTGTTTCAATAGTTCAGCAGCTTTCTTCTTGACGCTGTGTAAGTTGACCTCAGAACGTCTCAAGCACTTCCCTGTCGCCGTGACGCCTTGTCAATATACATGGCATTTGGGAGAACAACAAAGATACCTTATTTATCCGCCTGCACAACACGAAGATTGTTGTCAAGGAAATATTTGGCAGTCCTCCCTTGCGTTTGGTCCAGTCCTCGCACGCACTGATGGCTGGTAACCGCGTCGACACATTCAGTCACACATCTGTCTTGTTCTTTTTCAGCTGCATGTCTTGCATGTCCCTTGCAAACGTCAGTTTGTCAACGGTGTTAGCTGGAGGCTCCGCGCTGAACTTTGGTCCTAAATTCAATATCTCCTCTTGGATTTTTTCTAACACCACATCGCCTAGTACCAGAAGTTGTCCATCAGGACTCGTTTTCTTCTTATGTTTCTTCGGTAGATAATGACGCGCGTTGTTCCATAGCAATTCAGTCAGATGGTCGTTTGCATACACCATTCTCGGAAGTTTTTTTTACGTTCAGTTGTCCATGATGCTTGTAATGCAAGCTAGCTGCAATAAGCTGCAGTCCCTTGATGTCAACTTGAACTTCCAACCGGGTCACATTTGTTGGGCTTATTCGCCTCGTGCAGAGAAAGCACTTTTAAGCTATGTGAACAATGCTTTTGCATCCCAAATTGGCCGGCTGAAGGATGCTGGGTACCCTCACTCCATTTCGCAAGCATCTTGCGGGCGAATTCTGAAGAGTTTTAAACTTGACAAGCAACCAGCAAGAGAAACCGACAGGCATATTGGTTCCTTTTGAAAAGTGTGTGTAATTCTGTACGCACATGGCCTTTCCCATCGATTAAAAAAGTTGCATGCAAATATGATGTAAAGGTGATATTTTCGGCAAAAAACAAAAACTGCAGTGTGTGCTCCAGAGTAAAGAAAAAATATGAAATCGAGCAAAGTAGGAAAGACTGCAACATAGCACACAAAAACAAGTATGTGGAATGCAACAATGAGATCGAATATAGGATTCCCATGACGTGTGGGCATGTATATGTAGGTCAAACGGGCAGCTGTGTGAACACCAGATTAAGGGAGCCCATGAGAAGTTTGAAAGGACGTCCTAACACACACCTGGCCCTTCACTGCAACGAATGCGAGTGCACACCTCTCGTTGAAAACACTTACACTGTTTATAAACATGATAACCAAACATCGAGGGAAATCGTAGAAGCTATTTTTTTATTTCACAGCACAATCACCACTGTGTAAGTCATCCTTCCGTTTCCGCATCTGACAAAGAGACATCACTGTTATGTGCTTTTTTACAGCGAAAGCTGTTATGAGATCATTTCACCGGCCGTTTTCGGCGCCGTAGTTGTCCGCCGCCGCCGCCGCCGGGGTCCGTAACCAGTATCGCTCGAAATAAGAAAAAAAAAATTGGCCGCGTATCTGCGTGCTTCGCTGCAAATGTCGTCTAAAGACGATAGAAGAGGCGCTGCGTGAGATATGGACGCCATCTAGCAATACGTCGAGAAACACGAGTGCAGTGTTGCGGGCTGCTTTGCAAAAAGGTCCTATACAGGCTTCATGTCGGGAAGGAACCACATTAGCACATGCAATATAGCGTGGTAGAAGAGTAAAATAAGCACCAAGCGTCGCACAACGCGAATTCTATAACCAGGCGTCACACAATGCGAATTGCGCAACGAGTAGGTTGTTGAATGCTTCCAACCCATTACAAAGGGCTCTGCCATAATTCTTAATCGTCATCAGGCACAGCATCAACAAAGTGCGCATAATGCTTTACATGCGTTTAGCAGGTACCAACGCTTTCCGTAGAATGACGAAAAATGACACAGTGCCTGCTGCCCTACTTCTCAAAAATTACAATGATTTATAGCGCAGTGGGTTCCTCGCAAGTGCACTTGTATTGGTTGCCAAGGAAGCCCATAAGCGCGTGATTCATTTCTTCGGGGTCTCAGTAAAGTTCTTCGTCCCCCCCCCCACGTCGCTCTCCCACGTCAACGTATGTTATAAAGCATGACGGGAGAGGGAAATAGCGACCGGGCGACACCCAATGAAAATTACATAACTGGTGGGCCGTTTAAAGATTCCAACCCATTACAAAGGGCTGAGCCATAATTCTTCATCGTCATCAGTCGTCGCGTCAACAAAGTGCACATAATGCCTTACAGACGTGTAGCTGGCGTCTCGCTTCTCCGCAGAATGACGAATAATAGCTTAGTAGGTGCTTCCCAACTTCGCAAAAATTGTGATTTATGGCGTAGTGGGTACCTTTCTAGTGTACTTGTATTGTAGCCCCAAGAGTGCTTAACGGGCTCTAGAAACGCCGCTCTTCCAGCTTTCGCTGTGACTGTGCTGCGGTTTCAGCGCAGGCCTGGCGTTTTTTTGTGATCGTTTAGCCATTTTCACAAGTGTCACTATGCGCGCTGATATGTTCATGTACTTTGCGCATTTCTGTTAGAAGAAGTCTGAGTTTTCTTCAATAAAAGTAGTTGTTAGGAAGCGATTGTTCGGTGTGTATCTCTTCTTAGTCCCTGTGTTTCTTTCGCGCTTCTCAAGGATGAACCGTTTCGAACTAGGCCAAATAGATGTGTAACCTTGGTGCGACCCATACTGTGGCGCTATTGCGGCAACACGCTCAACTAGGCGGCTCCCGACTCGTTTGGGACGCTCAGCAGGCCACACATGTTCTTAATCGACCAGCTGTGGTCCATCTGTGATCATTCTTACTTCGCGGTTGTCCTTTGTGTGCTCTTTTCGCGAGTCATATGCGCTTGAGCGGCGTGCGGCAAGCATTGAGCTGCTTGCCGTTCTTCGTGTGAAATTCTAATTGGCTGCTATCGCAATCATTGCTTCGCCCTTGCGGTGAGACTGTGACTATTCATATCCAGACTCTCCATAAGGATTAATAGGAAAAAGAAGCGGCGGCGCGCCGCAATTTTGGGGTGGCGGCGTGGTCACTCTTGGGACTTTGGTAGCGGCTCAGAGCGGCGTGAGCATAAAGGCACGTGCACACTGGCAGAAAGCATGCCGCGGCGCCGCCTCTAATCGGCAAGCAGCGGCATGCTGTCAATATTGCCAGCGCGAGAGTCGCGAGACATGAATGGAAATGCCGAGGCGCGCACGCCCGAAGGCTCGCTGCCGTATCGGGGTTTCTTCACGACGGCCGGAGAGAGGAGGCGTGGGTGAGGGGAACAATGTCCAGTTGCTATGACGATGCCCATGTGAGGAGGAAGAGATGGAAAAGCATGCGCTGATTGGTGGTTTGCTTGCGCGGCAGCCGGTGGCAGCGGCAAAAATGGGTCAGGGAGCGATTCTGTCGGCGGGAGTTATATTTTGACGCTACACAGGCGAAAGAGAGAAAAGCGGCTTCTCGCGAGTGGTACGGAGCGCGCGGCGCCGCGGCGCACATATCTAAGTGGTGGTCTACGGAAATTTAGACCATCTGGTGCACTTTAACTTGCACTAACATTGCAAAGGACACAGGTATCTAGCATTTCGCCTGCACCGAAACATGACCGCCGCCGCCGGGATCGAACCCGCGACCCTCGGGTCGACAGTCGTCCACTGTAGCCACTGTTCGACTGCGGCAAACCACATTCCAAGCACTACATGTGTGGCTTTGTTTCCAGCCGACGTACACTTTTCAGTGGTTACCCACGTATTTCACGTGAAACTATCTCCTAGAGGTGATGCACTTACCGCAATTGCCTGCGTTTCGTGGATATCCCTGAAAGGCAGCGGCGCTACTGAATCTTTGCCTGCAGGAGAAACTTCCAGTAGTGCAGCAGCCTTTCAGGGACGTTTAATCCGGCTTTGAAAATAGCACATCGGTTACAAAGAACGCAAGAGTATCCTTGCCCCATTCCTTCTGGTACAGAGTGGTGGTGCCGAGGTTCAGGACTGTTTTCAATAAAGTTATTCAATCAATCAAAGTATGAACGATACTCGCATGAAAGCATTTATTTCTTCCAAATTATTCCTTACGTGTACTGTGCACTGTGGACAAGAACTGCTTAAGGGCCTCAACGTCGAGGGAGGTTGCGTATAAGATTCTTGAAGCAGACACTTCTCTCTTCCGGAAAAGGTAATGGGTTGTTCTGAAACGAGTATCGATTAGAGCAGTTTTAGGAAGGTGAGCATGCCACACATTGAAACAGTTCGATGATATAACAGAACATTCCAGGCTTGTGCGGTCAAAAGACCAATGGGCAGCGATGAATTTCGCATCATGCCCGGATGCACAGAACGACCGCAATGTTCATTATTTCAAATCAATGACTGAAAATGAATACTTGCATCTTGTATTCCACAGCTTTCTGTATATTTTGCTGTAGCAGCCTTCTCAAAGCAACCCTCGCACCCTTTTTGAATATTGCCTGAAAACGTTGCCGATCTCTCGTTAAAGATTCGCGTAACTTCAGCGCAATGATAATGCGCAACATCGAATTTACCGTGTCTTGTCAAAAGCAGTGGAACATTGCTTTTGTCTCTTCTGCGAGTTAGGCGCAACCATGAGCGAGCCGACGGGCAATGCTGAACGTTACTTAAGGCGCTGCGTCGGCATCGCGGTCGCCCACGGGGTGTCACAGCCTACCTGCGCCACACGATTACCAGAAGTACCTTGCAGCACTATGGAAGCTGCAGGGCTTGTTAGCCCAGAGGCTCGCCTGCTTTTTTGATGTTTGCTCCCTGCAGTTAATATAGCACTCAAAACCTTCTTCGGAAACGCCACCTCACCGTTTCTTTAGTGCTTAGTAACCCACTTCTACAAGGCGCGTTCGCTGGCGTTTGCGGGGGGGAACGTGGTTCCTTTTATAACAGCCTTCATACTGGTGCTTTCATCGACTTCCCTTTTGACCGCAGCAAAACCTTTCTCGTTCACTAGAAACAAATGCATTTCGAGGTACTAACCTTGCGTCTTTCAAAAAATACTCAATCTTTGACCTGTAGCGCTCTGGTGATTCACTAGACGCGCTTTCCGCGACCTTTACGTACCGTTCTTGAGCGGAACGGTAAATTATTCACGCAGTAAGCAGATATAGGCATTCAGGGCGTTTCGCATTATCAGCGCATCACCGGCGTTAATGCTGTGACGCCATCTGCTCAGTTGAGATCAAACCACTTTTACGGCTCGGAACCACCTCAGTAGTCCTAGCAGCATCAAAAGAAAAAAATTATCTAAATAACTGCGACATAATATGCCTGATAATTTTCCCTCAGCGTTAGATGGGACTAAGCGATGACAGATTATACCACTTATTTCATGGTGTGCGGGCAGAGTGCCAGTAAAAATGATGAATTCGGACGGAAGCGGATGGTATGGCTGTATGGGGCTGCCATGTTGATGTATACCATCGCTGTTAGCGTGGCTGTTACGGTTACCAGCTGGTAATCGCTGCAATATTTGAAGAAACGCGGGGTGCATACTAGGGGGGCCTAACGTACCAGGTATCTCTGTAATGCGCCATGCAAGAAGCACAGCTAAAACACTTGTATCTCCTCATAGCTTGGGCAGTGATGCAAGGTAGTTGTGAGATGAGATGGAGAATAGGGGAATGTGACTCCGCACTGAAATCCACTAACGTATAAATAGAATCTGGGCAGCTGGACGCCACCCTAGCGCGCCTCGCCTTACCCCTGGTCTCACCTACCCTTTACCTCTGTTTTCAAAAATGTTAATTTACCCTCTCCTTCCTGAAATTGAAGTAATGACCAATGCGGTGAAAGAAAATATTTGAACATGCTCAAGGCCATGACGCACCGCTACGGAAAATTCGGACGGTACATCCTCCCCTTGTCATACCTATTCTGTCGTGAAAATACTTTTAAGGATATGGTAAACCTCTCTGGAGACATGCCATCTTGTGCGAACCCCTGTATGACGTCAAATCTCTTGTTCGTTGCAGTGAGGGTGTATACCTCTACCCCGTAATGGTTTGGTTTCCGTTGGCTAAAAACGAAATGCCATGCCCCGAAACCACCAACACGTGCTCGCGAGCTCGCGTGCCTCTCTGCTTTACTCGCGGAGAAGTTTTCTTGACAATGAAGCGAAGGCTACAGAACCTAATCGCGCGTATCCTACGACCAATGAATGTAGTTCCCCAATTGCGCTGTATTTTATAAAATATAGATATAAAAGATACTCCTTTATTTTCTACAGGGAGCTGTTTGAGACAGGACGCAGCTCGCATCAGTAAGATAATTTTATTTTGTTTCAATTTATACGTTGTCACTTTGCGTTTTTGCACGCGACAGGAAGTCGCGCATTTTACGTGTACCTCCAACGCTAAGCGGCGTCTGCGTCGATATCAAACGCTGAGTGCGTGCAGCCATCACTTTCTACAGCGGTGCCAAACGCGCGCCATACGGGACTACTTCGCGTAGGAGTATATCTGCAGAAGCTCCGCCCTCGTGGCTTCCCCTTCATTGCGAAGAAAGGAAGGAAGAAATACAAAACGGAGAAGGCAGGGAGGTTAACCAGACAGAGTTCGGTTGGCTACCCTACGCCGGGGAAAAGGGAAGGGGAGTGGAAAGATGGGAGTGGAAAGTTGTCCGCGAGTATAGCAGATGCGCGCGTTCCTTGCGTTTACACCTCGGATGCTCAGGAAGGGCATTCGAATATGGGAACAGAGCAGCCGACGAACTCGTTGGCTGTAGACTCGTACAGAACAGGAACGCCACAAATAAATTTCCACCTCTGGGTGGTGTAGGGGACATTTAATAATTGCAGGCACACGGCATATCGTTCTTTGCAATCAGGCATACAACAAAGAGCTCAGTATTCGTTTCAATAAAGAAAACCACAAAACTAGCAACTTGTTCAGTTTATTCTCAGACTGCAATGGGTAGACCACGGAGAAATAAGACACCAAAAGAACAGTGTCAATACAATGCTCTACGAAAGGAACTAATTCTTCGTGCTGAAGATGGTCGCGGAACCAATAACGGCCTACCACAGCTACCGCAAAGCGATTAATAATGCCATTACACTAGAGTGATAATAATACTGTCACGTGGTCGTGACGTCGACGAAGACAGCAGTCCGCACGTCCGAGATGAAACTGTTTATTTGGCCGAACTTGTGGCCGGGAAACTGAAGGTCAAACTACAGCAATACACTGATAGCGTCGAACAGAGCGTCGACCGTCGATCAACTGACAAGCGGTGAAGCGCGTCGGCATTTAAACACGTGCCGTCGAATATTCCAGCGTTATCGCTGGCTGTCCTGCAAATTCTAGAATAAGCTCGAGTGTGCGCGTCTTGCGCGCAATCTTAACAAAACAATCTACAATGATCGGGAAGCTTCGCGAACAATGTGGCGCGGTTTGCGCTGAGCGTTGCTGACAGTCTTGGGGGGTGTAGCTTCAGCTCATGAAACATAAGACACGCGGCAATGCCCCCCTCTGAAAAAGCATCGTCCCGATGCTTAAAAACAGAACATGAATACATGCAATACTAAAGAAAACTAATAAAGAAAGCAGACATTAGTGTCCTCTGGTGCGGTAACGTGCATAGTACGGTTTAAGGTGCACCACATGCACGACCTCGGGTCGAGCTCGGCGCCTCTGAGTGTTCGTGATGCCGTCGGGGACAACCTCGTAGTCGAGTGCGCCGAGACGTCGAAGTACCCTGTACGGTCCGAAGTATCGTCGCAGAAGCTTCTCGCTCAGTCCGCGTCGTCGTAGTGGTGTCCAGACCCAGACACGGTCGCCGGGCTGTTACTCCACGGAGCGTCGTCGAAGATAGTAGCGACGGCTGTCGGTGTTCTGCTGGGTCTTGATGAGCAGGCGGGCGAGGCGTCGAGCTTCTTCGGCTCGTTGTAAGTAAGCGGCGGCGTCGACATTTTCTTCGTCGGTGACGTTCGGTAGCATGGCGTCGAGCGTCGTCGCCGGGTTCCTTCCGTAGACCAACTTGTACGGGGTCATCTGCGTCGTTTCTTGGACGGCCGTGTTGTAAGCGAAGGTCACGTACGGAAGGACGGCGTCCCACGTCTTGTGCTCAACGTCGTCGTACATGGCCAGCATGTCGGCGATGGTCTTATTTAGACGCTCGGTGAGGCCATTGGTCTGCGGGTGGTAGGCGGTGGTGCGACGGTGGCTCGTCTCGCTGTATTTGAAGATCGCCTGAGTGAGGTCCGCAGTAAATGCGGTACCTCTGTCTGTGATGAGGACCTCTGGGGCGCCATGACGCAATACGATGTTCTCCACGAAGAACTTGGCTACCTCGGCCGCACTGCCTTTGGGCAAGGCCTTTGTCTCGGCGTAGCGGGTGAGGTAGTCAGTTGCTACGACGATCCACTTGTTGCCGGAAGTCGACGTCGGGAACGGCCCCAGTAGGTCCATCCCGATTAGCTGGAACGGCCGGTGAGGTGGTTCGATTGGCTGCAGAAGTCCCGCTGGCCTAGTCGGCGGTGTCTTCCGTCGCCGGCAATCTCGGCAAGTCTTAACGTAGTGGGTGACGTCGGCAGCAAGGCGTGGCCAGTAGTATTTTTCTTGTATTCTGGCGAGTGTGCGGGAAACACCGAGGTGTCCAGCCGTCGGGTCGTCGTGTAGGGCCTGGAGGACTTCTAGTCGCAATGATGAGGGCACGACAAGAAGGCAGTCGGCTCGAAGAGGCGAGAAGTTCTTCTTCAGGAGAACGCCGTTCCGCAAGAAAAACGACGGCAGTCCTCGCTTGAATACCTTCGGAACATCGGCGGTCTTGCACTCGAGGTACTCCATGAGGCCCCCAACTTCCGCGTCGGCTCGTTGCCTTTCGGCGAAGTCATCGGCACTTATAGTTCCGAGGAAGCAGTCATCGTCGTCGTCTTGCGGCGGCGCGTCGACGGGGGCACGAGACAGGCAATCGGCGTCAGAGTGTTTTCGTCCGGACTTGTACACGACGGTAATGTCGAATTCTTGCAGTCGTAGGCTCCACCGTGCGAGGCGACCTGAAGGGTCCTTCAAGTTAGCTAGCCAACACAAGGCGTGGTGGTCGCTCACAACTTTGAAGGGCCGGCCGTAGAGATAGGGGCGAAACTTCGATGTAGCCCAGATTATGGCCAGGCACTCCTTTTCTGTTGTGGAATAGTTGATTTCTGCCTTTGATAGCGACCGGCTAGCATAACTGATGACCCTTCCCAGCCCGTCAGTCTTCTGCACGAGGACGGCGCCGAGCCCAACGCAGCTTGCGTCGGTGTGGATTTCCGTATCGGCGTCTTCGTCGAAATGCGCTAGTATCGGAGGCATCTGAAGGCGTCGTTTAAGTTCTTGAAAGGCTTTGATTTGCGCCGTTTCCCACTTGAATGGCACGTCGGTCTTCGTGAGGTGCGTTAGTGGCTCGGCTATTCGTGAAAATTCCTTGACGAAGCGTCTGTAGTAGGCGCACAAGCCGAGAAAACGGCGTACGGCCTTCTTATCGGTGGGTGGCGGGAAGGCAGCGATGGCAGCTGTTTTGCGCGGGTCCGGGCGAACACCATCTTTGGAGATCACGTGACCCAAAAACAAGAGCTCCTCGTACGCGAAGCGGCACTTTTCAGGCTTCAGGGTGAGTCCGGAGGTCCTGACTGCTTGAAGTACAGCTTCAAGGCGCCGAAGGTGTTCGTCGAAGTTTGAAGAAAACACAACGACGTCGTCCAGGTACACGAGGCACGTCTGCCACTTCAAGCCGGCCAGTACTGTATCCATAAAGCGTTGAAATGTCGCCAGTGCCGAGCAAAGACCAAAGGGCAAGACTTTGAACTCGAACAGGCCGTCTGGTGTTATAAAGGCAGTCTTTTCTCGGTCTCTCTCGTCGACTTCGATTTGCCAGTAACCGGTCTTCAGGTCCATCGACGAAAAGTACTTTGCGTTGTGTAATCGATCCAGGGCGTCGTCTATCCGGGGAAGGGGATACACGTCCTTCTTCGTCACTTTGTTCAGGCGATGATAATCGACGCAAAAACGTAGAGTTCCATCCTTCTTCTTCACTAGCACCACGGGGGATGCCCACGGACTCTTCGACGGCTGGATGATGTCGTCGCGTAGCATTTCGTCGACCTGTTTCTTAACAGCCTCGCGTTCTCGCGTCGAAACTCGGTACGGGCTCTGACGGATGGGTCGGGCACCTTCTTCTGTTATGATGCGATGTTTCGCGACTGGGGTCTGTCGAATTTTTGACGACGACGAAAAGCAGTCCTTGAATTGCAGGAGCAGGGCTTGAAGCTGGTCTTGCTTGTGCTTCGGGAGGCTCGGGTTGACGTCGAAATCTGTTTGGGGATCTCGATCCTTCGAAGCAGGTTCGGTAGCATCGAAGAAGGCGAAAGCATTGCTGGCGTTCACGAAGTCGTCGATGTAGGCGACCGTCGTACCAATGTTCAGGTGCCTATATTCGTGGCTGAAGTTTGTCAGCACTACCTTTCCTTTGCCATCGCGCAGCTCGGCTATGCCTCTTGCGACGCAAATCTGACGGTTCAGAAGCAGGTGCTGATCGCCCTCGACGACGCCTTCCAGGTCTGCTGATTTCTGAGTGCCGACGGAAATGATGACGCTGGAGCGAGGGGGAATGGTGACCTGGTCTTCCAGCACATTCAAGGCGTGTTTTTCTGGCGGCGTGTACGGCGGTAGTGCTTTTTCTGTGGATAGTGTTATCGACTTGGATCTCAGATCGATGACTGCACCATGAAGGCTTAAGAAGTCCATACCAAGAATGACCTCTCTCGAGCAACGCTGCAGGACTACGAAGTTCGCGGGATAAATCCGGTTGTTAATGGTGAGTCTCGCTGTGCAGATTCCCTTCGGTGTTACTAGATGACCTCCGGCTGTCCGGATTTCGGGGCCTTCCCAGGCTGTCCTAACTTTCTTCAGCTTCGCGGCGAACGGTCCACTGATGACAGAACAGTCGGCTCCGGTGTCGACGAGAGCTGTGACGCTGTGGCCGTCGATAAGGACGTCGAGGTCGCTAGTTCGTCGTCTTGCATTGCAGTTAGGTCGTGGCGTCGGGTCACGGCTACGTCGGTTTGTTCCGCTGCCTCCCCGTTGCGTTGTCAGGTCGACTTCGGTCCGCGAGGCGTCGTCGTCAGGGCTCTGTCTGGTTCGCGTCGGGTCTTCAAGGTTTCGTCGTGGCGTCGTCGTCGGCGGCGGAGGATCTTCGATGTTTCGTCGTACAGCAACCGCACCTCCATCGGTTGCTGCCCTTAGTTTTCCGGATACGGGCTAGGCGACCGGCCCCGGAATGGGCCAGTGTACTGGCGGCGTTGGGGAGAGGCGTAGCGGCCTGGCGACGGCGATCGGGAAGGTCCTCGGGGGGTCCACTGCGCTCCTGCCAGATAGTCGGCGATGTCACGTGGTCGTTCACCCTGCTGTGGACGCGGCGCGTCGATGGCGAACCCGCGCAGTCCTATCCGTCGATACTGGCAGCGGCGGTAGGTGTGGCCGGCTTCTCCGCAGTGGTAGCAGAGTGGACGATGGTCGGGGGCGCGCCAAACGTCGGTCTTCCTCGGCATGTATCGCTGGCCGGTTGGCGGGCAGTATGGCGTCGGTGGTGGCGGCGGTGGTGCCTGGCGGCGGAACTGCTGGGCCGGCGCGGCGTCTTGACGCGGGAGAGGAGGGGGGGCGTTGCGTCGGGCTGCAGCAGCATAACTCACTGCTTGAAGATGCGGCGGTGCCGGCTGAGAAACACCCAGTGACTCTTTGATTTCCTCGTGGACAATGTCTGCGATCGAATCCACTTGAGGCTGCGGCGAAGGTAACAGCTTGCGCAACTCCTCCCGCACGATCGCTCGGATGGTTTCGCGCAAGTCGTCGGTGGCTAGTGAGTGCACTCCGGAATAGGTTGCAGACAGCGGCGAGCGGTTGTACTGTTTCGTCCGCATGTCCAGTGTCTTTTCAATAGTCGTAGCCTCGGCGAGGAATTCGGCGACCGTCGTGGGCGGGTTGCGGACAAGTCCCGCGAAAAGTTCTTGTTTGACACCCCGCATGAGCAGGCGAACTTTTTTGTCTTCTGCCATCGCAGCGTCGGCCTGACGGAAAAGTCGAGTCATCTCTTCCGTGAAAATGGTGACGCTTTCATTTGGCAGCTGCACCCGGGTCTCCAGCAAAGCAGCGGCCTTTTCCTTGCGGACGATGCTCGCGAAGGTATTGAGGAACGTCGTCCGAAAGAGCTCCCAGGATTGAAGGCTCGATTCATGGTTTTCGAACCACGTCTTCGCGGCGTCTTCTAAGTAGAAATAGACGTGGCGCAGCTTCTCTTCAGTGTCCCAGTGGTTGAAGGCGGCGACTCGCTCGTACGTCTCCAGCCAGCTCTCCGGGTCTTCAAACGACGATCCACGGAAAGTTGGCGGCTCCCTTGGCTGTCGCATCACTACCGTTGTAGGTGGCAGGGGGTCTGTCATCGTCTCAGTGGCAGATGTGACGGTCTTCGGCTGCCTGGCGTTTTCGGGAAGGAGCCCGTACTCTGGTTGTAGTCCCTTCTGCCGGCGGCTGGTTCGAGGATCCGGGTAGACCTTAGAGTCGTCTTCTTCGCGGCTTGGGCTAGGGTCAGCGCTCCGCGGTGGCGTCCGGATCATGAAGCAGCACCTCCACCGGATGTCACGTGGTCGTGACGTCGACGAAGACAGCAGTCCGCACGTCCGAGATGAAACTGTTTAGTTGGCCGAACTTGTGGCCGGGAAACTGAAGGTCAAACTACAGCAATACACTGATAGCGTCGAACAGAGCGTCGACCGTCGATCAACTGACAAGCGGTGAAGCGCGTCGGCATTTAAACACGTGCCGTCGAATATTCCAGCGTTATCGCTGGCTGTCCTGCAAATTCTAGAATAAGCTCGAGTGTGCGCGTCTTGCGCGCAATCTTAACAAAACAATCTACAATGATCGGGCAGCTTCGCGAACAATGTGGCGAGGTTTGCGTTGAGCGTTGCTGAATTCTTGGGGGGTGTAGCTTCAGCTCATGAAACATAAGACACGCGGCAATACATACCCCCCCCCCTCGCCATCAGCATGCATGGTGTTTGATAAAGCTTCGCTGGGCCTTCACGTTCCCAGCGCGGTATAGCGCACAATTTTTTGTGGAGTGGAAACCTTATTGAGTTCATGCGTATTTATGGTAATTTATACGGCTCGGGGCATCCAGAAGGGAAAGAAAGTGCATGGCATATACGATAACCTTGCGTATAGTTTAGAGATTCTACAAATTTTTGCCAATACATTTGCATGTAAACATTGTCCGACAGTTAGCTGAGTTTATGACGACATATACAATCGTTACGCGCCGTGCCAAGGCTTTCTGCACTGCTCTGGGCATTCGGTTGTGGCTTTTGTAAAACGCGAGCGGTGCGTTGTGGAGAATGGAAAGATTACTAAAAAATAACGTTTAAAATGGAACAATCCTTTCATTGCTGATTAGTATGGCGTGATATCTAGGGCTAGAAGCCTTAAAGTGGAACTTACATCACCAGTTCGTGACTTCGCTCTCTGCACAGAGGTCCTTTTGGTAAAGGGGAATGCCTACGCCGCAGTGCTTTTTGAATTGATCCAGACATTCCTGAGGAAGTTCGTCTTTCATTGTTTCTTCTGCCCACAATATGCATTCTGAAATTGTACGTGAGATGTTGTTGCTATAGCTGCTACTGTATACCCGCAAACATGCGCCCATTCGCAAGGCTGCGACATAAACGCGACATACATACATACATACATATATAAATGCATACATATATACACATATATATATATATATATATATATATATATATATATATATATATATATATATATATATATATATATATGTATTTGAATTCAGATACATACATAGATACATCCAATGAAATCTATGTGCGCAGCACGGACTCTAGACACTTCGTATAACACGTGAATAATACTTCATACAAGGCACTCTTTTTACTCACCGTCATTTACGTTTACCGATACTAGTACAGTTTTTGCGCAGGGGGAATAACTATGGCTATGTCAATGTTCATACAAGGTTGCTATGAAATCCAATGTTTTAAAGAAAGCAGTAATATATCCTTGCATTCTTGTAGAAGTGTGACAAGCATGACAACTGTTTATCGTCAACATTGTCTGTCATGGCAGAGTCGCTAATTATGGAACAAATAGGGTAGCAGAAAACCATGCATGTAAATATGAGTTATAGGTTATTCTATTATTCCCCATTTTATTCATCAGAAAGGTGAGCGGAGTTGTTTATTATAGCGCAGAATGAAAGTTCGTGAAATCACGTACGCCTAAAAACAGCATATAATGCCTTGCACGATAATTCGTTGAAGGTTTCTCCGTACATTTTGTGTTACTGTAGCCCAAGGTTATATTCAGTTGACATCAATCACTTTAGTGAACCTATGCTTTCTGGTAATGGCGTCTCCTGTGCTTTACTCCTTCATTTCCTAGCCTATCAATGCTTACTGACGTGCCCTTACAGCGCTGATTGTCATCTGCTTTGTTATTCATAATCTTGAAGGATGCCTTCGGTCAGCACATAAGCATACCTTGTAGAGAAATGTGTGAGGGTCACGTGTGCACACTGTGCGCGTCCTTGCATAAGAAGGACGGACAAGCACTGCTTTCATTGATAAGAAAAAGAGCCTTGCCATAAGTGCTCCTTTCATATCAGCTATGACGCGGCCACATACACGAACACAGCCATTGAAGAAATGGATGCCATTTAGGTGGCCCTAATTCGCATCAACATTGTGACATCAGTATTTGAGTTATGAATCCAGTACTTCCCAGGCAACGATAGAAAACTACAGAGGATATAACTCACTCTGCTAGCGCTTTGCTTTATCTCAACTCGGACCACATAACTACACAGACGTATCACATTACAACTTCTTGACCAAGTTTGTTGATGAATTATTGCAATGCATCATGAAGGGTGGCGAACATTGAAACTATCACTACGTTCAGCTGCACACAGAGGAACAAAGCAAGCGAAAGTAGAGAGGGCGCGCCGTGGTCTCAAAGATGAAATTTTATTCGGAGTATTACTGAAACCGTCACTGCCGCGCTCCAGCCGGTGCTCCAATCCTGCATCATGTCTAGCAGCACGAACAGTTTGCTGGAATTCTGGACGCTGCTTTGAGTCATTTGCTTCTGCTCGTTTGGTTTATTGCGATAGTGATTCTATGGATAGCCGAGGAATATTTTGCGTCGCTGTGAGATTCCGTAAAAAGTCTAAGGTCGATAACGTCGCCCCACACATTCTTCGTTCAACCTGCGAATGAAAGCGTGCTAGGGCAACCCGCGATCGCGAATCAAGCAGTGAGAAAACGCGCCGGCCGTCTCTCGGCGCGTGAAGTGGCCATTGGTTAGTCATGGAGGGGAGACTGCGCAGGTTCAGCAGGAACACCGTACCTTGAGCCGCCGGGTGCAGGCGCGCGTACTATATCTCGCAAGGGATCCGCAGACGGCTTACACCCTAGTACAGTCGCAATCTCTTTGAGAGTGAACATAGGAGCGAGTGGCTTTCTGTACTGCTAGCGCCGTTAAGCGACACATCACAGTATCTGCATGCATGCTTGAGGAGGATAGCTTCCCTTCGACCGCATCACGTCACCGGAGGGCTCGTGTGCCGGCTGCTAGGTGTTCTTTTGGCCTCGGTGGTGATCGTATAATGACGGCAAATAAAATTTGTATGCTTTCAGTTTAAACGGTAACCTTGCTATCCTTGGCGTGTAACCTAGTTTTCGCTTGTTTCTTCCGAATGTGTTCGTGTAGTCGTACAACGAACAGGAAAAGAAACACAGAAATCCGAACTGTTATTTGGTGCACGTTTCACAAAAGAGTATAATACGCTTAAGGAAGTAGTATTAGTAAAATGTTATAATTTTGCTTGATATTATATTAATATTTCTTTATGTCCCCCATTGCAAAAGCACTGCTGCTATTCTTGAGGGTAGTGACTAGTACAGCGCTGGTACAAAGCCATGATGTGCTGGACGATTCTCCCATCTTCGCGAACGGCTCGTGCACTGTCTTCCCGTGTACATGCTGTCGTACCATAGCCGCTTTTATGTATATTCCCATATATTTTCACAAATGTCCATTCTTGCCAGAAGAGCACAGTGATCCTGCGATTTTCTATGTGCTCTTTTGCAGCTTTTTAAGTGTGTACCGGCACCAGGTCATGCTGGACCACAAAATGTTTGTTGAAGCAAACGCCTGGCAACGATAATTTTGAGAATGAGAGCAAAAGATCACATAGATTTTTTCAAGTTTCTTCGTGTATCGTGTGGAACGTATTTGAAAGTTCCACATTGTTACCACTGTGAAGCACAAGCTTTTCTTACTGCAGTACGCGTGTAGCAGACAACACGCACCTGCTTGCCTGACGCAATGCGCGCGATGGAAGAAATCTTGCATGCCGGACACACTGCGAATGAGCTGCGAATGAGCAATGTTTCTCGCTGCCGCCGCTAAATGACCTGGGAGCTCGGAAAGCTGGCTCCCGTGTTTGAAGCAACGCAGGACTATTTCGTTGAAGAAATGAAGAAGTGCTTCGGGGACTCTGACATTTAGAAGAAACGAGCGGAAGCAACTTGAGCTCAGAGAGCTCAGGTCATTGGGGATACTTGCACTATGTACATTTAGGAGGTTCTCAAACTGTGCAGGACTATCAACCCTCGAATGTCAGAGGAATATAAAGTGGGTCACCTTTTAAAAGAAATTGCGGAAGACGTCTACAAGTTCCTCATTGGAAAAAGACGGCCTCAACACCGTATCAGACGTTATAAGGCAATGCCGCACATTCAAGGCGCTGAAAAGTCGCAAAATCGTGCCAAAGATTGGACGCCTGGCAAATGTCACAACTGTGGCTAACGTTGATACAATTCCGCAGACATACCTCTCAGCCATGTTTCGGCAGATTGTCCGCGAAGAGCTGCTGCAGCCCGAACAACAAACACAATATGCGGCGCCACGTTCCACGTCCTCCGCTTTCCGGGACGCCGTTTGCACATCTCATTTACCTACTAGGCAGCATTCGGGGAATGTTGCGGATTGTAACAGCTACCGAAACGACGTACGTTATCATCATACTGAACCACGCCAATACGACTCGACTGACCGGCACCCACGCAACATTCGTCCACGAAGGCACATCATTGCCTACAATTCCAAGGGGAGAAGCTGCGTTACTCCCGGCCTGTAGGCACTGTAGACTACTTCAGTTAGAGTCCAAAAGTTTGCCCTTTACCGCGTTTTATAGATGTGGCATGCCTGGACACATAGCTAGGTATTGTAGCCGACGTCTGGCATCGAGCAATGGACAGTCGGGATCGTGTATGCGACACAGTGGTCGTATCCCGGGCACTCAGTGGCTAAGGAAATCCACTTTCGAAGGCAACTTTTGAGAAGAAAGAAGCCGCAACTGCGCTCTGGAAGGCTATTCTGAATAAGAAGAAAGGTATCGGAATCATTACCGTTCTCCTGCCTCCGATCGTACTCTGACGCCACCACCACTTTTCTTAGCGCCCCGATATCCATCCCTCATACGGAGTGTTTCGTCACCGTCTCCTCGACGCCGCTTCACGTCACCTCAGCCAGGAAACTAGCCAGCGCGGTCGATGGAGGTGAGGTCGCTGGAAAATCTTCGCTACCTACTCAGACACATCAAACTCTCTTCATGTTGAAGAGTAAGGTTAACTACTTGTTATGGCGTTTCTACCAAGGATTTTGTTGACACGAGAGAAACTGTTTCTCTCATGAGTGTGGTATTTAAAGGTCTACTGGAACGAAAGGTCGTGTTTTGTTGCGACCAGAGCGCAAGTTTTCGTGGAGTGAGTGGGGAATCATTACACCCGGTTCGTTTGGGTAATTTGTATGTCACTTTGAGTGATCAAGTTTTTTTACATGGAAGTTACTTAGTTCGCCGTTTCACATACGGCGTAATTCTCGGGATTGAGTTTTTTGAAATTGTGTCGCAAATGTTGACTGCCCAACAGGAGAACTGAGTTTCCCAGGAAGTGTGTTGCCTACGCTCTTGCAAGAAGCATCCCATCAGGTGCTCATGCCATCAAGTGCGTTGCGTTTCAGCAGATACACTTGTCCTCGCTTTATCCGCTATGCGTGTTCCTGTCGTCAGTTTGTATTCTAAAACCATCCCGTTCGATGCACTAGTGGAAGGTGTACATAGAAACTGTCTTAACGAAAACGTGCTGGTTCCGCATTAGATGATGTCTGTTATCAATAGATACACGGAGCTATGAGCGATAAATTGCTTCAGTGAAGCTGCAGTGCTGCCTCAAGGCCTAAAGCTCGCCACATTTCAGGAACACTCGTCGATACCTATGGCAGTGCTCACAGAACTACCGGATGCGGGATAAACCAGTGGCTCGCGCTCCACGCACGAGCACATTATCCGAATTGCTAAATCACTGAGCGATCATGACCGTCGTGCATTGGTGGCCCTCCTTTCGAAACACTCCTCAATATTCGGATTTGGCCAGCACGACGGTCCGCCACCGAGTCCTGCCGCCAGCACTCACCATCGCACCAACACAAGATCCGCTCAACCGATTAGACAAAAACTATACAGGGTGTTTCAAGAAATGTGTCCAGTATTTTTTAAAAATCACAGAAAGGAGGTATCTGGGTGCTACCTGCAGAGTTAGGTTTACTGTGGGAGAGGGCATTTTGAGATGCGTACAAACAATAATTACGGCAGTAATTATAGAAATCAAGAAATTAAACTTTTTAACCAGTCGAAATAAGTGGTCGAGTCAAATGGGCGAATTGAAGCCCTTCCTGAGAATAGCCCATAGCCGCTTTGAAATTTTTGAAAGGAGGCCACTGGTAATCACCGCGGAGCGATGAAATCTGGCTAATTTTGCTGGCGGTACCGAAACCATCCGCACCAAAAAGCGCGTCTGCCACTCACTGCGGAAACGCCCGCAGTGACGACACTGTTTTACCTCGCACGGGGGGGGGGGGGGAGGAGGATAAGCGAGCGCCGTTATCATCCGCTGAGCTAGATACTCCGTTTCGTTGCTGAGCGAGCCGCACAACCTCACCCCCCCCCCCCCCCCTGCGAGGGAAACAGTGTCGTCACGGGGGGCGTTTCCGCAGTGAATGGCAGACACGCTTTTTGGTGCGTAGGTTTCGGTATCGCCAGCAAAATTAGCCAGATTTCATCGCTCCGAGGCACCTCGATCTGCAAAGCCGTTACGACGTTTTTTTAGGTTTATGCTCCTACTTTGACCGATTCATTCCGACGTTTGCTGACATGGCCCATCTCCTTACACACCTTCTCAAAAAGGGCATTCGTTTGAGTGGAGCTCAGCATGCGACTCATAGTTTCGACAACTGAAGTTCCTGTCCACGTCCCAGCCTATCTTTCGCCACACCGATCCCTCGTCACCAGCAGAGCTTCCTACCAATGATAGTGGTGTCGACATCTGCTGTACTAGTTCAGTGTGTCCGCGACAGCGAGCGTGTGAAATCTTACGCCAGCCGCACATTGAGTCGCTCCGGGCGCAGTTATACGGTGACCGAACAAGAGTGCCTGGTGGTCGTCTTCTCTGTGCAACGGTTTCGATCGTATATCTATGGCACCCATTTCTTTAGTCACGGATCATCATTCGCTATGCTGGCTTGTGAATCTTCAGGATTCCTCTGGTCGACGAGCACGCTGGTTCCTAAGTCCGCAGGTGAATGTTTTCGCTGTTTGCTAAAAGAGCGGCCGACGACATGCTGATGCGGATTGTCTCTCTTGCACGCCACTTCCGACGAAAGAATCCAACGCGATTGAATGGACATGGATGCCTTCATATCCGCGCAGCAAAACGAGTACAGTTGCAGCCGCTTTCGCCGCCACGCAGTAGTCCGCTGCAGACAGTCATTTTCGCCGACGTGACGGTGTCCTGTATACGGACAACTACTCGACTACCGACGCGTGCTACCTTTTGGTTGTCCCCGAGAGTCTTCGCAATCATGTAATATGCGCTGTACTCGATGAACCAACTTCCGACCATCTTGGGTGCACGAGGACACTCTACCGTGTTCAGGAACGCTCTTACTGGCCCGGGATGCGCAACAATACTGTGCGGTACGTCGCCAGCTGCACCCAATGTCGCGCTACAAGCGTCCTCCTGATGCGCCGTCTGATCACGTTCAGCTAGTTTCGCCTCCCAGCACCCCATTTGAACAGTTTGGAATGTGCCCGTGTTCGTAACGACAAATGGCAATCTTTGGCTTATCATTTTCGTTGATTACCTGACCCATTATTGTGAGACGGCAACACCGCCATCGGGCACAGCAAAATGCATTTCCATCGTCTTGCTGTTTCACCTTATCCTCACACATGAAACTCCTCGCATCGCAATTGGTGACCGTGGACGGCAGTTCACCGCGGATGTAGTCAAGCTTCCGCCATTCCAGGACATACCATCCACATCAAATGCTCTAGTCAAACGCACGAACACAACGCTTGCCAACAAGCTGTCCATGTACGTCGACTCCGCACACAGGAACTGGGACAGTATCTGGCCTTTCGTCACTTATGCCTTCAACACCGCAAGACACGAGAGCACTGGTTGCTCACCTTTCGTTCTCCTTCATGCTCGTCCACCGCGCTATAATCTCAACACCATGCTCCCTTATTCCGCTCATCACAGGCAGCCGTTTAGCGTGATACTTTGTAGATCAGGAAGAATCTCGACGCCTCGCTCGGCTTCGCACCGTCGCCTCACAGGGCCGGTCAAAGACCCGCTATGACGACCACTGCCGACATGGTTACTTCGATCCTGGTGACCATGTGTAGCTCTGGACAAATTTGCGGAAGCGTGGCTTGTGCCAGAAGTTTCTCGCTCACTATGTCGGGCCCTAGAGTATCCCTGAACGCCTTAGTGAGGTCAACTATCGCATATCGCGGATTACAAGCACAGGACGACGGTCGGCCAGAACAGAAGTGACGCACACGTCGCACATATCTACGGCGTTTGGCGATATATTACGACATTAGAACGCCAGTTGGAAGTTCAGTAAGCAGTGCATCAGCAAACTGTGGCAATGATGTGTGCTTCGTAACGCAGTTTTTGATATGATGTCTACACCTCATAACGATCGCTATATTTGACGGTAAACTACTCCAGAGTCCAAGTGGTCAATAAATACACAGTTTCTACATATTTTATGTATAAATAATTCGTGGAAGCAAATTGCGACAAGATTACAAGAAGCAGTGATATTCCCGCAGAATCTTTATGCTAGGAAAATACTTAGCACCGCAATGCGCATACATCAGTATTGAGGTACGGCCGCCAAATGACGAGAAACACTACTGAAAGACTGGAACTTTGCATGTGATCTGACGGTAACAAACTCTTCTCGCGAGCTAAAATTAAACAAATGCGCAAGCATTTGGAACGTATACTTACGGCGTCCATTGTAAGGGACGTCAAGGACCCCGCAGCTTTTGTAGTCAGCGTAGTAGAACTTCCCAACCTTCGCTGGAGCGTCGTCTGTTAAAAAAATGCATTTGTGGATTTTGTTTCAAGAACCACGGATTGTTCTTGTTTGTGGTTGCCTACTTTAAGAATTTCCCTTGCCGCGGCGTTACGCAGAAGTTGTGATGAGCGGCTACAGTGATTGCCGTTCTGCTACGCCATAGTTGATCGTATATCGCGCCCGTGCGTATATCAGAACTTAACAGTAGATAAAAAAATGTACAGCATGTGCAAGTATTTACCGTATTAATGTGAAAGTTGCCTGCACTCCGGGATACTCGCTTTCTCTTTGTCGATGGGAATTTCTCAACGACCACCGTGCCAAACCCCGACAATTTCGAATACATTCAGAAGAACACGTGACCACTCAACACACAGAGAAAGCTCTTTTTGAGAATGGTTGCTCACGATGGATTATACCCATGTAATCCATCAAGTAAACTGGAATTCTGCCGGGTACAACAAAAATACTATTTGTTGTTCTTAATGAGCACGAAAACCCATTTGGTTCAGCATAGGTACTAGCAGTTCTTATTGGCGTTAAATCGTGAAGCAGGACAAGAAACATTTTAAGTACCCTAACTGACATATATCAGGACTGCAGAGATGCTCGGTTTGTTTACGTGTGAAAATATTGCCACGTGCGTTCCTTTATCACTTTTGCTGTATTCGGCTTTCGGCCACAAAGACTGTCAGCAACGCTCAGCGCGAACCGCGCCTCATTGTTCGAGAACCTTCGCGATCATTGTAGATCGTTTTGTTAAGATTGCGCGCAAGACGCGCACACTCGAGCTTATTATAGAATGTGCACGACAGCCAGCGATAACGCTGGGATATTCTACGGCACATGTTTAAATGCCGACGCGCTTCACCGCTTGTCAGTTGATCGACGGTCGACGCTCTATTCGCCGCTATCAGTGTATTGCTGTAGTTTGACTTTCAGTTTCTCGGCCACAAGTTCGGCCAAATAAACAGTTTCATCTCAGACGGGCTGACTGTTGTCTTCGTCGACGTCACGACCACGTGACATCTGGTGGAGGTGCTGCTTCTTCCATGATCCGAACGCCCCCGCGAAGCGCTGACCCAAGCCCAAGCCGCGAGGAGGACGACGGCAAAGAAAACCCGGATCGTCGAACAAGCCGCAGGCAGAAGGGACTGCAGCCAGAGCACGGGCTCCTTCCCGAACAAACCAGGCAGCCCCAGGTCCCAACACCGACCGCAGCGACGATGACCGACACCGTGCAGCCTGCGCCGATCCTACTCTGGCAGCCCAAGGAACCGCCAACCTTCCGCGGGTCGTCATTCGAAGACCCGGAAACCTGGCTCGAGACCTTCGAAAGGGTCTCAGCTTTCAACAACTGGGACTCCGAGGACAAGCTGCGCCACGTTTACTTTTACCTTGAAGACGCAGCAAGGACCTGGTTCGAGGATCGGGAGTCCACTCTTCGAACTTGGGACGCCTTTCGCAGCGCTTTCCTGCAGACGTTTGCAAGCGTCGTCAGAAAAGCAAGGGCCGCAGCCTTGCTAGAGACGCGGGTACAACTTCCTAATGAAGGCGTTGCCATCTTTGGAGAAGAAATGGCCGGACTGTTCCGCCACGCTGACCCTGCCATGCCTGAAGACAAGAAAGTCAGGTTGCTCATGCGAGGGGTAAAGCAAGAACTCTTCGCTGGGCTGATGCGGAACCCACCCTCGACAGTCCAAGAATTCATCTCAGAGGCGACGACGATTGAGAAGACACTGGAAATGCGCAACCGCCAGTATAATCCCCATCGATTCAAGACAGCCTAGCTGTTCATGCCGTCGGCTCCGACGATCTGCCTGAAACGATCCGAGCGATCGTGCGGGAAGAACTGCGCAAGCTGTTACCCTTACCACAGCCTGAAGCTGCCTCGATCGCCTACATCGTCCGAGAGGAAATCCAGCAGTCTCTGGGCACCCCCGAGTCAGCGCAGCCGCAGCTGCAAGCAGTGAGCTATGCTGCTGGAGCCCGACGCAACGCCCTCCCCCTCCTCGCCCACGTCAAGACGCCGCGCCGCCCCAGCAGTCCCGCCGCCAGGCACCACCTCCGCCGCCACCAACGTCATACCGCCCACCAGCCGGCCAGCGATACACGCCAAGGAAGGCCGACGTTTGGCGCGCCCCTGACAACCTCCCGCTCTGCTACCACTGCGAGGAGGCCGGCCACACGAACCGCCGCTGTCAGTACCGACAGATGGGGCTTCGAGGATTCGCAGTCAACGCGCCGCGCCCAGAGCCAGGCGAACGGCCTCGCGACATCGACGACTACCTCACCGGAACACAGTGGCAAGAACGACGACCTTCCCGCTCGCCTTCGCCGGGCCGCTACATGTCACCGCACCGCCGGCAGTACACTGGCCCAAATCGGGGCCGGTCGCCTAGCCCGTATCCGGGAAACAAAGGGCAGCAACGGATGGAGGTGCGGTTGCTGTACGACGAACTACCTAAGATCCTCCGCCGCCGACGACAACGCCGCAACGAAATCTAAAGAATACGCCGCAAGCCGAACGAAACCCTGACGTCGAAATTTCACGGCCTGAGGAAGACCTGACGACGCCACGTCGAAGCAGCGGAACAAACCGACGCAGCCGTGACCCGACGCCGCGACCCAACCGCAACGCAAGACGACGAACTAGCGACCTCGACGTTCTCATTGACGGCCGCAATGTCACCGCTCTCGTCGACACTGGAGCCGACTATTGCGTCATCAGTGGGCCTTTCGCCACGAAGTTGAAGAAAGTTAAGACTGCTTGAAAAGGCCCCGAAATCCGTACCGCCGGAGCCCATCTAATAACGCCGTCTGGAGTCTGCACAGCAAGAGTAACAATCAATAATCGCACGTATCCTGCGAGTTTCATAATCTTGCAACACTGCTCCAGGGACGTCATACTTGGCATGGATTGCTTAAACCATCATGGCGCCGTCACTGACTTAAGAACCAAGTCGATAACCCTATCGTCGGACAAAACGACACCGCCGGATACGAATCCATGTCACCATGCCCTGAACGTGCTCGAGGATCAAGTTACCATCCCGCCTCGCTCCAGCGTCATGATTCCCGTCAGCACCGAAAAAGCGGAAGACATCGAAGGTGTCATCGAGAGCGATCAGCGTTTGCTACTAGACCGTGACATCTGCGTTGCATGGGGCATTGCTCGGTTGCACGAAGGAAAAGGAAGCGTGATGCTAACGAACTTCAGCCAAGAATACAGACACCTGAGCAGGGGCACGACGATTGCATACATCGAAGAAATCTTGGCCGTCAGCGATGCATTTGCCTTTTCGGATTACGACGAAGCTACGACGACTACCCCAACAGCTGAGCCACCCTTCGACGTAAAGCCAAAGGTTCCCGCTCGCCATCAGCAACAGCTTCGATGCCTTCTGCAGAAAAACAAGGACTGTTTCTCGTCGTCATCGCGGGTCCGACAAACGCCCCTTGCTAAGCACCGCATTATGCTCGACCACTCCGTCAGAGTCGCTACCCGGTTTCGACGCGGGAACGGGAGGCTGTGAAGAAACAAGTCGACGAAGTGCTACGCGACGACATCATCCAGCCGTCGAAGAGTCCGTGGGCATTCCCCGTGGTGTTATTGAAGAAGGATGGGACTCTCCGTTTTTGCGTCGATTATCGTCGCCTGAACAAAGTCACGAAGAACGACGTGTATCCCCTTCCCCGGATAGACGACACCCTGGATCGATTACACACCACAAAGTACTTTTCGTGGATTGACCTCAAGACCGGTTACTGGCAAATAAAAGTTGACGAAAGAGACCGAGAAAAGACTGCCTTTATAACGCCAGACGGCCTGTTTGAGTTCGAGGTCATGCCTTTTGGTCTTTGCTCGGCACCTGCGACTTTTCAACGGGTTATGGATAGAGTACTGGCCGGCTTGAAGCGGCAGACGTGCCTCGTGTACTTGGACGACGTCGTTGTGTTTTCCTCAAACTTCGACGAACACCTTCGGCGCCTTGAAGCTGTACTTCAAGCAATCAAGACCTCCGGACTCACTTTGAAGCGTGAAAAGTGCCGCTTCGCGTACGAGGAGCTCTTGCTCTTGGGTCATGTGATCAGCAAGGATGGTGTTCGCCCGGACCCGCAAAAAAAAGCTGCCATCGCTGACTTCCCGACGCCCACCGACAAGAAGGCCGTACGCCGTTTTCTCGGCTTGTGCGCCTATTACAGACGTTTCGTCAAGGAATTTTCACGGATGGCCGAGCCACTGACGCAACTCACGAAGGCCGACGTCGAATTCAGGTGGGAAACGTCGCAAGTTCAGGCATTTCAAGAATTGAAACGACGCCTGCAGGCGCCTCCGATACTTGCGCATTTCGACGAGCACGGCGATACGGAAATCCACACCGACGCAAGCAGCGTAGGACTCGGCGCCGTCCTTGTGCAGAAGACCGACGAATTGGAAAGGGTCATCAATTATGCTAGCCGATCGCTATCAAAGGCAGAAATCAACTATTCCACAACAGAAAAGGAGCGTCTGGCCATCATCTGGGCCCCTACAGTAGTTGTAGTTGTAGTTTGTAGTTTCGCCCCTACATCTACGGCCGGCCCTTCAAAGTTGTCAGCGACAACCACGCTTTGTGTTGGCTAGCCAACTTGAAGGACTCTTCAGGCCGCCTCGCACGGTGGAGCCTAAGACTTCAAGGATTCGACATTACCGTCGTTTACAAGTCCGGAAGAAAACACTCCGACGCCGACTGCTTGTCTCGTGCCCCCGTCGACGCACCGCCGCAGGATGACCACGATGATGACTGCTTCTTGGGAACCATAAGTGCCGACGACTTCGCTGAACGACAGCAAGCCGACCCGGAACTCAGGGGCCTTGTGGAATACCTCAAGGGCAAAACCGCCGTTGTTCCAAAAGTATTCAGGCGGGGATTGGCGTCATTTCTCTTGAAAAACGACGTCCTCGTAAAAAAGAACTTCTCTCCGGCCCGGGCCGACTACCTCATCGTTGTACCTTCGGCACTGCGACCAGAGGTTCTGCAGGCCCTGCACGACGACCCGACGGCTAGCCACCTCGGCTTTTCCCGCACGCTCGCGAGGATACAGGAAAAATACTACTGGCCACGCCTTCCTGCCGACGTCGCCCACTACGTTAAGACTTGCCGAGATTGCCAGCGACGGAAGACACCGCCCACTAGGCCAGCGGGACTTCTGCAGCCAATCGAACCACCTCACCGGCCGTTCCAGCAAATCGGGATGGACCTACTGGGGCCGTTCCTGACGTCGACTCCCGACAACAAGTGTATCGTCGTAGCAACTGACTACCTCACCCGTTACGCCGAGACAAAGGCCTTGCCCAAAGGCAGTGCCGCCGAGGTAGCCAAGTTCTTCGTGGAGCACATCGTCTTGCGTCATGGCGCCCCAGAGGTCCTCTTAACAGACAGAGGTACCGCCTTTACTGCGGACCTAACTCAGGCGATCTTCAAATACAGCGAGACGAGCCACCGCCGCACCACCGCCTACCACCCACAGACCAATGGCCTCACCCAGTGTCTAAATAGGACCATCGCCGACATGCTGGCCATGTACGTCGACGTTGAGCACAAGACGTGGAATGCCGTCCTTCCGTACGTGACCTTCGCTTACAACAAGGCCGTCCAAGAAACGACGCAGATGACGCCGTACAAGGTGGTCTACGGAAGAAGCCCGGCGACGACGCTCGACGCCATGCTACCCAACGTCACCGACGAAGAATATTTCGACGACGCCGCTTACTTACAGCGCGCCGAAGAAGCACGACAGCTCGCCCGCCTACGGATCAAGACCCAGCAGACGACTGACAGCCGCCGCTACAACCTTCGACGACGCCACATGGAATACCAACCCGGTGACCGTGTATGGGTATGGACGCCAATACGCCGACGGGGACTCATTCAGAAGCTTCTGCGACGATACTTGGGACCGTACAGGGTACTTCGACGCCTCGGCGCACTTGACTACAAGGTTGTCCCTGATGGCATTACGAACTCTCAGCGGTGCCGTGAACTACCTGAATTCGTCCATGTCGTGCGCCTCAAACCATATTACGCACGTTAGCGAATGTGAGGACTGTCATTTTGCTTTATTATTGTGCTTATTTATTGCACTTTGTTGCTTTATTCTTGTTATATATTGTTGCATGCATTGGCCTGTTCTGTTTTAAGAATCGGGACGATGCTTTTTCAGAGGAGGGCATTGCCACGTGCGTTTCTTTATCACTTTTGCTGTATTCGGTTTTCGGCCACAAAGACTGTGAGCAACGCTCAGCGCGAACCGCGCCTCGTTGTTCGAGAGCCTTCGCGATCATTGTAGATCGTTTTGTTAAAATTGCGCGCAAGACGCGCATACTCGAGCTTCTTCTACAATTTGCACGACAGCCAACGATAACGCTGGAATATTCTACGGCACATGTTTAAATGCCGACGCGCTTCCCCGCTTGTCAGTTGATCGACGGTCGACGCTCTATTCGCCGCTATCAGTGTATTGCTCTAGTTTGACTTTCAGTTTCTCGGCCACAAGTTCGGCCAAATAAACAGTTTCATCTCGGATGGGCTGACTGTTGTCTTCGTCGACGTCACGACCACGTGACAATATAAATAATGATCGAGAAAGGGGTCAGAAAGGAGACAACTTATGCAACGCTCTTCAGTGTATGCTTAGGAAAATTACTCAAACCTCGAGATTGAGAAAAGCTACGAATAAAATTAAACGACAGTTTTCAACTGATGGTGGGCCGATAGCATGGTGCGTTTCAGCAATACAGGCAACAAATTGCAGTAAATAAATTATCAGGGGAATTGTAAATTGGTGTTGCAGGCAAATATGCAGAAAACAAAAGTAATGGTCAGTAGCCTGGTGACAGAACTAGGTCTCATGATTATTGGCAACTATCCGCTAGAATCTCCACCAGAATATTTAAGTCTAGATCAACTGCGAAATCGACGTCAACTCTTGAAAAAGAAATTGATGAAAGAATGGGGGCTAAACTGCATACGGCAGACATGTTATATTTATTCAGCATGACCTTTCAGTGGTCTTAAAAGCTTAAATTCTGCATCTACTAAATATTTTCAATAGTAAGGTACGGGTCACGAAAATGGAACATAAGGGGTCAGCTGAATAATCTCGCTAAGCTGCGTGCGAAATAAAGGACAACGATAGGCGTAGCATTGCAGGGGTGCAAAAGCTACGCCTATTGCCAATTTTATGCCAATTTGATGCAGTTCTATGTATTGCGCCAAGCTTAACCAAAACCGTGAAATTTGTTGAACTTGCGCCACGCTCGCCAAAGTGCCCGACCAGCGTCAAAATTTTCTCAGTACCGTTAATTTTAAGCAATAAATGGAGGCCACGTTGACCACCTGCTGTTTTCGCATCATCATCTTATCCAATCCAGTCCAGACGCTCAAAAACGGCTAGGCGTGCTTCGTGTGGGGCGCCAGAAAACTTCCCTTTTCTCCTGGTTGCAGTGCTGCCCTATATGGACATTTGAAAATGAAAGCGGAATCTCCGCTTAAAAATTGTTAACCAAGTGCCGCTGGTGTATTACATGACAGAATTGGCCATCTTCCTGCCTGCCCACTCTCCCTGTTTGCGCAGGAGACTCCCGAATTTTGAGCAAACTGCCCGATTGTGCGGATATGGCCATAACGCTCCCGATAAATAACCCTATTTTCACCGTGAAAGAAAAGGGAAAAAAAGTAAAGCGGTTCTAGAATTTCTTGACCTTCTTCTACCCCTTGCAGGACACCTTTCAAGCCGCTTTCGTCATAGCACACCAATGTCTTGCGGAAAAGTGTACTATGACTTAGAAGGGGACTGTAGTGCTAGTTCTCATGGGACAGAGTACATTTTGTTCCTGAATTACTCATCCGTGCACGTGCCGAATAACTACGAGTGATGTCTGAAAATTATGATTGCTGACGTGTAAAGAAATTACTGGACATCATTCAGAACTGTGTATGACCTTTCAACGGCCCTGAGAAACAATAATAAAGAAAAACGTCCGCCAATTCTGTATTTTCGACACCCCCCATCTCCCTCCTGCTTTACGAAACTCCCGAGTATAGGGGTCGCCAGGTTGACACGTCCGCATTAGCATTTGCAGCGCCCGTCAAATGATTTGGCAGGCGCTGCCAATGCTAACGTGGACTTCGGCATTCACTCATGTGTGTGGTGGTTCATCACATTGGTTTTTATTGAATAGAAGTGCTCACGTGCAGTGTGTACGAGTTAGCTGACATCGAAGCGTTTGTACATATTATTGTTTTCTTTTCTAAAACTAAGTTAGCTTTGTTATATTGCTCCAAAATTGGGATTTCATGCTGAAAAATACAGGTTTTTTTCCCGTCATCTCCTCCAAATTTTGATTTTTCTGCTCCAAAAATCGCTCATATCTTTATTTCGCTGTTGCACCTCTGATTTAAGGGGAGCAACAGGAAGAAGGCATGATAGCACAAGTAGGGTTAGTCGATTTTACAGCTGAGAGTAATAGAGAAATTGTAAGCTGAGCCGGGCGCGCAATACATAGGGCAGATAACCTGCCGGCATTCATAGCGATAATAACTTCGAGAACGCTTGAGCTTCGCTTTGTAGGGTAGAACGCGATAGCATAATCGGTACGTGTTCGTATCTCTTTCCCAATCGCTAGCCAGGCTTCCCTTCTCGGTGAAGACCTAAGCCATGCCGCAAAGAAAGCCAAAGCGCGGACGCCCTCCGGCTTCAAATTCCAAGCATGCGGCTCGACAAAGCACGGCCCCATGGCTGGGTAATGCCGTTTGAAAGCGCGCCCGTGGGCCCTTTGTGCCATCTCGCTGGTAATAGTCAATCCGCTGAAGAACTTCCGAGATGTGCGCGCCACCAATGCTAAATTGTGTATAAAAATAGCTCACCGTCAGTATGCTATTGGATGTATGCGCGGTGGCCTAGCGACTAAATGAATCGGGCGCGAAGCAAGGGGTAGTTGGTTCGAATCCCCGATCCCATTCGAACCGAAGATTTTTTAAATATTTCTCTATGTGCACCTACCTCTAATAATCGCTCACAGAAACGGCTGATTTTCCGAATACAACCAAAGGAGCCGTCCCCTACACTGGAATTTCTGCGAAACAAGCTGTTTCACGCTATCGCGTTCAAAGGTGTGTTAAGAGATGGGGAACTCAGCTGACCTCAGTGTAAGGTTATGTGCAATGGTAAAGTTTAAAAAATAATTCACAAAAGAATCATTCATATCACCTCGAAAGGCGGTTGTGCTGCAGTGTACAAAAAAGGCTGATGATTGTTATGATAAATTATGATTATGATATGACAGCGAAACGTTTTCGCGACAACCACTAGGCCTGGATGAACGATTGTGTAAAGCAATGCAATATTTTTGTATGTACTTCTGCTTCGTTGCATTAAGTATAATACTTATATGTAACCATGTTAACTCCTATCCGTTTGTTTTATGCTATATTCAGCCTGTCTTATTCCCAGTCTACAGGTCCAGCCATTTCAGCCATTTTTCTTAGATCGCATAACTGGCAACGTCAGCCTCCTTACAATAAAATTTCCTTGGACCACTGCGTACGTCCTGAATGGCATTTTTCAGCGCAAAAACTGAAAAAGAAAGACTAGAAGGCAGACAGGAGCAGAGAGATAGTGCTACACTCATTACTGCTTGGAAAGGAAACGTTTGTGAGTGTAGCGCTGTCTTTCTTTTGAGTATTAAGATAACAATCCTGGCATTAACATAAGCATAGGGTTCAAAGTGTTATAATTTCGGAAGTGGGTGCTTTAGAAAGCCGGCGTTCTGGGTTACGGTGCGAAATACCTGATAACGAAGGCCGTACTACGCTTCTAAACTCCCTTTTGAATGTAGCGCATTCATTTATTTAATAAAATCCGTTTTATAGCAATAGCGGTCATGGAATACAATGCTTTGGAAACACAATGGTGAATGATTCGTCACATTAATATACAGCATGGCCTGTATTTTGACGACGAAAGAAAAATAAAAACGAATGGTAAAAAACAATAGGCAGACAACTCTATTCACTTAGCCGTTCACTCTGTTTTATTATGCTATAAATCGAAATTTTTAAAGCATAGCCAAATATCAGTTATACAACTCGACCACCGTGGCAATGAGATCAAGATGCGAAGGGTTAATGCAAATAAAGTTAGCGATGTTACCTAAAATTATCAATCACAACTTTTTCGTCGGACAAAAGACGTTCTGGGCATTTCATGCGCGTAGAAGGCCATGTTTCTTCCATCGAAGTTCTTTAGAGTGTTCACTTTTTTATCGTATCGGTGTTTTATTAGTGCTGGAGATTTACGGGGTCCAAAAAGAGGCCTTTTTCCTTACCTGAGCCCTCCATGAATAGGAATGTGTCGGGGCTTTGTCCTTCGGCTACATAGAAGGGAATGGTTTTTCTGTAAAGTATAAGTATTAGTTGAAAACTCCTTCATGTATTTTATGGCCAACGTTTATCACTAGGATTCTTAGCACGTTTTAACAAATCTTCTGCTCTGACTGAACTCATTGACGCAATTTTCCGCGCAAAACTCCTCAGTTAAAAACTGGTAAGAATAGGCAATGTTATCTTCATGTACGGTCTGACTACTATAAAAGTGACGTGAAACCATTGTAAAATGATAATATAATCGTTTGTTCATTCTGTATTAGTACTAGGACATTGTTAATAACGATTGAAGCTGGATATTTGTGCTAACATGTATGAGTTTCTGCAGTGGGTGTTGGTTATGACTATGCTGTCATACGGCGGAAGACGCTCTTTCCTGTCATTTCAGTGCCGAAGTGCGAGCATATCAAGTTTTGTTTTAGAGAATTTGTTTGGTTACGAAAGATCGTGAAACAATTCTGCATTTTTTTCCTGAACCTAGGAATATTTCACAGCTATACGCTAGAAGCAATTTTGTGGCTAACGCATGAAACTTTTGCAAAACCAACCGCAATTGAGACTGGATTTCGATAAACTTGGTCACACATAGTGGAATGCAATCTGTTACTTATTTCCTAGCACACGCGAGGAACCGTAGACAAGCGCCTTTATGCTTCGAATATTTCGAGAATATAAAGACATCTTACTTCGGGTTGTCATTGTGACCCTTCAACAGCCAGATATATTCACCCGTCTTGGTATCCATGTCAATCCAAGCTCTTTTGGCCGTGAGGCATTCAAAGATGCTGTCGTTGTCGCTATCAGAGATCGCTACAGCGAAAGGAAATTGTTGAAAGATCTGTAGGAAGAAGAGTATCACGTTACATTGTTAAGTGCTTCGTCGCAATGGCTCTGGAAAATTCTCTAGTGTGGCGCTTATTCTTGATCATTTTGCTCTTCAATTCAGAATTCATATCGAAGTCGTCGATATCACACTCTCGGCTAGAAGGCGCGGTATTATTTCGTCGAACGGATGTCGGTCGTCGAAATGATCGAGTGCTTTGCAAAGCTGTGGTCTATGGGCCATTCCCACACTATACCAAATCCTTTCTTCATCGTCACATTGGTCACAAACTATGCTGTCTACCATTGTAATGTGACTGCGTTAAGCGGCCGAAGAGGCGCGTCCCCAAGCGGAAAAAATGTGCTCCAATCCGTAAAATACATACTGCTTAGTTACACGATTTTTCTTGAAATTGATGGCGAGCAAAAAAAACCGACACCAGTGAGAAGGTAACAATTCTGTTGCCGCCTCGCGAATGCGCTAAAAAAACATAACGAACGCAAAGCTAGGACAGACAGTTCTAGATGTGAGTCGAGTTAGGATTATCTGTTCAAGATTATCCAGATCAATTGTGTAGTCGATTAAAGTGGAGCGTCATTCTGATATTGCAATGCAGGCAAGGCCGCCCGAGGCCTATTTATTTGACGGTGATTATTTCCACACAGGGCGGTATAGAATAGGTACATGTCAATACCTAACTGCAACACAAAATAAGCAGGCAGAAACGCTACGAAAAAGCAAGTGAGGGAACTCTTGATGCGAAGGTCTTAAATTAAATGCCCCACTCAAGCGACCTCGGCAGGCAAAGTGAAGTCTTTCCTTGAAAGTGCGTACTCCGCAGTGTTGTACGGAACGGCGTTCGAAGGAACGACGTTCCAGGAGCTAGTTCCTCTTGGGAGCAACGCAAGAACGCCACCTTTCCGTTAAAGATCGGTGCAACTGTAACAGTAACTCGTTACGTTTGCGCAGGAACGGCAGAGGGAATGGCGTTCCTTCTGTACACGTTCCATGGCATTTAAAAGACGCGTACACGCAACAGGTCATGCAGAGCAGCGCGAATGGGCGACCGCGCGAGGCGCAAAAAACTGCCGCTCGCCTGTCACGTGAGAACGCTGTTCCTGGTTTTCACTTCAAGGCCCCGGGGACCCAAGAAAGTGCGTGCCGCGAGACCGACCACGTGCAGGAGGGGCAACTATTATCATTTTTTTGTCGAAGCCAGTCTGGCGGATACCTAGGGCCGTTATGGAGGCTGGACGCACCGTGGAGAAGATTTACACGACATTCGAGAATCATCGAACCCTGATGCGAGGCCGGCGCAGGGTGCGCTATTAATATTTTTTTGTATACCTTGCTGACTTTCTTGTTCGGCCAACTCGAGAGTCGCTTTTTGTTTTATATTTTGCTGCGCATTTAGCTGGAATATTGCTACGTGTCCGCCAAGCCGTCCCGGCATAGTGAAAAAAAGGTGGGTGGTTCGCGAGGCGAACTACAGGAGCTGAGGCGCCTACGCGGGATTCCACGAAGTCTTCGAGCGCCAGAGATAGCAGAGCCACGGCCGCAGGATGAAAATGAACAGGGTGGCAGAGCGAATCAGGTGTTTGACTCACCCGGAACCGAGGAACCTGCCACAATGCTCACAGCAGCAGAAAGTGAGCGAGACGCCTACGTGCTAACCACCGAAACTCATGAACAGGCATCACGTGGATATTATGCATGACGTGCGAACATTCCTTTTAAAAGGACATTGCCGGGAGTGAGTCTACTTTTATTTATAAGTTCGTGGCGATAATTAATAAGCAAGGGAACAGGAGTAGCCGGAGCCATGTATAGGCACCAATCTCTCCTTAAACATATTCATTAAAAAAAACAGGCTCATGAAGAGGCTTCTTTACAGGCCCCAATGTAATGGCGGCGAAGTTGCTCTTTGGTTCAGCCCAGTTCCTGGGAGTGTCTTGTCGCGTGGTCTTCAGGAGTTGGTTCAATATTTCGTGCTTGCCGCCGGTAGCTGTGGACAAATATCACCCTTTTGATACGCGGTAGCGTAGATGACGCGTGTGCATGCCGGCGAAGAGGCCCTCAACGCAGTGTACATGGGCGCCTCAGTGGTGCCTGCCTGGTGCCATCTATGTTTGCGCTGGAGTTGGCACTCCTTCAACATGCGTGTTATCTTGGTGGATATTGGTCAAGTCCAGTTCGACAGCCATCGCACCACGAACGTCTGTCATGCAATAAACGATACGCGTACATTCAGCGTAGCAATCTTCACGCACCCGCTGAGCCTGCATTCGCCACTACTATACTGTTCTTATTTGTGTGAGTACATACACAGCCGTTCCCTCAAGCGCTTCGGTATAACGGCTCTTGAATATTAGCAACAAAGCGCAGACAAGAAAACGGGGTTGTGTGTCGGACACCAACGACGAGATGCAACTCTTGCCGAGTTGCAACAAGGGACCGTAATAAGTCGCGACTATATATCAACGACATTATTTTTCCCCTCATATAACAACATTGAATCACTACTGATTGAACTCCTACGCGTTGTCCCTTTCGATGCGGTTTCCTGTGTAAGAAATGTAATTGTATTGGTCCATATGAGGAAATTTGTATTTAAACATCTTAATCACAGCATCCTGACTGCGCATTTGAAGGCTGATGTTGAAAGTTCCGCCTGTGTTGCACTCGTAATTGGCCAGCATCAAAGTTGCAGTTAGACATGTCTGAAGGATGGCCGGCACTCTCTAAAAATTGTCTGATACTTTTGATTCTTTTTATCTCCATATAACTAGCTGCCGGTGATGTTCAAATTCGTATAATATGCGTAGTTAAACGTGAGTTTCAAACTGCTCACTCGATTTCGCCTCATCCAACACTATATAATTTAATTTGAAAATAAAATGTAACGTTAATGTAACGAGACGTTCCAATGCTGGAAATGTAACTGGAAGGCATTTCTTTAGCATTAACGGAACTTGTAACGGGAACTCGTTTCTAATTTGGGAAGGAACGAGGACCGAGCTTTCGTTCCGCCTTTAGAGGAACGTGTACAACACTGAATTACTTTGAAACAATCACCTGTGTTGTACAAAGAGTTACGCACCTTAAAGCTATCTGGCACATCGCTGCTTTCCTGCGATGCAGCGAGAGATAGCGGCAGCAAGGCGATGACTGTTGCGCTAAAGGAAGCACGAGCCATAACGTGAAAGAACACAAGCATTGTGAATGTCTGGGAGAAGTGCTCAATTCACCCTTTAACTGCTGCCTAAATCACAGCAAACCCCCTGTGGCCTGCTGAAAAAAAAACGCATGAGCGTAAACTTCTAGTTTCGACCTTTAAGCTGCATGTCATAAAATGAAATGCAGGGTTGTATACATTTTCGTACAGATAATAACAACAAAACGATAGCTGAGGCTATATCAAACCGAGAGCTTTCAAAGATGTCAGGGAAATGTCAGTGGAGGTGGTGTAATATGTTTTTTCAGTCGAGTTCCACGAGAAATAACTTCATTACTTGAATTCTGTACGTGTAGTTATAGCCTCCACGCTGGGGACTAAATGCAATTTAGAATATAACCGGGCCCCCTGTGGTGATAAAAATTGCGCAGCTGGATGTGTCAGTCAGGAAGGCAAATGTTTCTTTATTCCAGAAAAAACTCGGACACTCACTCGGTACTGGTACGACTGAGCGTCATCTGTGTAAATATGACCCATGTATGTGTTCTGTGGATCACTGTAAACGAAAGTCCCTCGCGTTTAATATTTAGCTCAGCAATGTGGCTTTTGCTTGGTTACGTAGAAGCAAGATTAACGAAGCTGAGTAAACTAAACAAGTACCTTGGAGCAGTGTACGCGAGCTTTTGTATAGGAGACAACGCCTACGAAATTAACTTCACAGCGTATTTATAAATGGTAGTTTCTCTGCAGGCCACAGGTGCCTGTTGGATGCACAACACAAAAATGCCATCCAAAGTCAAGTCATAGGCCTTTCCTGGTATGCCAAATTAACATTTATAAAGAAGCAAGTGCACTTTTAGTGGCACATGCCGTAGATATAAGTTCAGTGGCCAGAAGCATACTGCGGAGCGAGTGTGACATGTGGTTTACCAGCCACACTGTCTGAAGTGTACAAGCGAGCTACTTTATGCGGTTTGCTTCGAAAAAGTAACCGCTATGCAGAAACAAAAGCCACGAAAATTTTTACACCCAAAATTGGCGCACGACAAAAGTGCTCATCAGCTTTTCGAAATTGCTTGAAGTACATATACACACATAAACACTCACGCGCACACACGCACAGACACGTACACAAACACACGCAGGCACGGACACAGGCGCACACTGTAGCCCGAAAGGCAAAGCGCCGACAGTGATATGATCGCACTAAAGAGCCATACAAAGCAGCGTTCCAAGATTTCTGGTCTCACAACATTGCAGTAAATAGTCACAGTAGAAATTCACAAACGTAGTGTCAAATGCGCCCGAAGGAAAAAGTGAACACATTTCTGTGCGACCGGCAACAGTAGTTTTCACAACCCTTACATTATCAGCCATGCAAACGTGCAAACGCAAGTCACCGAACGCATCGCCTTAACTCCCGGTTTTCTGACGAAATGCGTGCTGCAACATTTAACGCCAACACCTGACAAATAAGTGTTAAATACAAAATAATCAAATTAAATCTGCTAGACGAATGCTCCTTATTACACGCCTTTAGGTCTGATAAAGTCACGGCTATATACGACGGTAATCTACATCTAACTCCTCCTACACGCCTCAACTGACACTCTGAGAGCGATACGTTCCAAGGCCGCCCACTAGTTATGGTTTTGAGGCATTGTGTTTTTGCTTGCGAAATGCACTAAATAATCCCGAAATTACTCGTGAAAAGTGTACGTACTCTCTCTAGTATTTCTCTTTTAATATGATTTGCTTTGTTATATATGCCCGCAGTAATATTTCTTTGTATACCTTTGTTTCATTGTATAGCATGTGTATTGCTTGTTTGAATAGTCCTGAAATTTATTTTACTTTTGCCGTCTTGTTGCCACAGTGAACCTGGGGAGTGCGAAGCTGTTTGATGCAATTTTTTTCTTCTGTTCCAACCACTTACTGTGAAACTGTGTATGGTATACAAACTCAAACTCACGCTCTAAACATATATTGGCCAAATTCGTTACATGTCTTCGGCGGAGCATCGGCGAAAAATGTCTACACGCTGCCCAGCCTTGCCTGTTTGCTTACTGGTGCTTCCTTGTCTTCAGTCGGGCTGCACGAAGCCACCTCCTTATTTTTAGTATCTTCATGTGGTGCCACTTGTCCAACAACTAGGGTGTCCCTCCTTATTCGTCTTTTTAGCAACGGAGCTGTTTAAGCTCACGGTTAGTCCGTGCAGATCGAACAGAAAAGTATTATCATCATGAACCGGAAGGCGCTCTCATCGTCCTGTTCTTCATCTTCGTCATCTTCTTCATCTTCTGCTTCGCTCCCGGACCACGTGCATCGATTGCTCCGGTATGGGATCCAATAACTCTGATGGGCGAGCGAACAAGAAAGACAGAAAGCAATAGAATGACACAGAAAAAGTAGTCAAGATTGAATGATATAGAAAGAAACAGACACAAAAAGAGATAAAAAAGATACAGCAAGATAGAAAAAGAAAGAAAGAGAGAGAATAAAAAAGTAGAGAAAGAAATAGAGAAATAGAATGAATACAGACAAAAAAGAGATAGAATGAAGAGAGAGAAAAAGGAAAAGAATGAAATAAAGAACATGATAAAAAGATACATGGCAGCCCGCCCAGCTCAGCTCTTTCTTCCGGCTTGGCACCACTAGTACGAAGCTGCCTTATTTTAAGTGCGGAGCACATTAGGGGTCCGGGCTTTCGTGTGCTGTCGTCGTCTCTTTTCACAAAATGGTGGATTTATTGAGTGCCCAGAATATCCTCTCGCACCCCAGGGCTCGAACGCAGTGACGGCATTCATAGAGTGCAGTTAGCATATTACGTCGTCACCCCTATTGTCTGTAGACTGCATCAAATGGCGCTCGTAAATCGAGCAGCTACAGCTGTCAGCATATTTTACTTCAAGATGTCGCGGCCTCAATCAATTTTTTTTTATTTTCGTCAGTACGTTCTTCCGTTGGGTGATCCCATTCTCGAATATGTGTAGTGTGGACAGTTCCTCTACATTCCTATAAAAAATTCTTGCATAAGCACTGTCTCGTGTGCCCCTTTTATTTCTTTCGCGTTGGCGTTCGTCTTTTAAAAGGGCCCTCTAACACTTTCAAGACCTCATTGTTTTAAATGTCTTTACTTGCGGGTTGCCTAGACTGAAGGCTGTAATGATTAGCCCAGCAAGAACGACAGTGATAGGGGCACGCAATCTGAAGTTATTCAGCGTAGAAAATTCAAAATACAATAAAAATCACAGCATATCCACGGAGTGAATGATGATGAGTGGGCGAAGCTGCGGAGGTTCATCGGTAAACCGTGAATCTTCCGTGAATTCTGCCCAGTACATCATCACCGACGTGAGATCGGGCGCGTTTATACTAAAGGTTCGATGAGTTATGACGACTTGCAGCTCACTTTAATTTTACATGTACGCTGTGAATTTTCATTGTTTAGAAAACCATTGCTTTAGAAAACACCTGGCGTCTTTCGTTAAGCAGCTGGCGTCTTTTCGTTTTGCTTTAGAAACATCTGGCGTTCTTTCGTTTTGCTTTTACAAAACAACTGGCGTCTTTCGTTGGTTTATTTCATCAATCAACGGCGTTTTGAACAAAATTTGTATTGTTTAATCACGCACAGGAGAAATCTCACCAGGCACTACCTTGGAGGTAAACAATGGCTGCTAATGGGAGTGAGAGAGAGAAGTCGGCTTTTAGCTAACACTTACACTTCTACTTCTACTAACGTTTCCTACTGGAACATGCCAATGGCTGCTAATGGGGAATGAGAGACAGAAGAATTCGGCTTTTAGTTAATGCGCACGCTGCGAATGTTTTATTGTTCAGCAACGCACAGGAAAAATCTCCCACCGGCACCACCTTGGAGGTCAAAGCGTAAGACTGGTTACGCACTACGACTACTACGACTACTACGAGGGACGAACGGGTGCCGCCTTAAGGAGCTTCGCCCCTAAAAACGCCAGGCCTGCGCGGAAACCGCAGCACAGTCACAGCGAAAGCTGGAAGAGCGCCGTTTCTAGATCCCATTGTAAGCTCTCTTGGGGCTACAGTACAAGTACACTAGAAAGGTACCCACTACACCATAAATCACAATTTTTGTGAAGTTGGGAAGCACCTACTAAGCCATTATTCGTCATTCTGCGGAGAAGCGAGGCACCAGCTACACGTCTGTAAGGCATTATGTGCACTTTGTTGACACAAAGTGCACATAGCAAAAGAGCACATAGTGACATAGCGACGAATGTTGACGATAAAGAATTATGGCTCAGCCCTTTGGAATGGGTTGGAAGTTTTAAACGGCCCACCAGTTATGTAATTTGCATTGGGTGACGCCCGGTCGCTATTTCCCTCTCCCGTCATGCTGTTAACATACGTTGACATGGGAGAGAGACGGGGGGGGGAGGGAGTCGAAGAACTTTACTGAGACCCCGAGGAAATGGATCATGTGCTTATGGGCTTCCTTGGCAACCATTACAAGTGCACTTGCGAGGAACCCACTACGCTCTAAATCATTGTAATTTTACAGAGACCCCGAGTAAATGGATCATGCGCTTATGGGCTTCCTTGGCAACCAATACAAGTGCATTTGCGAGGAACCCACTACGCTCTAAATCATTGTAATTTTACTGAGACCCCGAGTAAATGGATCATGCGCTTATGGGCTTCCTTGGCAAACAATACAAGTGCACTTGCGAGGAACCCACTAGGCTATAAATCATTGTAATTTTTGAGAAGTAGGGCAGCAGGCACTGTGCCATTTTTTGTCATTCTACGGAGAGCCGTGGTACCTTCTAAACGCATGTAAGGCATTATGCGCACTTTGTTTATGCTGTGCCTGATGACGACGACGAATTATGGCTGATCCCTTTCTAATGGGTTGGAAGCATTCAACAACCTACTCGTTGCGCAACTCGCATTGTGTGACGCCTGGTTACAGAATTCGCGTTGTGTGACGCTTGGTGCTTATTTTACTCTTCTACCACGCTATATTGCATATGCTAATGTGGTTCATTCCCGACATGAAGCCTGTATAGGACCTTTTTGCAGAGCAGTTTCAAGCACCGGCATGGCTCAGAGTCTTTATATAACTTTTTACGGGACACAGTGTAAAATATAAAGACTTATGTGATGTTGTTCTCCCCATTCCCTTGTACCGCTCTCAGTACTGTGGTGGAAAATGGAGCAAAGTGCTAAAACGCGTAAAAGGCCTGCCTGTGCGTCCGGGGGTTAAAACTTTCTTCTTTAAGCTTCATGCTGGTGTCTTGCCAGTTAAGACGTGGTTGTCTGAAAAGGGGTTGTTCGTTCCGTGGGGTGACCAGTGCTTTTTATGTCGCAAACCAGAAACCATTGAGCATGTCTTTCTGGAATGCTGGGACGGGGTGTTCTTCTGGGACGTCCTGCAAAGGACACTAAAGAAAGATTTCCCATTGGACGCACAAGGCATAAGGTATTTGATGATTGAAAATGATGATGGATTTCCTTATGATATCACAAAGTTATTGGCGCTTTAGAGCATTTGGAGGTCCCGAATGGCTGTACGTAACGCTGATGTTGACGCTCGGCGAGCCATAGATTACTTTTGTGAGACACTGACTTCGTTTCTTGAATTGCAAGAAATGCAAAAGGATGTACCCGATTGGGTACCTCGCATGGAATTGCTGTTGCACATGAAACAATTGTAGACAGGATGTACTCTCTTCTCACGGTTGAAAACTGAAGCCCTGCAATAAAGACAAAAAAAAAACCGGCATGGCTCAGAGGTTGAATACTGGGCTCCCACGCAGAGGGCCCAGGTTCGAACCTCGTTCCATTCTGGAATTTTTTTCTTATTTCGTTTTTTTCTTATTTCGAGCGATACTGGTTACGGACACCGGCGGCGGCGGCGGCGGCGGCAGCGGCGGCGGCGGCGGCGGCGGCAGCGGCGGCGGCGGCAGCGGCGGCGGCGGCGGCGGACAACTACGGCGCCAAAAACGGCCGGTGAAATGATCTCATAACAGCTTTCGCTGTAATTTCGCTGTAAAATGGCGACTACCCTCAACTCCATCTTCACGGAGTCACCTGACACATACCACTCCCTCTGTGACGTTTGAGAGCACCCCACTGAGGGTCCCGCACCCCAATGAAATTAGCTAGCTCTTACATACGGGAACCTTGCATGCTATTTCGGCCGTTATTTCCAACGTTATGATGACGCCGTTGCGATAGCAACATACAATGTGGTGCTTGAATAGTCAACCGAACGTGCGAAACGAGGCTGCTCCGGAAGGCCTCTATCGTATTTTGCAGTTTTAGTCATATTTTTTGTGGCGACTGCGTCTATAGCAACGCTATTACATTTTTTTTGCCTTCAGTTTCTTCAAACAACGGCGCCTGCACTGTCCCCAGCGGGTTTCCTTTAGCTCCGTGGCGTTCGGCGCATTCTTTGCACGGGGTTGCTGTTTTCAAGCGGAAAAAGTCTAAGGTCGTTTGTCTGTTTCGCGTTCAGTGAAAAGACATGCTAAACAAAAACCAAACCCAATAATATTTCCTTTTTTTGATGCTATGTCGCGATCACTTCTAACATTACATTTATCCGATCATAGGCCTGCGCTCTAACTCGTAACTTCCGCCAGCAATATTTCTGTCTTGCACTGAATCACTGAATCTTTACTTTTACGGAAAGCAGGCCCAATATATGAGACGTAACCATTGAAAGCCTGCCAGAAAACACACCTCGACATTTTTCACTATAAAGAATAGGTACACGCCACGTAATCTCAAGGCAATCAGCAAGAGGCAATTGTCGACTTACATCCACACATCTCCGCTGTGAAACCTGCTTCTTTTCATCCCGCTTTGGAAATGGCATACACATTACAGATACCTCAGCGTTTTAGCTGCCGTGTTGCTTCAGGTACAATAAAATGTGAAGAATATTCTCATAAAAGTGTTTATATTTTCCATTTTATTGCTTCGTCACAACCGTGCACTGGAGTTTTGACGTTCTGGAGGACTGCACAACCGATGCTGGTTATGAAGAGATTGCAAGTGCACACTTCGCTGTTCTGAAAAATGTAGCGGGTTGTAATGGAACAATCAATGGCTCAAGCAGTTTTAGCAAGGCACATATTGGAAGACATTTGAGCACCTTTAAGATATAACCCGTCATTTCCAACCTCGTGAAATAAAGAGAACACTGAGCAGTTATAAATGCCGCATCCGGTTCGCGGCCCACAGAGACAGCAATGAAAAGAAGCTTGAGGTATTACTGTAATCCACAGCTTTGTATGTACTTTCCTAGAGCGCAATTCTAAACACAGAAAATGTTGTGAATACGTGAGCAAAATATTGTTGCGTTACATGCAGCAGCTAATTTTTACAAAACCGCTTGATCTCGCATATGCGATCTCGCCGCAAGCGGATGATCTTGAAGGTCGCATGCCGCGTTTTTATAGTAATGCTGCGGCCCATTGGTTGCTGTCACTTCCCGGTGCCATGCGCGGCTCAATCCCGATGTAGCGATGATCACGGTCAAACCAAAAAAAGTGAACTTGCTTATGCCATGACATGGAGCTGCGTAACTTTTGAGCGGTGCATCGTCCTTTGGTCAGTGTTCTTGCCTCCCCCCCCCCCTATATTTTATGTATTACTCCGGTTACTTGTTGAGATAATGCAAGGTTAGTTGTTCTCCGGTGTTACTCCGGTTAGTTGTTGAGTTAATGCAAGGCAACATTTAAAGCTCCTAGCTCCGAAAAGAGAGAGAAAGGGCAAGGAAAGTACCGTGACGTTGTGTATACTTTAGGGATTAGAACTTTTAAATGTGAAGCATTTCATAGTAAACCTCTGGCATTTCGAGCGTTTCTATCTATCTATCTATCTATCTATCTATCTATCTATCTATGTGTCTGGAGGAAAGGGTCAAACCCTTTCCTCCAGACACGTGTGGCACATACTCGTTTAGCACGAGCGACGCTGTACGGATAGTGGCCACAGGTGAGTGACAGTTTATATCTACACACGAACAGCGAGAGCAGACATTCGCAATTTATTCGCAAAAACCGACATTGGCAGCGTTGACCCGACGAACGAAAAGAAAAACAATTAGCATCCTAGCTGGAATCGAACCCAGGCATTCTGCGTGGCAATCAGGTATTCTACTACAGAGCCACGCGAGGTCTACAAACTGGTTTAGAAATACAACCTATGCAGGTGTAATGCCGGTGAAACGCGGATTGTGGTTATGATGGCTATCTAAGTTTACAAGAAAGCAATAAGCACTACATATGTAGTCCTACGATACAGGCGTCATATCAGATTAAGTTGTGTGGTTGCAGCGTTGGCTACGCTTTTATAGCAGTCTAATAAACACTACATTTGTATTCCTCTGATTCAGCAAGCTATACTAAGGCATTGCTTGAACCAGGAGGAACACGCTAACGAAACTTACGTAGTATATCCTCTACATCGCACCGTAAAGTGCACTTAGTTTCGATAATACTGACGTACGCACCCTAACGTGAGGGCTGACGCTATGCCGCACCATAAGTTACACTTTAAACGCCAGTGATGTCATTACACACGTGTCTGGTAAGCCCACGATGTGCACACAGCTACTACACTTCCAAAAACACGTCGATCCAGCTCGTAACGCTTGGCTCAAAGACAAAAATTACAGCATAGAAGTAGTCGTTGACTGCTTCGCATAAAACCAATTCCTACTACGCGTGGGATCTGCTGAAGTTTTTCCACCGAAAATCCGTGATGCAATATAGTCCAACAGCAGGTTTATTCTATCACGACTCGAACAAGGGCTGCACGGTCCAATCAATGCAGTTTGCACTGTGCGAGGCATGCGGTCGCGGCTTTAGCCAAACGCCTTCGGTGAGTGCAAACATCTTCGAATGAGCCATTATTACAACATGGTTACTGTTGACGTGGAACCTAATCTTACTAACCACGACACATTGCAACATTTTTTTGTGGTTAAAAGCCTTAATGTGCAACTTACATCACCAGTTCATCACTTCACTTTCCGCGCACAGATCCTTGTTGTACAGGGGTATGCCTACGCCGCAATGGTCTCTGAACTGATCCAGGCATTCTTGAGGAATGTTATCTTTCATTGTTTCTGCTGCCCACAGTGTGCACACTGAAATTGCAGATGAGACGCAGTTGTCGTAGCTTGGAGAATACACACATCAATAGGGGCTCGCGCGAAACCTTCCGATACAGCTAGCAGTACGTGTACAGGCAATAAGTACACGGATAAGCACAAGTGACTGCGCATACTTCTGTGATCAATGAATCACGCAGGCTGTTGATTCGGTCAAATCCTTTACGTCCACACACACCTACTACAGCTCGATCGCAGCATGGATAATAATGGTGCCAATGTTCACGCATGGCCTCTACCAAACGGAAAAATGAGGCGTCGTATTACCTCAAGTTTCAACCATCTTTTGTGAGAGATATTTGTCCCTGTATTCTTTTATTGTGAACGTCTCAAGAAATGCAAAACGAATAAGGAAACCAGAAAATTGTGGACGTAAAATCCCGTATGGCGATATTCGGGTCTGGCTATACGTTATTCGTTCTGCAACTCTTGAGTATGTGCCCCAGAAACCCATTTTATACCTCAGAAAAATATGTGCAGTTATCCATTGTGATGCACAGTGAAACTTGGTCGATTCTCTAAAGCCCCAAAAAAACATAATCTACCGGCAAAAGAAGTTCAGCGAAATTTTGCTCCAGTTATACGTTGATTTCATGCTACAACAGCCCATGACTATTTTGAGTTGGCGCCCGTCACGTCAGCCAACTCCTCCCTTCCAATAATAACGTCTAGTGGACCGCGTTGTTTCTTTTTTGTCAGAAACACCTGACTGAACTTGATGCATTTTTCTCTGCACTGGAACTTGAATTGTTCGCGTTGTGCTAAAACCGGCACGTCCGTATACCGTGTGGATCAATGAGTCAGACGCCACACGTGAATGCTATGTGCGTCCTTGTATCGGAAGTTACCAGGAGCACTGGTTTCATCAATTAGCGAAAAAGGCGTGGCACTAAGCGCCACATTATATGATGCGGTCATGTATACGAGAACAAACGTTGAATAAATAGGCACAATTTTAGTGGCAAGAAGCTTCATTAGTATCTTGACTTCTATAACGTAATAATGAATTCAGCAGTGGTCAGGAAAAAACGAAACATCACGTGGCCTTCACTGATTTTCTGAAGGCTAGGTCGACACTACTCCTTTTTATTTTTTTTTTTCTGAAATGTAACTGCAGAACCTCCCAGAGGTACCGCAGTAGAAGTTCTCGGGCAAGTTGGCCTTCGAAATTCGTATGCATCAGGATTTAAAGGTGGGAGGGCTTCTAGCTATCACTTTATTCAGAAGCGTACAGAGCAACTAAGCTATAGAAAATTGACAGGACAAGCACGTGTCTGAGAACTTGGATTCTACACAATATGTGAACGATGATCCCGAAAGGCATGTCGGCCCCGTATTAATCGTCACACATTTGTGAGCAGTCAGTGAAGGCGATCTCAGTATTGTAAAATAAGGCAGGCATGCGTAATCCGGACAACGGCTGGGACGATGAAGCTGCACTGCTCCTGGCACGATGAAACGGCACGTTCATGCGGTCATAGGTTAGCACATCGGCCGTAAGACATCGACCCGGCGTATACTCTACCGCACTTCAAGAGAATTATTCAGGGCACAAATTGAGAATCGCAATCAGAGCTCTTGCTAACTTCGTGAACAAAAATATCATATATACTCGCACTCGCATAATTTCTGAATGTTCTTCAGTCACGGCTCATAGACTACCGGCCCGCTTGCCAATGAAAAAATAACATCAACACCGTAATGGCCCGCAGCAGTCTTGAACCAGTGCTCAATAGTGCCCATGTGGAAATACGGAGTTTTTTTTTTCCGCGCGCAATTTCAACCGCACAAGAATGAATGCTGGAAGACGACTTAGTCTTCGAAATTTTGAAGACGCTCAGATGTAGTGGCACGGAAAAAGAAATTAAACTTGCTTTGGAAGTGGCACGATGTCGCACAAACTATGGGAAGCAAATGGTCCGCTACCAGCTACCATCACTGTTAAACCAGTTGCAGAAAACAAATGGCGTCGATATTTAAAGTTAACAGTGAAAGAGCTCCGCGATATATGTATATAAATAAGCCAAAATACTGTTTGTATTATTAAACACTTTATTTGTATACATCCTTTCAAGGTTCGCGATGGGTGTGTATGTTACCTTATTTCGTTGTTTTTTTCTTTTTGAATGCTGTTTTCTTCACCTAGCCAACACTCTTTCACACTTGGGTTTTCTTTTCTTCGTTATATCCTGTTATACCAGTGTTCTACAGTTGCCGCTAATATGTATCAATAACTCTTGTGTACCTTCTCAATCTGTTGCATGTTATTAATATTTGTCCTGTTCCCTGCCTGCTGCTGTTCTATCAAGGAGGGGCTGTCACCTCGTCAAGCGCTACTCACTGTAGTAGCGTTTTGTGACATCTCCTATCTTTCATTTCTTCGAAAGATGAATAAACTTGATTTGATTTGATTGGAGTATTTAGTTGGTCAATCCGCTTGCCAATGCTTTCTTCGGGGGGCACATGAACATGATATTATCGAGCGTCACTTGCAGACATGACGTTGTAATCCCATTCCTACCCACTTTAGAACACGGATATCTGTTGAACAAGGGCTTGGTTGGTTTTGAAGTCTGTTCATTCCGCTGTGCGCGTTTTTGTGCGTTTTGTCTACCTTAAGAAGAAGGGACTTTCAGTCATGGGCTGTTGTGACTAACACAGGAGCATGTGGCACAAGGCTATCCGATGTTGTTTAAGCATCTGAGCACAACGAAGAATGATTTGTATGTATTTTGAAGTCGCAGTGAGGAGTGCTGCAGGAAACAGTGGCGCTGTTGTGTCAATATTGATACAGTTCTCGGTATCACCACTCCGCAGTAACATAATCACCAAATCTTTTGTTTCGGTGAATGCGTATAAGGCCGCGTAGGTGCCGAGTATAATTCTCCAAAGAACTTTGAAGGGCGAAAGCAAAGCTAATGCGAAAAGTTTTCATAAAGCACTGATTTTACTTGCATCAGGTTCAGGGGCGCAGTAAAAACATTTTTTTCGGTTGAGGGGGTTCAAACATACCGTAGGAATGTTCGTGCCTGCGTATGTGGGCGTGCTTTTATATGTACACATGCAAAAATGAAATGTTTCGGGCAGGAAGTTTTGAACCCCCAGCTCCCCTCCAGCCACCTGGCCACGCAGTGAGAAGGTTTGCCGTACGATAATACCTAATACTGCATGGCTCAAACATGAATACTGAAGATTGCAGACAAATGACTGCAGACACTACTCAAGCATTTTGCTCTGACAAATTGATGCACAGGAGTGGCTATTGTTAAGGTTGAAAGAGAAAGCGCTCATCCTTATTGCGTACTTACGGCGTCCATTGTAAGGCATTTCCACGACCGCGCAGTTTTTGTAGTCTGAATAGTAGAACTTTCCCACTTTCGCTGGTGCGTCCTCTGTTAAGAAAAAGTGCGTTCGTGTATTTCCTCTAGCAACACTGGATATTCTCCGTTTGTGGTTGGCCTCGGGAACATTTTTTTTGCAGCTAAATGCACAATTTGTAATCAGCCTACTCACCGACTGCCACTCCTCTCGCACGCTACCACAACTTATATGGCTTGGATTGCACTGATGAGCTTGGCAATTAAGTGCAGGAAAAGAACCAAATATACTTGAGTTGCAGTCGACATCCTGACATCGCTTTTTGCGAAAGACCCAATTTAATATGAACGTAAAATTAGGCGATGGTTGAAACTGCTTACTGCGAACGTTTACGCTAACCGTGGTCCGGACTGAAGTTTTCAAGCTCAGCGCAGTGACGTCACGATCTACAGGGGCAGATTCGTTAGTGGCACCTGAGCCTACAGAATGCTTTGAATAGTTGCGCTTTAAGTACTACGTTATCCGCTATTCGAATGCTGGCTCACTTTCCAAGCACATACTGAAAAAGCCGCATGCGCCGAACGAGCACAGCTTGAGACGGCAGGAAGTGGCCTCTGTCCAGCCTCCTCTCGAAGCTGAATTTCACAGACAAGCGCGCGCCAAAACCTGCACAATTGCGCGAGTGCTCTCGGCGTATTTTGCCGCCCGCAAGGCGCGGTGTGCCATATATCTTTCTGTATCACATCATAAACAGGAGTTATAAAAATCATGGAAGCTTGACAAGATCAAAAATCCTCAGCGTTTCGACAGCGTTTCGACAAGTGACCTTGTTTTCTTCAAGGAAGAAAACAAGGTCAAGAAGAAGACAACTCAAGTTGTTTTAAAGGTTTCTGTTTTGAAGAAGACAAGACCACTTGTCTAAACGTTGGATCCAGTGACCCCTCGTGTTCAAGAATTTTTCATCCTACGTAGAGTCATTCGTGGTGCATGGAGGGTAACATCTCATTTCCAATTTAATAGCCCTCATGGGTCGTACAGCTCGTAATCTTTTTGTTCAAAATGTTACCTACATCCTCTGCCAGCCATCTACCACAGCCACATTATTTACTAGAGGTGATGGCGCCGCCTGACGGGAAGAAAGTTCACCGGTGCCAGTAAGCTCGCAACATATCCATGCAACCATTCGTGATCGCTAAGAACTCCACCCCGGTAACAGCTTAGCGCGCAGCGAACCGTACTACATGCGAGTGCACACGAGCAAACAGGCGGGAACTTTATCGGGGCATAGCACGATAAGGTTACCGGTTAAATCAGCGGAAGTTGAAATATTGCAAAGGTTATATTTTCTTAGGTCACCCACGAGATATTTCTGGATCACGCATGTTTCAATATACACCAGGCTTGGAGTGCCGTCTGATAATGGCAAACAACGTCGATGTCGATTGAGACAATCCTGATCCAGCTGCTACATGGGAACAACTGCTACATGGAAACACCAGTTGCAACATGGGAACACTAACAAGAAGACTCATTGTATTCCTACAAGACACAACATCACAAAAACAGGAATTGGCGTCCATCGTGCAATATCTGGCAGCCACCTCCCACCGCTGTAGCGTCCGGCTATTATCACAGTATTCTGACAGTCACAGGCAACTAAATCATACAATCTTACAAAGACGAGAATTGTGAAATAAAACTACATTAGCGCTGCTTCTTAAAGAATTTCCGGGCGTTAACTCACGATATGATTGATGTTGCGAGGCTACATGAACTGGGTAAGCATGTATGTTGGTCCCTAACGACCGTGTCTCATGCTGCGTGTGACGCAGGCCTTACAAATGTTTAAAACATAGCGGAGAACATTGATGAATTTCGGCTCATCAGTGAAAGGGTTTTTTGAGCCAAGAATAAGCTAAATTGGAGGTATAAATTTCATGTACCATTGTGATGGGCCCCAAGGTCCAATCATGATGAAGGAGAATTTAACACTGCTATGAGACTCTTAAATTACCAAACGAGAAAGGTCATGGGTCTCGTGCGTGCGAAAGCGAGAAGGTGAGGCAGTTGGCCACAATGGCATCGACTCTTGAAGGAGAAAACGAACAAGAATTTGTTCACACATATTTTGACTCCATACTATGAGAAACACGTAGCGGCGAGGAAATTACGTTCAGCCTGAAGCTGCTAACGATATACTAAAGTAGCTTTAATAACGCTCCTTTGACCATGTCTCATTTCTTGAAAGCACCAGCGTAGTCTTCTTCAAGCACAAAGAGACTACGGATGCGCGAGCCAGCGCTCCGGAGTTGCCGCGGAAAGAGCAAGCGTGGCGATGTTCATGCCATTAACCAATTGACACTAAAGAAAGCATAAGCAAAGTACATGCGACCATTCAATATGGCTCTCGACAGTCCTGAATAATGTAGCGTTGTCATAGAAGGCCAAATTAAATTATCGCTGAAAATATTTTTGCCTGACAGAGCACACATGTTCGCTGGTGCCGGCTTTTAATGCCCATTGAGTTTCCGTAGAAGTCTATAGTAGGTCCAATCTTTCAGATTTTGTCTCTCGCTGCCTTGTTGTTTGACTACGGTTGAATGAATATATATTAAAAGAAACATTTTTGCTTACCTGAGCCTTTCATGAATCGGAAAGTATCGGGGCTGTCACCTTCGGCTACATAGAAAGCAATCGTCTTTCTGTAAAGTTAGGCAACAATTAGAAACCATTAGGTACGCATGTTTTTTTTTTCCAAGCACTTTCCACAGACATATTTTGTTCAAAGATTTATTCGTGAATTTGCGGTATAAAATACCCCACTTCTAAACGTGCCTAAAGTAGTAAAGACACCATTGTTCGGAGATGAGTTTACTCTGCAATATAAATATCCTGCAAGAAATAAGCGCGTGACCACGGTCGACCACGCTCTGTATGTCAAAGTACAAGTCGGAGGCACACATCCGAACTCCGGCGAAACACCAGAGAGCTTTAGAATTGGGGACCCAAGAAAGTTGCGGGCCGACAGGGTGCATGAGCAAAACGCAAGCCACTCTCCTACTCTTACGCTCGCATTGTCCCAATACCCTGTAGCGTCCTCTTTTGAACGGCGAACAAAACCGGAGAGCGCGCGACCTCAAGAGAACAAAGTTACAGCATATCCACGGGTGAATGATGAAGAGCTTGGGCGAAGCTCCTGAAGCAATCATGGTTACACCGTGAAATGTTCAGTGGTTTCGCCCAGCAGTAATCAAAGCGATACGCCGCTTTGATTATTTTTCCTTTTTCCTCTTTTGTTTTCTATTATTATTTTTCTTAATTTTTATTTAATTTATTTTTGTTGTTATTTATATTTTTATGTTTTATTTTTTATTTTTATTATTCATTTATTTTATTTTTATTTTTTATTTTATTTTTTCTATCTTTATGGGAGAGCGCCATCTATTGAATGATACGGGAGACGCGACAGCGGGGACACGCCGGATGGAGCGACGACCGACGAGGTGATGCTATAAGGAGCTCCGCTCCTAAAATAAATACGGCGCTAGGCGGCATCGGCAGGTGATGCCACGGCTCGCGTTTTATGCTGGCTTCGATTCTGGTCACTAAAAAGAAACTTGATTTGAGTCTAGTTGGTACATATTACTGAGGCCAAAAGTACCGCGCAAATGTACTTCCTTGTCCTTTTAACTTGTTTACTTCTTTATCCAGCACCCACCTGAATATGATTTCATGTGTTCGCGTATATAATACACTATCATCCTTGTTACACCTTTTGGTTTAGAGATATTGTTCTGTGCGTATGTGCACTAAGGTTGCCTTGATCTCATATGTAATATTATATGGGGTTTAACATTCTAAAACCACAATATTATTATGACAGACGCCGTAGTGGAGGGCTCCGGAAATTCGACCACCTGGAGTTCTTTAACGTGCACCTAAATCTAAGTACAGGGGCCTCAAACATTTTGCCTCCATCGAAAATGCAGCCGCCGCGGCCGCGATTCCGTCCCGCGGCATTCGGGTCAGCAGTCGAGCGCCATAACCACTAGACCACCGTGGCTTGATCTTATATATACATTGGCATATGAAAAAATAAAGGAGTTGTTAGCGCTTGTGTCGTATATTTCTTTCCTTCATGGTTTTCGTGTGCGTTTGCGCTGTAAATTTAGCCTCAGGATTCAGCATATTGTGATTCTGGCTCAGCCATCTCGTATCTCCCCTCCTGCTACGAGTGGCGCGGCGCTACTACCACAAAATGGAAAACTACCGTGGGTCGCCAGCGATGCGACGCAAACGCAGCGCGGGTAACGATGCAGCACGGCCCGCGTCTCGCGTCATTCTAATTTCGCCACGTGTGGCGTCCCGTGCGTTTCACCCAACGGTGCGTGCCTTTGTATTCTCTGTTAGCATCCTGGGGAACGAATGACGCATGGCGTAACTGTCTAAGGCAGAACGCTGCGGAGCCAGGGGTGCGCGCTCCTGAAATTTTTTCTTCTGATTTATTTTGTTTGTGGCTCTTATCAATATATACATATATATATACGCAGGAGATGACAGCGACGGCAAATGTTCGACGAGAGCGTCCATATAATTGCTATTGCAGTAATCACATAATAATCTTGTCGTGTACGTCATAAAATTGAACCAAGGAATACTGCGTGTAAGTTATGTATTCTACCCCAGAGCCCAACCAGCTCTTAAAGCTGCTTTGGAAAAAGATTCTATGCAGTACTCACGTAGGTACAAGCTCAACTGGGGTTGAAGTATTGGTTATCTAATTTTATACCAAGGCATAAACATTACATGTGTACTTATATGATACAGGCGTCATGTCGGGTTAATGTCGGCTATGGTCCCAGTGTTGCGTCCGCTTTTATAAGTCTAATAAACATTACATATGCATTCCTACGACTGAGCAAGGTATATTGAAGCGTTGCTCGACCCCGGAAGAATACGCTACCGAATACGACGTATGATATTCACATCATCGTACCGTAGCGTGCATTTCGTTTTGATAAAATTGACATCTGCCTTCTAACGTGATCGCTAAAGTTACGTCAGACCATAAATGACCCTTTAAACACCACTGTAGCCGACGTACCTGCTAAGGCCACAATGTGTACACAACTTCTACATTTCATCAATATATATATATATATATATATATATATATATATATATATATATGTATATATATATTGTTAAGACGTTTATTGACGGCGACGATGCACAACGACAGAGCGCAGACTCTCACGAGCACGAGCACGAGGGGCGTGCTCCCCGAGAATAGGCGAAGAGGGTGGCCCACTAGGAGGCGCTTGAGAGGACAACCCATTAGAACGTTCCAATGCTTCAATACAATTACCCCGGGTACGAAAAGGGAGCCGCCTGGCGACCTAACAGCTGGTCACTATGAGTGGGTCATGGTAGGGCTTGAGGCGCTCCACGTTGACAATGTCGCGCCCTCGACGGCGCATGTCCGAAGATGGTTCAATAGGTTAAATCTGGTAGTTGACCGGGGATGTGCGTTCGACGACATTGTAGGGGCCTTCGTATTTGGGTAGTAGTTTGGAAGAGAGGCCAGTTGCAGTGGTAGGAACCGAGAGCCATAAGAGCGCTCCAGGGAGGAACGTGAGTGCAGAAGTGTTGGTGGCACTGCGAATGCTCTTCTGCTCTTGGTCCTGCGTAGTAAAGGTCCTGGCAAGCTCGCGACACTCCTCAGCAAGTCTGGCTGTGGCAGAAATAGGCGCACACTCCGATCGATCCGGCGTGTATGGAAGGATTGTGTCGATTGTGTGCGACGGGTGCCTGCCGTACAATAAGAAAAAGGGTGAGAAACCAGTGGTGCTTTGAGGGGTGGTATTGTAGGCGTAGGTGACGAAAGGCAGAATCGAATCCCAATTTGTGTGATCGGCGGCGACGTACATCGATAGCATGTCGCCGAGCGTGCTGTTAAAGCGTTCGGTGAGGCCATTCGTCTGCGGGTGGTAAGCAGTAGTTTTGCGGTGAACAACGTTGCACTCTTTGAGGATGGCTTCGACGACTTCCGACAGGAAAACACGGCCTCGATCGCTGAGCAGCTCCTGGGGTGGACCGTGGCGCAGCATGAACCGGTGGAGCAGGAAGGAGGCTACATCGCGCGCTGTAGCCGCTGGGAGGGCGGCAGTTTCGGCGTATCGCGTAAGGTGGTCTACAGCGACGATGGCCCAGCGGTTACCAGCCGACGTCAGAGGAAGTGGCCCATACAAATCAATGCCAACGCACCCAAACGGCCGGTCAGGGCAAGGTAAAGGCTGTAGACCTGCTGGTGACTGGTGCGCTGAAGCTTTGCGGCGCTGACAATCGATCCAGGAGCGAACGAACTTCTGCACGTAGCGGTACATCCCTCGCCAAAAGTACCGTTGGCGAATGCGGTGGTATGTTTTCGATACCCCAGAGTGCGCACACTGCGGATCAGCGTGGAACAATTCGCATATGTCAGAACGGAGACTGCGGGGTAGTGCTAGTAGCCACTGGCGGCCGTCGGCGTTGTAATTGCGTCGGTGAAGGAGGTCGTCGCGAATGGCGAAATGATGGGCCTGACGACGCAACGCGCGAGTGGATGGTGTTGCCGATGGATCAGTGAGCAAGTCTATCAGTGAAGCGATCCACTGATCCTTGCGCTGTTCGGTAGCGATGGTGTGAATGTCGATGGAAGAAACGGCATTGTGAGACTTTGAGCTGTGGGTATTGTCGTCAGGCAAGGGGGAGCGCGAGAGTGCGTCGGCGTCAGCAAGCTGGCGTCCGTTGCGGTACAGCACGCGGATGTCGTAGTCCTGTAGGCGAAGTGCCCAGCGGGCGAGGCGGCCTGATGGATCCTTCAATGATGACAGCCTGCATAGTGCATGGTGGTCGGTGATGACATCAAATGGGTGACCATACAAATAAGGTCGGAACTTCGTAAGGGCCCAGATAATTGCCAGGCATTCCTTTTCGGTGACGGTGTAATTCAACTCGGCATTGGTAAGCGTACGACTTGCATATGCCACGACATATTCAGGGAACCCTGGCTTGCGCTGCGCAAGGACAGCGCCAAGACCAACACCGCTGGCGTCTGTGTGTACCTCTGTAGGGGCCGTAGGGTCGTAGTGGCGTAGTATGGGAGGCGACGTCAACAAACGACGGAGCTTCGCGAAAGCTTCGTCGCACTCTGACGACCACGAAGTGAGCGGCCCATTACTTCCGAGGAGCTTCGTCAGAGGCGATATGATGGTCGCGAAGTTTCGAATGAAGCGCCGAAAGTAGGAACACAGTCCTACGAAACTGCGCAGTTCCTTGACGGACGTAGGTTTGGGGAACTCGGTCACGGCCCGAAGCTTGGCTGAATCGGGGAGAATACCGTCCTTGGACACGACGTAACCGATTATTGTCAGCTGCCGTGCTGCAAATCGGCACTTCTTTGGATTCAGTTGCAGACCGGCCTCGCTCAAACGCGTCAAAACATGCCGCAGGCGTTGAAGATGCGTGGAGAAGTCCGGAGCGAAAAAAACGACGTTGTCGAGGTAGCACAAGCATGTGTGCCATTTCAGGTTGCGCAGAACGGTATCCATCATGCGCTCAAAGGTGGCGGGCGCATTACACAGCCCAAACGGCATGACGTTGAATTCGTACAAGCCGTCCGGCGTGACAAAGGCGGTCTTCGGTCGAGCGTCATCAGCCATAGGTACTTGCCATAGCCTGAGCGCAAATCGAGAGATGAAAAGAATTCTGCGCCTTGCAGGCTGTCAATCGCGTCGTCTATTCGTGGTAGTGGATACACGTCCTTGCGAGTGATCTTGTTAAGTCGTCGGTAGTCCACACAGAACCACACAGAACCGTCCTTCTTCGCCACAAGAACGACAGGAGACGCCCAGGGGCTGTTAGAAGGTCGAATAACATCGCGGCGAAGCATCTCGTCGACTTGCTCGTTGATTACACGGCGTTCTGTGGGAGACACGCGATATGGACGTTGCCGCAGTGGCGGCTGGGTGCCAGTGTCGATGCGATGCGTAACGGCGGACGTGCGGCCGAGAGAAGTTTGAGCGACATCGAAAGAAGAGCGAAATTCTTCCAACAGGCCCAGAAGCTGGGAACGCTGGACTGGCGTAAGGTTGTCAGCAATGGAGGAACCAAATACATCAGCGGGTGATGAACCAGACGTGGAATTAGCACCGAGCGTACTGGAACTGTGGCAGTGCATTTCATCTGGTTCGTCCATAACTTGTGCGTCTTCGAGGGGTCCACGCTACCGAGACATTCCCCTTGCACCAACGTGACACTGTACGGGAATGGATTGATAACAAAAATAGAGGTGCTGCCCTGGGTGACTTGCACGGTCGCGAAAGGCACCAGCAAGCCTTTCCTCGTGCAAACACGGTCAGATGGCGGGAGGAGTGCAACGGTGTCGGAAAGACTTGCACAGTAGACTGACACCGCCGTTGACGAGTTTGCAGGCACCTTGGTGTCGTCTTTAACATGTACCTTGCCCGCAGCCGATGGACTGTCTGCCGGCATCCAATCAGGGAACGGTGAGAGCTCTATTTCGGCTGGTGCGCAATGAATGACGGCGTCGTGGAGGGAGAGAAAATCCCATCCTAGGATGACGTCGTGAGAGCAGGCGGGAATTATGATCAATTCGACGGCGTACAGAGCATCCTGAATAATGACGCGGGAGGTGCACACCGCTGTAGGATGAATACTTTGGGCGCTAGCTGTACGGAGGGAGAGACTGGAAAATGGCGTCGTCAATTTTCGCAGTAATCGGCTAAGTTTGGCGTCCATGACGGATACGGCGGCTCCAGTGTCGATAAGGGCAGATGCGCGAACACCGTCCACAAACACGTCTATCACGTTCGATGGGCTTCGCTGAGGGCTTTCGCAGTTCGATAGCGTCGCAGCCCTTGCCTCGTGGACTGCGGCGACTAGTTTTCCTGGTCACGTGAGACCGGACGTGGCCGCATGGGCGACAGTGAGCGACGTTGTGGAGACGGTGACCGGCGGGTAGATGTTGCGGCGCGGGACGTCGGTGACATAGGCGGCGCTTGGTCATAATAAGGTCGGCTTGATTGGCTGGGGAGGGCTGATGCGACCCGAGGCGGCTCCATGCGATTGCAGTAGCGTGCGACGTGACCGGCGCAACCGCACGCGAAGCAGATGGGGCGGTTGTCGGAAGTGCGCCAGCGGTTCGCGGGTCCCATCCATGTCGCAGAACGGGACGGACGAGACGCCTGCTGATATGAGGGCATTGTGGGCAGAAGTCGGGGCCTGGGTACGACGTCGACGTACGTAGGCGGCACAGCCGTGTCGAAGGCCTGGGGTCCGACGACGGCTTCGGCGTAACTTCGTGGTGCAGCCACAGGAATCGCTGGGGGCGGCCTGGCTACAGCTTGCGCGTAGCTTAGTGGCGCATGCACTGGAGGCGGTTGGTGGTATTCAGGAATGACCTCTGCGATTTCCTGCTGAATCGCTTTCGGAGAGGAGGCAGGAGGGTAGTGGGCGGCTGGTCAACACGCTGCGGTGGAGCGAAAGCCAGTAGAGAGATCTGTCGAGCAATTTCCTCACGCAAGAACGACTTGATTTCGGCGAGCAAGGTGGAGTGGTCGGAAATGGCCGTCAAGCCCGCGAGATCAGCATCGCGTGATGGCGGTCGACGGATCATCAAGCGCTGCCGGCGCAGCTCCTCGTAGCTTTGGTAGAGCGTGATGACCTCTGCCACTGTGCGAGGGTTTTTGGCCAGCAGCATGGTGAAGGCATCGTCGTCGATGCCTTTCATAACATTCCTGATTCTGTCAGACTCTGATTCCTCATTCTGTCATTAGGAATGTCATAACATTCCTGATTCTGTCAGATTCTGACAGCGCGCATGTCGCCTTTTGTTCGTGAAGGCGAAGATCAAGCGTCCTCCGCGTTTCTGTTTCACTTCAGTTCAGTGCGAACAATAAGGCAATGGTGTCTGAATATGTAACTTGTGATGTGGTTTTTTGAAGTGATCGCACAGATGACCATATGGTTTTCGGTCCTTGAACACATAATGAGTCGTGAGCGCATAACTTGAAGCACAGCGCGCTGCTCTGGCCAAGTGGTGGATCCGAATTCGCAGTAAAAGTCAAGGCTCTTGTGGGCGCTTCCTCCAGGTTGGGATCCGCTTGCAGGTGGTATGACGGTGTGCACACGCGACTAAAGCACTGCGCTCGGGCCAGACCTGCTTGACAACGTGGCTCGGCTCCAGCCCCGTTCCCTTGAAGAAGCAGAAGTCGTGTGTCCCGCATGGAGAATTGGCGGACTGATGTTGTTGTCTGATCAACATTTACTTTACTCATATTTATTTTACTCATACATGCGCTTCTTTCTTATATTTTGTTTGTTTATGTCTCTTGAATTTCACTGTTTGTTTTTTTAATTTTGTTGATGCCTTTTTTCTTCAGAAATCACACACCGCACATCACCATATCCCGCTAGAGAATACGAACGGAAGCTGCCGATGAATTTATTGTCGTAAAATAAAGTGAAGTAAATGCAGGCCCCATCGACGTGTCAAATCATTGTCTGTTAACCAAATACATAAAACACAGCAGCCATATAAAGCTGTGGTGATTAGGTCACTACCACACTCTTCTGTTAAGAGCGAAGCTGTTCTTGGTCCAGGATTTGATGGAATAAATTATGGTGGTCGTAACGCGGCGCCGCGAAGTGCAGAGGGCATAGCTTAGGGAGGGAGAGAGCAAGCGCCGAGCACATATGCAGGTTACTGGGAAGACGGGAACGGGCGCCAAGCGCAGGTGGGCGGAGCAAAGGTGCGGGTGAGAGCACGTGCCAAGCGCACGTGCCGCAGTCAAGAAGAGGAGGAGAGGAGTCGGCCTATTGTGGAGCGCGCCTCCGTGAGATGGTTCGGAGACGCGCGCATGTATAGGAAACCACCACTCGACAGGTGGCGCGCCGTAAAAGCACGCCTGTCGTTGAGACGCGTCATACCTCAGTCACCCGCCCAGACAACAGGCCGCAGTGTGCCGCGGCGTGGCGCACGCGCGGGCGCCGTTCCCGTGCTTGTCCTTGGCACAAACAGCTCGAGCTGCCATTGCACTAGTCATGCCGCGCCATCGTGCAAAAAAAAAAGCTTTGCCTGAAGGTTACATTCACAGGAACGCGCTCGAAAACTGAGAGAAGGTCTGCAACGCGGACTACGTCTGTTCATACGGTGTAGAAGAGCCAGTGCTGTGCCATGGTGGCGATTCCCTCGTCAACATGTTCTGGCTCCGAGCTGCGATTTGTGTGAAACTGTGCAGATGAACAGGTCTCCATTGACAAGTCCGTGCTGATTCGATCCCGTGCTGCCCACTTTTGCAGTACGAAAAAAGAATGAAAAAGGCACGGGGGAGCTCCGTCAATCTTTCCCTGATGCTCTGGCAGTTCGCGGTATGTATGCACGCGGACGCTGATCAAGCAAAGCACCGATGTAGCATAGCACGTTGGGTGTCGCGCTGCTTAGCTCGAGGGCTTGGGTTAGATTCCTGGTCACGGTGGCCACATTTCGATGGGGCTAGATATAAAGAACACCCTTGTAGTTAAATTTAGGTGCACATAATTAAAGAACTCCAGGTGGTCACAATTATTCCAGGGTGCCTACTACGTCGTGCCTCACAATCATATCTTGTTTGGCACGTAAATCTGCAGCAAATATACAGGTTCTTTAAACAATTTTTTTCTAAGCAGACACAGGCAAGCAAGAAAACTAGAACAATACGTTAAGCGAATTAAATGACGAGGAAAAATTCAAGAAACTTGACATTTTCCTAGTGAGGCACAAATTTCGTTGTCACTTCACTATGACATTCAATACAGAAGGAAGCGTTACTGCATCAATTAACTCCCGAAAGGTAAGCTTCGAGTAGCCTGCTGGTTTAATCATAACAAGAAACATGTATGTAGCGCTATTAAGTTTGACGGAGGCATCTCAGGATCGATTATCCATCGTGTGAAAACTTTTATGACAGTTCAGCGGCAAGTCGTACGTGCCCGATTTCGGCGGGAGTTTCTCGAGCGTCACTTCGGCTACGGCTGCGACGTCTGCGACTACCTGTGTTCCGGCAACAACCTGGCTACGATCGACGGGATCCGGTCTCAACAACAACGGAACAATGCCATAGAGGTATTGACGCGGTGCTTTCCCATATGCTACCGATATCGGTCAGTTTCGGGTCTGTGGTACATTCAAGGAATGGCTAATGAAAGGCGTATGCCAAGTTTAAGCCCCGTTAACGGCTACGTTTACCCACCGATGTCTTCACATTTGCCCAGGCTCAACGTCGTCGAGGCCCCGCGTCTGCCCAAACACGGTGCATTGCTTTCAGGAACGTAAGAAGGAGGTGTTCGCAATCACAACGGAACTCGGCAAGCCAGCGGCATTTCCATTTTTGTCTGCCCCCGCAGTTCATTGGGACAGCTTAACCCATATATGACCAGTGTCATACATATAGGACGCTTATTTGATCAATAAGATTGAGAGCTGGGCTAGTTGGTGACTGATCATTATACCTATATGGTTAGGTAGCGCACTTTCGACGGCGAATTTGATGCACTCTGACATCGCTATTTCTTTAGCTGATGACTAGCGCCACCTGCAGCACATTAGGCAGGCCTCATTCTGAACGTGTGCAAGCCTAGACATTGCTTGCTTTTCATGCTGCCACGTGCCGACCGCTTTCTCCGGGCAACCGCGTGCTTTGTGTGAAAGACGCCTTGCAGAGGAACAAGTGCGCGTGAAATGCCAACCGTTTTCTCCGGACAAACGCGTGCTTTGTGCAAAATAGGTCATGGAGGGGAAGAAGTGCAATGTCGGTGTACACGTGAAGTGTTTCAAGCCTTACCACACCCGCATATAGCACCCCTAACGCCCAGTGTCCTATATGTATAGGACGGCTTGAAAAAAAGTGTTGAGTTTACCTGGCAGTAAACAAAAAATTTGTGTTTTTAAAGACGATAGTCATTCTTGGGATACTTAAACGGAGAAATTTTGGTCTGTCTCTCTGTTTGTCGGCACGTCCCTCGATTCAGCCACTCGGCCAAAGTTGAACCACTTGCCCAAGGGCCAGCCATCTTGAACGGCTGACTAGGTTCATACTTGTGTACATTTTCGATTAAAAAGCAAACATTACGTATATCTGAGGCGCCACATAACTAGGTAAGTATTAGGTAGTGTGTTTCTTTAATAGAAAATGCATACATACGCAATTCTAAAGCCCCTAGTTTCTTAAGCTGCGCTGAAAATGCGACTGCGCTGAAACTTGCCTTTCTCCGTGGCCTCTACACGAGCTCATTGTTGTGTTTCGGTTTCGGTTCTGTATGGCGCAGTACGAATGCCATGGGGCGCCGCACTGGCATTCCTGTTTTACCCAGGCGACGTGTAAATAAAAGAGTGTGTGGAGAGTACTCGTTGAGCGATGAAGAAAACATTCCTTTCTTAAAGTTCAAAGAAAACGGGGAGGGTCCCTATTCCGGGAGTCCTATGGAAACCTCTGCGATAGCCCGGGCCCGCTGGATGAGCGCCCGACAGACCTCGGGGGCGCCTACGCGAAGGATGCCTTCCCACTGCTCTGGGGTACGGGTGGACCGAAGGATTTGTGGGAGGGGAGGGAAGTAGGCAGCGGTGCACTCTAGGGTGACGTGAAATGTTGTGGGGATGGCGCCACATCCTGGACAGGCGTTGGTATAGCGCGTTGGATATAATTTGTGCAGGAAGTGCAGATTTGGAAAAGTTCGGGTCTGCAGTCGGCGAAGTGCGACAGCCTCCTCTCGTGTGAAGGGCGCTGGTGTGTGTTGGTATCGCTGTCGTTGGCTTATGCAATGCGGACGTTTCATCTGCTTCAGCGCTTCGCGCCAAAGCGCGTGTTCGGGCTGACTGGCGTCCCCGTCGGTCGCGTTGGTCACCGCCAGAGCCATATATTCCCTTTGGAATATACGGCTCTGGTCACCCCCGGTCTTCGCCTGCTGCTGTGCCGGGACTACCAGCCCGCAACACAGCACTCATGTTTCCCGACGTATTGCCAGACGGAGTCCATATCTCACGCAGCGCCTCTTCTATTGTCTTTAGATGACATTTGCAGCGAAGCACGCAGATACGCGGCCAATTTTTTTGAGGGTACAAGCACGGCCGCTACATAAAAAAAAAACAGGTGCGGCCTGCTGCGTAGCGTCGCCGTCAATGGGCGAGCGCGGATCGGCTGAGCGGCAGCTGTTTTGGGTGAGGGCGCCACTAGCACGGTCCTCAAGGTAGACGCCTGTTCGTGTTACTATGTGGTCGCCTCAGGATTTATGCGTGTCTGTGTGCATTTTCGTGTGCTTTCTCGTGTCTTTCTTGCGTGTGACCGCGCATTAGAGCAGCTTGCCTCATGTTTCCTGCGCCTGAGTACGGTTTCTTGGTGCGCGCGTGTGTGGCTGACGGTTTTTTCTAACGGTTTGATGACGCGAAGCTGTTGCGTGCCGGTGTGCAACTCCAACGTGTGAAAAGACGCTACTGTGAAGTACCACGTATTCCCATGCTCTCTACAGTGTCGGGAAGCGTAATATTCGTAACAGAGCACTTCTTTCTGTCACAAACGAGCGCTAAGACAGGCGCGCGCCGCCGCATCCTGACGACAGCATCAAGCCACTGCGCCGAAAAAAAAGAAGACGAGCATCAAAAGGCGCCCAAGGCGAACCCCTACCCTCTCCACCGAAGACACCGTCGCGGTCGCGACAGCCTAACACCCGCGCAGATCGGGAGAATTCAAGAAATCAAAGTGGAACCGACCGATTCCGCAGACGAACCAGCGAGACGAATTCCTTTCTCCTAGCTGTCGCTGCGTTACGTGCTACGAGCCGAACAATCACTTGGAATGTTCGCGAAACTGGGAATGATCGAAACGAGAGATGACGGAGAGTAGGACGGTATGGTGAAGACGGCGAAGAAGTTATGTCGTTATGTTGTTCGTGTGAGTCGTGTAGTGCGGTCAGTCGATCGTGGATGATCTAGTGATGACACCATGGTAGCACTGTTTAGAAGGGTGCCGCCGAATGACGGTGACCAGAGCTGGAGTTCGTTTGAGTGTTTCCTGGAAGAGAAATATTCCAGAAACGTTCGAAGAATTGTGGGCTGCACACGTTTGGTGAATATTCAAGGCCTTTAGGCTTTCTTGGATAGTTTCTAATCGATGAGATGGCATTTGTAGTACGGTAAGTTTGTTCCCGTTGTTTTAAAGAACGCTAAGCGATGTTGTGAGTTGTAATTGATACCTGCCGAGTGTGGATGTTTGCGTAATGCTTGTACTGCCTTAACTGAGAATATATTTTGTTTGTTTTGTCCACTCTTGGCTCTTACTCTTGCTTTGGACCGCAACCGGCATTTCTTGGCTCACTAACAGGACCTACAATTAAATTTTGTGTGCTTTCGTGGTGCGTTTCGGTGGACCGATAAGTCAGCCCTTGGAACTTTCCCGGCGACTGCCTGCCCATTAACGGGATCAGTGACTGAGTGACACTTTTCATTTCAGTTGAGTCAAACGGGCAGCATTCATGGAGAGTATTGAGGCCCACTCTACAAAATACTGGTACTCCTAGGGAAAACTGTTCCCATATGTGGGGTAATCGGCAGTTCTAATAACGACTTCAATATACAGCCTGTAATGTGCAACTATAAAACGCGTTATCTACGGCCTGATTGGAGTAAGTGTCGGGCGTGCAAACGCGGCTGTCGAAGCGCTTCTCCGTGAACAGTTGTACCAGTGTGGTGGCGCCAGTGCGGGCGCAAGGAAAACTAGGCCCCGGACGCCGTTTCGGCGCCACGCAGCAGGCCGCATCTGTTTTTTTTTTATGTAGCGGCCGTGGTACAAGTACACTTTCTGTGTCAAAAAATATTTGTTTTGTCATTTTTTCTGACTTTGGGCATATATTTGGGTTAATTCAGCTGCTCGAACGCATCATGGTACACGGCGACGATACGCAGTGCTCTGCAGTGCGTGAGGTGGCATTCCTCGAACGCGTCGAACTTTGAAACAATGATCCTGAGGCGTGTGCGATGTACTTCAACTAGCTCCTCTACGGGCCGCACGCTTCAGTTTCGCTGGTTATTCATATGTACGGAGTGCTTGGACGGTGATTTTTATTCATATTACTTAGAAGGAAAAATGCAGAATGATACATCCTCCCTCATACCTACGTAGTTGTGGCACTTGAATAAACAACAGTACCGCCAGCCTTCTTTTGTTTTTCTTCGGCGTTCCGTGACAGCGTCGCCTCTGCCAGTCGCCATTCTCATCCGCGGGAGCGACTGAGATGTGCGCGCTGTGCCCGCCAGGGCGGCTCTGCACACACCGTGAAAACTGTAGCGCTGGTTCTCTTCACGAATATTCAGAAAATGGGTAAGGTCCCGCTCTCTCCTGAAGACGTCACGCGTCGGGAGCGCCAACAAAAGTTGGCGCGTGAACGCGCACGGCGTCGTCGGGCTAATCGACAAGTCCTCGCGACAGATACCGAGGAGGACGAGAAGAAAGGACGTTATTTCCGCAACCCTAAATGGGAAGAAATCTGAGTGTCTGAAGGGGAATGGGAAGAGGGTAACAAGGACACGAAGAGGAAAGCGGCGTCCATGGCCGAGGACGCGGCGGGCGGCTTCTGCAGACGGTTGAAGTTCACTGAAGGTTAACCTTGCGATTAAAGAATGCCAAACATCTTCACTGCACTAACAAGTGATTCATGCCAGCAAAAGTTAAATTTATTTCCTCCGTGCTCTGCACGAGTAGAACGTGTGAGCTGGCGTCCACATCAGCCCAATCGCGGGTGCTAGTTATTCAGCCTGAAGTGCACGCTCCTAACGTCAAGAAGTTGAGCTTGCGATCATTGCGCCTTATAGTGTAGAAGCAGTAACGTAATGCAGCAAGAACTCTAACGAGCGCTGACGGAGCGTCACAGCGCTAACAAGAGTGCACCCCATTAAGCGGCAGGTAAAGAAATAACAAGATGCAAAGAGGCTCGCTGCATGGGCAGTGAATCACACTTGTTTGGAAAGGCCAGACCGTTGACCCGCTGCTGTTTTTTTATGAATATTCGGAGAACGACGCCGCAGTGACACTGATCACAGTCATACGGCATGCTACGTTCTTGTTCTGTAATAAAAGCATCAACGGAACCTTGTAGCTAAAGCAAGGCAGAACGATGCGGACGGCGCCAGCGCCCACAGCCACGCTCTTCACCACCCGAGACAAGTGTTAATTCGACTGCACATTCCAGAAGGGTGCGTTAGATATGCTACAATGTTTATAACTGCCATCAACTTTACATTAGGTAGTATTTTAGAAAGAGCACTCATTTTCCATACGCGCACATTTCAGACCTGGGAAAGGGAAACTTCATACTTTCGCCTGGCATGATGTAAAGCAAAGCCACTACCACCAAGACACTGTGAATGCTTTATGTCCTACAGGTATTTCACAGTACATTGTGTATGAAAACTACACCTGTGCAGACACTTCTTAGGCCCAAAAAGCTATTCATAAAAGTGTTGCTACCATCATGTTTCGCTGCCCTACTGTATCGAACTGAGTGTGTTTTTTCGTTTGTAAGCGACCGCTGCTGGGCTGACGACAGACGTTTCACCGTCACTACAGCGTGACAATTAACGCTACGAATTTCTTGAAGCAAGAACAGGATCATATGAACAAATTTATTTTAAACAGGTGTTCTTTATCAGCGTAGAATGAATATCTAAATTTCCAACTGTTTCAACGTTGATGTCGTTTATGCACAGCACATTGAGCTTTCCACTCCGTTGTCCTGCAAAGCGAGAAGGGAACGAGGATGAGGCATAGTTCATATGAATTGGAGTGCGCGACACCAATGTATACGGCAGCATCAGCGAAATTTGGAATGATGGTTAAGCGAATGACAACTGTATCCAACAGTACCTCATAGGTTCTAGCTTCCCTCTGCACTGAAGTTAAGTGGGAGGTGACGCAATGAAAACGCGCAAGGTAGCGCTTGTTATTAGCGCTCTTTGCTCATTTAGGAGCAACAACAATGAGAGGGTGGAGAGTACTTTTTTTGTTATAGTCGCTTCAACTACTTAGATAGTTATTGCAACCTTAATGCAAAAAGTCAATCTTAAAAACGTTTACTCATTCTTTTGTAATTCTGCTCAATCGTGTTACTTATATACAAAAAGGTTTCCGACTTCACTTGCAACATTGACGTTTTAGGGGGTCAAATAATCAGCTCGAACAAGCCAGCACACGTGGCATACTCGAGGATTCAAAAGTCGCAGGGTCCTTTATGCATTTGCCTAAGGCGACTGGAACGTGAAAGCCATCTTCGTTTCCTTCCAATTCAATGGTAACGCATCCGCCCCCCCCCCTTCAGACACACACATTAAATCTTTCTCCACCAAACGTCATTTTCCCCTGGTAGCTTTCTTCAACTCACAATGTTTTGCAGTGCCGCCGGCATTGGACCACCTTTGACTTAACCACGATGTCATGTGATTACGCGATCATGTGACGTCATGTTATGGGACGTTATATTGACGTCACGATAACGTCTCACATTTGGCAAAATGTGAGGTCGAGATGACGCCATATGGTGAGTTCATTGCATGACGTATGTTTTTTGCAGCACTCATGTTGTCGCTAATGGTCACATTTCGCGTTTGATGCGGCATCTAAGGCTTTCGCGATAAAGCAGTGCAGCAAACAAATTGTTTTCGCCCCTCAGTGATAGTTCAGCAACTTAGGTGTAGCGCTGCTAAGCTTCAGGGCGTGGATTTCACTCCCGGACACGGCGGCCAGAGAGAGAGAGAGAAATGTTTTAATGAAAAGCTGGAGATGTTTGCCTGGCTATTCGCCTGACATGCTACTCCAGGTGCTCCAGGGTGATGATTATGATATATACACTGACAACCACACACACATACACACACATACACACACGGCGGCCAGATTTCCGTGGGGGGCGATATGAAAGAACACTCGTGCACCTAAGTACTGGTGTTCTACTATATACTGGCGTACTTAGGTGCTCATACAAGTAGCCCAGGTTGTTTGATTTATTCCGCAATCCGCAACTATGGCACGCCTCCGCCTCAGGTCTTGGTTTGGGCACACGGAGCTGCACAAATATTTTAATTTTTTTTCTCACAGCCTACCCGCAAAGCTGAGACATCACGATAGCGAGCAAGAAAAAGAAGTACCTTACAGAGCGCTGCCCTTTTCACTTGTACTGCGGCGCCGTTTTGCGATTAGGCAAGGAAAATGTACAAGCGTGTATGAACACGCTGTTCACATTATCACGCATGTTCTGCATCCTTTAAAGCATCTGTGCAAGACCTATGTAAGCCGGCAGTAAATCATGATGACAAGCCAAATAATTACGCCATAGGTAAGCGATGAAATGACCTTATGACCTTCATTTATGTTCGCCATACAGTCATGTTATGCCATACCAATTTTGGTATACATACCATTAAAGAAACGGCCAGGAGACCACAAAGTCGTATGCAGCTATATAGATAGATAGATAGATAGATAGATAGATAGATAGATAGATAGATAGATAGATAGATAGATAGATAGATAGATAGATAGATAGATAGATAGATAGATAGATAGATAGATAGATAGATAGATAGATAGATAGATAGATAGATAGATAGATACGCTCAAAGTCGCAGAAGTTCGCTAATAAATGCTTCGCATTTAAAACAAAGTACCTTTCTGCCTCCTATGACATGTCTCTCATTCATGTTTTCCTTTATGAGAGGAACTGCAGTACATGTGATGAGGATAGATGAAATAATGAACAGTTTTCAAAACTTACATCACCAGTTAGTCATTTCACTGTCCGCACATGCCTCTTTGTTGTACAGTGACACTCCTTCACCGCAATGTTTGTGGAACTGGTCCAGGCATTCTTGAGGAGGTGAATTCTTGCATTTTTCTGCTACCCACAATATGCAATCTGAAATTATGTACACATTATATGCAGTTAAATAGACTAGTACGTGCGAATTGTGTTTATAAAAGTTGCATGACAAACAATTTATAATTATGCAACCGCCATTCCTGCAGCTATGCACACACAGATTAGACGTGAGTTGTCGTTAGCGTATCGATTACTTTATGTTAACCTAAAAAGAAACCAATTAATGGCAGGATGTTATTTTTTTTCTCTGACATTTTGAAATACTGCAACCTCACATACCGACTAGTGATCTCTCTCGAAGCCTCAGAAAACAACACATAAACTAGTAATAAACGGTCCATTTCCATTTGAGCTAAGGGTCCAATGTGTTTTCTCGTCGAACTAATGAGCAAGAGCGCATTTGCAAGACGAGCGTGTTTGGTTGTCTTACCCTGCGTGTTCAAAACTTCTTTTGGCTGTGATCGTTCTGCGTGCGTCCCTTCTGAAGATAACAAACACATATGTTTGTCGTGCGATAGGTGTTTTTAAAGTACTTCATATTGAGTATCTGAATGAACTATCAACACCAACGTACTCAATCGTTCTGGAAGTCTGAAATCGCAATCATTGATTTCGTTCAAAAGTGCTTCAACTGGGGTTAGTTGGAATGGTATTCTGAAGGGTAGTGATGTGTTATTCGTCTCTGTGGATCTATGCAGCGCATCGTTATCCTTCAATATTCATTTATATCGCCTTGCTCACTTTGTTATATTTGCCTACTCTGCTATCAGCTAAATAAAGCGCACGCAAATTTAACCCTTCATAGGATGCTTACACGGACACGCGTACTCATTTTTTTTTATTGTAACCGCGTTTGATGGACTATAAATATAACACTCCACACCATAATGTACCGATATATTCTCGAATAGTTTCGATTATTCGGATGAGTACAGTAGGTGAGGCTCCAGGTAGACGAGGATTAAGAAATGACAGGAAACAAAATAAACGACCATGCCTTGACCCTGACTCTGTCCTCGTTTACTTGGCGTCGCACATTTTCGACTAAAGTAATGGAAAAACTAGCTCAGCAACATCCCCGTTATACTGACGAGGATGCACGCCATTCGAAAAATGGATTACACTAGACCTTGTGCCGCTGTATACGAGCGCTTATACACCAATAGACAAGGCGTAGATCGGAAAATCAGATTCTTTGCTGAGCACAAGTTCACTCAATAATTCCTTCTTTATCTTGTCGCCTTGAGTCCCCGCGTTCTTTAGGACAGACGCCATGATTTTTAAAGAACGTGATTTCAAGGATGTACAGCCACTTTCAGGTAAAATAGAGTGCGGTACTGGTTGACAAAAAGAGGGTTAATCGATATTACCCTTTACCGCTCTACCGTTACACACCGGAAGCTGCTTTGTCATCACTGCATCAGTAAACGTTAAACAAACTAAACAACGAGACAACCTGCGTAATTGCTGATTGTTAATCGCATAAAAAGTGTTGTTTTTTTTGTCTAAACAGACTCAGATCATTACACGTATTCAAAGATGTCATTCAAGTTCACAGCATAACATTATCCGATTGGTGCAGCCTAAAAATAGTCTGCACTATGATTCACTCTATTCGCACAGATTGATGCCGAGAACACAAGACATTAAATCTGCAAAAAAAAACAACAACAGCCATAACGATTTTCTGTTGGAATGCATTGCTTCAATAATCATATTTTCCGCATCTAGGACTAAATATTACTCTCTATGAACTACTCACAAACTAACAAAAGGAACAGAATCCGCCGATTACTATTCCAGGTCTCAGTCTAGAAACTTGTTCATTCGATCGCTGAGGCTATGCGAACCGATCGAATTTCACCGGTCATTCAATTCTTACATTGAAGTTTCGCCGAAAACCAAAATAAGTACAGTAAACGGGAAAGTTTCGCTGAAATAAATTGACTCGAAATCGAGAAGCCCTCCATTACGCTGGTAGCGCGGACGACCACAGGGGACAAAATTTTTTGCAATACTTTATTTCTTTCTGTATCTCGACAAGTAAGTCGTCCCCCCCTCCCTATGGTGTCTCACATGCGCAATCTCTGTCTAGTTCCGTTTTCGGCAGAAGCTACTTGCACAACTCGTCCCCTACTGCAGAAATGATTACATCGGTCATCTTGCGACCACCTAGGTTGTGCTCCGTTCATGAACATGGGATCGAGGAAGATGAGGAAGGGAATGTTATGGGTTGCAGGCGGATTTAGTCGTGAGAGCTATGCTGGCGATGACGCCGCCCCACACGGTATCGACCTTTGATGCACACACCTAATTTTTGGCTCCTTTCCACCGAACACACATCATTTCGTACAGCTGTCTATATGTCTTCAGCATTATCAGCCTTACTACGGCCACTGCAGGGCAAACGCCACTACCATGTTTCGCCAGTCAACCCGGTCCTAGGCTTACTGGTGCCACATTATACCCGCAAACTTCTTAATCTTATCTAGCCACCTAAATGTCTGAATTCCCCTCGAGCGCATGCCGTCCGTTGGAATCCAGTCTGTCACTCTTAATGACCAGAGGCTATCTTGCTCTCGCGGATGATAACCGCTGCTTCTCATTATTAAATCTTAAACGCAAAGAGCTTGCTCAAAGATAATACTAAAGGAAGTACTGAGATGAAGAATTAGTGACCGTTCAATTTCTATGGAACACCATCAAATGCATTTCACGGCAGGGCGAGGTTACCCGAACAAGCTTCCATGGGAGAGTTCGCGATTAAATTTTTACCTTTAGAAATCTCAGTTTTCATTTGCTGAGCGCTGTAGACTTTGGACAGTATCAGACAAAAGTTACTACTTTCTTTCGTGCCTCTGCTTTGCTCCTTTCCGCAGGATGTTTTTTTTTTGTAACATCTCTTTTCCGTCACCTTTATTCCCATTACCCCTTCCCCCTGAACAGGGTAGCCAGCCGGTCTCAGAACTGGCTAACCTCCCTGTCTTTCCGCTTGTTCCTTCCTTCCTTCCTTACAATGCCAACTGACAAGCTGTGCTTAACTTTGACTGCATCAAACATTTTTTTTTGGAGCCCGCCGGTTCGGTGCTAGCTGCGCTGTTTTTATGACCGCTATTCAGAAATTTCTGGAAGCATCCGGAAAATTATACTGCTAGTGTGCCCGACCACAGTGAACACTTCTTTTTTTCAATATGTTCGTTTCCATTTGGATAAAAATCTACTATGAGTGACTACATCGATAAAAGGAAGCATAAAACATGTTGCCATTATTAATTTACACGTGGCTCCATGCTTCTCTTTTGTTTCTGTGATTAGATTATGGTCCGTATTGCTTCGTTTAATTCTTGTTCAGGCTTTTTTAACAGAAGTGTGAGCCATGTCCTCCGTGGATGCTAAATTTCCTAGGCAAAAGAACAACAATGGTCAGTAAAAGTAGTTTTCTAACTCGGAACATTTCATATGTCTACCAAAATGCAATTTTGCCGCATCCTCCCCCCCCTCCCCACCCGCGTCTCGGTGCTTTCGCGCGCGCTCATCCTATCATACTGACAAGGCACCGCCGCCCCCTCCCAGCCGAAATTCGTCCAGCCTTCTATATTCCCGGGCAACATTTTTTTTCCTTTTGCCATGGACAGACTTTCTTTCGAACAATTAGGCCTTGCCCTCCCCCCCCCCCTCCCAGAAAAAAAATCCTGGCTACGTGCCTGTTACTGGTATAGGCCAGAGTTTGTATAGCTCAGAAGAATGACAGTGCGTGACATAAGCGACATGGCAGGTATGCCATTTTTACCATGACTTAAATGTTATACAAGAGATGACATGGGACATAAGTTGTAAAGCCGTGCTTTCCGTTTCATGAACATTGTATACACAACAATGTGCAAGCACGCATGACATACATGATAATCATGGCCTAGTGTGCATGTCTACGTGCAGTGACATATACCGTACGGGCTCACATATAAGGCTGACTAATTGGCCGACTTCTGGTTGCTGGCTAAAATAGTGCATTTGACTGACCGTTGACAAGTACTGGCTATAGTTGGCTAGTGCCTGCCGCTTGCTAGTGTTTGGTAGCGGTGGCTAACTGTTGACAACTGTTGGCTAAATCTCGTTTCTGTTCATAAGTGCGTGCTTTTGGTGACTAGCGGTGCGCCTCATGATGGCCAGTAGTGGCTAAATCAGGTGTATGTTGACTAACCGTCTGCTCACCGTGCACGAATAAATGTTTTTCGACCATAAGTTGCTATTGCGCGATCTCGGAACAGAAAGAACCTGCCATACATTTGCAGTTTTAGAGCGCAGCTCTTTGGCGCCCATTTCTGGGTTGAGCGACGTCACCTTCACCGTGGCCGTTGCCACCGGTGGCGTAACCGAGAGAGATGAAAAAGTAACCAATAGACACGAAACATTAAAATGAGAGAAAGATACCCAGGACCGAGTGAAATTTCAACACGGACCCTCTGCGTGGCAGTCGAATATGCTACCACAAAGCCACGCGGGTGCTTGAAATTTATGTGCAAAAAGACCCTATACAGTAGGAAAATTTTGCAGCGCAAAATAACACAGGGACGAGAAGGGAGGACACAACACGTGTGCTGTGTTGTGTTGTGTCCGTGTTGTGCACGGACACACGTGTTGTGTCCTCCCTTCTCGTCCCTGTGTTATTTTGCGCTGCAAAATTTTCCTAATGTCTTACCAACAAGGCCGAATTTCCACTCTATACAGGAGTCACGTAGGGCAAGTAATCGTGTTATGCTATATAATTTAGCGCGGCAGAAAAGTAAAACAACAACCAATCGTCGCTCAATGCTAATTTTGCAACGAGTGTGTAGTTTAATGCTTCCCACCCACTCCAAAGTGCTTAGTCATAGTTCTTCATCGTCATCATCCACATGAAGCATCAGCAAAGTGCATATAATACCTTAGAAATGTGTAGTGGGTACCTTGCTTATCCGCAGAAAGACGAGTAATGGCGTAGTTGGTGCTGCCCTACTTCAGAAAAATTAAGATTTATGGCGTAGTCCACACCTTGCGGAACACCAAAACATTAAACACAGTTGGCCTAGCCCCAACACGAAGCTGCGCTCAGAATTCGCATTAGGCAGTGTCCTAATCGTCGGTGATTTTTTTTTTACTCACGGCGTCCATTGTAGGACATGTCCAGGAGTCCGCAACAGTTGTAGTCGCTGTAGTAGAACTTCCCAACCTCTGGTGTAGCGTCATCTGCAGAATATATATTACGACCGCTCATAGAATTAGGAATCTAATGGCCTCTTATTATACTCATTTGAAATTTAGGCATCCTGTGTAATTTTTGCGAGGGTTTCATCTTATTCGCACACGTTGCTGCAAGCGAATTTCACGGACAGTGCCTACTAGAGATTAGTATGCAAATCTGATGCTCGTCAAACTACCATTGCATCCAGATGCTAGAAACAACATTATGAAATACACCGCACTATGAATACTAGACACACACATAATACAAAAAATATAGTTCTCTGGCCCGTGTTCACCTAGAATAAGAAGGCTGCAAAGCAAGGACGCACACTCTGCTTGCTCAGAATAAAAAAAATTATTCGCTCTGTATCCGCTGTCTCGAGATGCATGTGAACTACTTGGGTAGAAAAGTTTTGTGCACTAGACGTCACGGATGCCCCATTACCCAGCAATGTAGATGTGAAATGCGCGATCTCTACACGCGTACATGCCCTCGTGCGTCGAGGGCATATGGATTTTTGCATGAAGTAATTAAGAGATGACGAAATGAGCTGGTGGAGCCAGTCTGTTGTCATAAATTGAGTACTAGGTGCGTCCAGGTAAGACCGAACACGAGGTTCCGGTCACCATTTCCGATTTGAATGAAATTTACTGTAGGCCTAGGCATTAGACCCAGAACAATCGTATTGCAGTTAGTTTTGTGAAAAGAAAAATTGTTCGCCTGAAAAAAAAACTTTATAAATTTTGGTCGCGAAAAACACTTTCCCGACAATTTCGCGATTTCTCAATTTTGAGCGCACCTAAAGAAAAAACGGTGCACTGCTTGGTTACAATATTTATTCCCGTCAAAGAACAATTGAGATAAAATTGTATGAGCCTATTATTTCCTTTACCTACCGAAGAACTTTTAAAGAAAGAAATCACAAACATGACAAATCACACAAGACACCTGTATTTCAGTAATTTATTGCTGCAAACAATTTAAAGTGAGGTTATGAAAATCGGTACGTATTAACTTTGACATTTGCGCTCTCTTCAAATGTAATTTCCATGCCTTTAACGCGCTCTGTTTTACCAAAAACGCCGAAGTTTGAAAATAGTTTTCTCAAAGAGACCATTTTTAATTTTTTTTTCAAATAGCTCTGACTGAAGTCAAGGACGTAATCTACTGTTTTGCATCAAAAAAACGTTGAATTATTTTGGTTGCTAATTTATATAGCGTCAAATGCGACCAAGTCAGCCTAGTGGCAGCGCTGTTCGTTATGTGCTCAAAATCGGATATAAGTTGTTCAAAATAATTGTACGCGACATAATCGCAAAGCAGCACCTTCACAACAACAAATGCGCAGCCAGCTGTCATGGTTCCGCAAGCTTTGTTTTTGCGATCGGCCACTTGACAAACTTGCAGCAGCGGCGGCGCGATGCTGCGGCCGCTCACATTACATGAGTGACGCTTCGATTGCGGATGAGCGCCGCTCTCGCGCCAAACTGCGCTCAGAGAACGAACGAGAGGAGGAATGCATCACTGTGAAAGTCAAAGTCTGTTAAGTTCCAATAAAAGACATATGATACAAAGAAAAACTCTGGCGGCAATTTTGCAGTGATCGCCTTTAGTACAGCACGCATGTATCTTTTTGCCTGTTCTTATGCCCGAAGCCACAAGATATCGTGATAAACGTGCGGCATGCGTTGAATATTATATGTGCGGACGCACAAGAATACAGTATTCTAAAAGCGGTGCTTCAATAAAGGAAATGACTTGGGCACACTTCTGTTCACTGCCGGCTGACACATATGTTGCACGAGATGGAGAACAACTGCAGCTTGAGTTGTATAGACCATCGGAAGCACGTATGACAGCTTTCTTTAGATATAAATGGCTTGCTTTTTTGTCATATGTTGATGGCAGTGAGAACCTAATTATCTTTAGGCCATCAGATGAGAGCAAGCACCACATGAACGCGCTACTGAAGGCGCTCACTGCAACATTGACGGCAGAGTTTTCGTGTACTGCATCAAAATTATGGAGTCGCTTACGGGAGCTAATTATACCATTGTTATCAAGAAATATACACAAACTAAAAACGTGTAATATGGAGAATAGTGGCTCGCATTTTCGCGGGTAAAGTATTTCATTTGGGAAGGAGTGTTCTCGCGCAATGTGCAGTTAGGATCGCTCCCGACAGGGCAATGCATCTGTGGCGACCACTGCGCACAGACCTACGCAGCCTCCGTCTCGTCACTGATTAGCCCGGCGTGACACATATACTTGCTGCAACACGCTTCCGATAAAAGACAGCGCCACGCAGTTTCCTCGGAGGCTTACGTCACCACTGCTGGCTCGATAACCCAAGCTACCAAGCATGATTTCATGTTTTGTTTCTCTAACCTTCCGAAGCGCAGCATCGGTATGCTTGCCCTGCTGCTGCTATTACGTTAATAAACATCGTTTTGTTTTATGTTGGGATCCGTCCTTCACCGATCCGGCATCCCGCATCTGGTGACCCGGAAACCGAACTAACCGCACCGCCATGGCCGACCTGGAAGTGCTTGGCGCTCTTCGCCAACAAGTACAAGAACTTCAACAGCAACTGCAGGCCGTGCAACAGCAGCATTCTGGCAACGTCCCCGCAGCCCGCTCCTTTCACGACACGCTCTGGACGTCTGGTACGCCTCCCAGATTTCTACAGACCCTGAGGGCTCTGCACTCCGCGGGAGGGTGATGTGGCGACCACTGCGCACAGACCTACGCAGCCTCCGTCTCGTCACTGATTAGCCCGGCGTGACACAGCTACTTGCTGCAACACGCTTCCGATAAAACACAGCGCCACGCAGTTTCGTCGGAGGCTTACGTCACCACTGCTGGCTATATAAATCAAGCTTGGTAGCTTGGATTATATAGCCAGCAGTGGTGACGTAAGCCTCCAGTGAAACTGCGTGGCGCTGTCTTTTATCGGAAGCGTGTTGCAGCAAGTAGCTTTGTCACGCCGGGCTAATCAGTGACGAGACGGAGGCTGCGTAGGTCTGTGCGCAGTGGTCGCCACATCAGCCCCCCGCGCCTCCCAGATTTCTACAGACCCTGAGGGCTCTGCACTCCGCAGTGGTCGCCACATCACCGCCCCGCGAAGTGCAGAGCCCTCAGGGGCTGTAGAAATCTGGGAGGCGTACCAGATGTCCAGAGCGTGTCGTGAAAGGAGCGGGCTGCGACGTCGGTGGAAGGACGCCAGTTGAAAGAGTGGCGCTGCCAGGTTCGTTCGCCGCGATGTATGCGGGCTTGAGTCGGTCAATCGAGACGCGGACGTCGTTCCCGTTCAAGCGCAAGGTGAAGTTCTTTTCGTCGCGATGGACGACTAGATAGGGTCCACTGAGGACGTCAGAGCTCCCGCAGACGGCATCCCGCACGCTGCTCCACACACCTGGCGTGTCGCTGTCAAACTTCCGCAGTTTAGGGTGGACTCGCCCGAAGTCTGGTTCGCCCAGGTCGAGGCCCAGTTCTCCCTGGCGCGCATCACGCAATACCGGACCCGCTACGATTACGTCGTCGCCCACCTGGACGCACGTTATGCCAACGAGGTCCGGGATATCTTTGCCAACCCACCAACGGCCAACCACTATGAACACCTAAAGACTGCACTCATTCGCCGCCTGTCGCTCTCGGAAGAACAGAAGGTGGGACAACTTCAGTCCGCAGAGCTCGCTGAGCGCCAACCTTCGCAGCTCCTGCGCACACGCGTGCGCTCGTGGGCAACATGCAAGCCAAGGATTCCTTCCTGCGAGCGCTCTGGCTCCAACGACTCCCGCCGCATACCCAGGCAATTCTGCAGGCACAGGTCAGGCTACCTCTCTACGAACTTGCGGAAATTGCTGATCGCGTCGTCGAGGCCTCCTTACCGCAGCTGCCGCCCACCACCCAGGCTGTCGCCGCATCGCTGAACACCACGGAGCTTGCCCGCCGTATCGACGACATCGATCGACGGCTCACCTACATTCAACAACTCCTGGGTGAACGTCTTCCGATGCGACAGCGCCACCATTCGCCAAGCCGCGACCTGACATCAATGGTCCGTGCTACTACCACCGATGCTTCGGCGACAAAGCCCGGCAATGTCGTCCACCTTGTTTCATGGGACATGCGGAAAACAACAACGGCAGCTCGTAGAGACGGCCGCAAGCTGCCAACCCGGAGGCCGTCGCATCTTTGTCACCGACCAGATCACGAAGCAGCGTTACCTGGTCGACAGCGGTTCCGACATTTGCTGCTACCCGCGATCTCACCTTCAAGGCCCTCACCCGCCGACATCTTTCGAACTCAGTGCGGCAAACCGGTCCACAATCAAGACGTACGGCTCGCTGTGCCTGCACATCCAGCTCAAGAACTCACGCCGCGACCTTCACTGGAACTTTGTCATCGCCGACGTCGCTGAGCCAATCATCGGTTCAGACTTCCTGGCTCACTACAACCTCCTTCCAGGCTGCCGCAACGACCGGCTCATCGACGCGACAACGGGACACTCCACACCAGGCCAGCGAACGACCGCCCAACAGCCAAGCATCAAGGTCCACAGTGTCGATGATCACTCGCCGTACCATGCCATTCTCGCCGAGTTTCCCGGCTTGACGCGCCCAAGCGGACTGCCACGCAATGTGCAGCACACCACCGTGCACTACATCCGGACCTCTTCAGGCCCCCGGTCTTTTGCCGTGCCCGTCGCCTTGCCCCAGACCGCATGCGCATAGCCAAGGCAGAGTTCGAAGCCATGCTCCGAGAAGGCATCGCCCGTCGCTCCGACGGCCCATGGGCCTCGCCACTTCACCTTGTCCCGAAGAAGACCGCTGGCTGGCGACCATGTGGGGACTACCGCGCCCTCAACGCACGCACCATCCCGGACCGGAACCCCGTCTACCACATACAGGACTTCGCCCATCGCATTCATGGCTGCCACGTCTTCTCCGTGCTAGACTTGGTGAAGGCTTACACGCAGGTACCCGTCAACCCGGACGACGTCACGAAAACTGCAATAATCACCCCGTTTGGCTTGTTCGAGTTTCCCTTCATTTTTGGCCTTAGGAACGCTGGGCAAACCTTTCAGCGCTTCATCGACGAAGTCGTCCGTGGCCTCGACTTCTGGGTGATTCCACGAGAGATCGAACATGCCTGTCCGGTCGCATTTTTCGTTTTGCCTGGGTTTTTTATATGTTGTGTGGGCACATTCAAAGTGCACGGAACTGAAAATTTTATTTCCATGAAACGCTCCCAGCGCGCCAAAAAAATATTTGAAGGTGGCGGCGCATGCCTCCTGTTTTTGCTCACTGCATTGTTTTCAGATTTCACGGCCGAATTTAGCGCGAACTCTAAATGATGTGTCGAAAATTTCTTTTGCTGGTTTTAATACACACTACTGTGAATTACAGCCATGCTTTTTTTATGCCGTCCTCAAAAAGAAGAATATGTGAAAAAATGGCAAACACGGCCGAAATCAAAAAAGGGTCCCAAGTTTGAGGCGCCTTGGCGCCTTAACTATTTCACACAGAAACTTGAAAACAGTGTCAACTATAGAAAAGAGCCTTTGCAAGTTTTTATACGGAAGATCATTTTCCTACGGGCAGCGCAAAAAAATAAAAAGAATAGTTAAAGAAGCGAGATTTTTCAAAAAAGTACATTTTCAAAAAATAAAATAAAAAAAAAACTCCGGTCTCAATTTTGACGGCAATTTTTTATCGAAGAGCGCTTATGTCAATGAACACACGGTTTTAATATCATATGTCCTCATTTGTTTTGTTTACGAGATATAACTGGCCAAAGTGACCCTTGCAATGAGTGCTCACTTGAGTGCGACTGATGGTTCTTAATAGCTTGCATTATGCGTAAATCGCAGTTTTATTTATTCTGCTGCAGCAAAACCTAGCTCTGGTGGCTTTTAGTCAAGAAAAATGTGTTCTTAGATTTTATTTGTGTCTAGCGTGTGCAAAAGTGGGCTGCTGCCGCCCTCTAAATGGCTCACGTGTAAACAGTTTGCAGCCTACAACCTCGCCTACAATCATCAGAGGAAAGATGGGCGCGCCTGTTCAAGATATCAACCGCTTCTCCTTCCTGAAGGAATGCCTGGTCTACCTCATCGCGGTTAGATGTAGACAGGTTTTCCTTGAGGAGCCTAAAGCAATGCAAGCAGACCTCGCAGGTGTCGCGAAGGCCCTCAGCCTATGACAGTAGCTTCTGGAGGTAGGCAACAGCAAAAAGAGCAAAGAAAAAAAATTTACGCAACGAAAACGTTTTCCTCAGCAATCTTCTTTTTGTGAACGCGTAAATAATCGGCGCAGAGCAATCGGACGTAGCCATGGGCCGCGCGCATCGCGTGTAGTAAACAGCTACACCTAGACCAAGCCGAAACGTTTTACTGAACGGCGCCGCACAAATTATCTCACATCTGCGCAGCTGTCATGAATGCCTTTCCGGAACTGCTCACGGTTTAACATTTTATGACTAAGGGTGTCTAAGCGCTTTGGGCTGTGATATTTAATTTGTAGGCCGCACTCATTGTCAAAACTAAGGGTAATGTCCGTCTGGTGCCACCAATGACCTTTGCTGTCCTCGACGTGGGAAAGCACTTTAGTAAAGTGGCAACAGAACATCATAAATTGGGCAGCTTCGGCCACTCATGGCTTAATCATGCCGCACCGCACGTTTTCTGGCAGCTGAAACGCTGAGGTAAAGGTCGAGATGATACAGGAAGGCATTATCTGCGACGCCGAAAACATGTGATAGCGGGAAGTGAAATAAACGGCTCGGAAATCATTGAACTAACTTTTTACAAATGTTGTTTAGGCACAATGTGCGTCGAATGGGGAAGATGGTTAGAGCGTACAATGCATGTAAATGAAGGGAAGCAAGCAGGCAGTGAGAAAACAACTGCATAACAGCGCGCCTGCTGATTGTGGCATTTAGTTACAGATTAAGTTGGCCTTCGCTGCATACAGATGCTTTATTCTGTGTGCAAGGAGAGTTTTGACAAAGTGACCTAAACCATGTGTTCGCGGTGTCTCGCCTGCTTCTGATTAACGAATACTGGCGGGTAAGTTGAGGTTGTAAGCTGCAAACTGCGTACGCGTTCGGCCTTTAGAGAGCGGCAGAAGCCCACCCCCACACACGCTAGACATAATTAAAGTTTGAGAATGCATTTTTCTTGACGCCAAGACACCAGAGCAAGGTTTTACTGAAGGAAAATAATTAAAACTAGATTTAAGTGCAATGCAAGCTGACGACAACTATCGGTCGCACTGAAGTGAGCACACACAGCAAGGGTAATTATGGCCCGTTAAATCTCCTGAACAAAGCAAATGAGGACATACATATTAACACGGTGTTTTCACTGACATAAGCGCTCTTCGACAAAAAAATGTCAAAATTGAGGCCTGAGTTGTTTTATTTTTCGAAAATGTACTTTTTTGAAAAAAAGCTCGCTTCTTTAACTATTTTCTTCTTATTTCGCGCTCCCTGTAGGAAAACGATCTTCCGCATAAATGTTGCAAAGGCTCCTTGAAATACTTGGAAAAAAGCATGGATGTAATTCACAGTAATGCGTATTAAAACCAACAAGAAAAATTTCGACACATCGTTTATAGTTCGCGTTAAATTCGGCCGTGAAATCCCAAAACATTGCAGTGAACAAAAACAGGAGGTCTGCGCCGCCACCTTCAAATACTTTTTTGGCACGCTGGGAGCATTTCTTCGAAATAAAATTTTGGGTTCCGTGCACTTTGAATGTGCCCACATAACGTATATAAAACCCAGGCAAAACAAAAATATCAACCGGACAGGCATGTTCGATCTCTCGTGGAATCACCCTTTAGAGGGCGGCAGCAGCCCACTTTCGCACATGGTAGAACCAAATAAAATCTGAGAACACATTTTTCTTGACGAAAAGCCACCAGAGCAAGGTTTTGCTGCAGCAGAATAATTAAAACTGCGATTTACGCACAATGCAAGCTATTAACAACCATCAGTCGCCCTGAAGTGAGCACTCACAGCAAGGGTCACTTTGGCCAGTTATATCTCGTAAACAAAGCAAATGAGGACAAATGATATTAAAACCGTGTGTTCATTGACATAAGCGCTCTTCGATAAAAAATTGCCGTCAAAATTGAGACCGGAGTTTTTTTTATTTTATTTTTTGAAAATGCACTTTTTTGAAAAAACTCGCTACTTTAACTATTTTTTTATTTTTTTTGCGCTGCCCGTAGGAAAGCGATCTTCAGTATAAATGTTGCAAAGGCTCTTTTCTATAGTTGACACTGTTTTCAAGTTTCTTTTTGAAATAGTAAAGGCGCCAAGGCGCCTCAAACTTAGGACCCTTTTTTGATTTCGGCCGTGTTTGCCATTTTTTCATATTTTCTTCTTAATGTGGACGGCATAAAAAAAGCATGGATGTAATTCACAGTAGTGCGTATTAAAACCAGCAAAAGAAATTTTCGACACATCATTTATAGTTCGCGCTAAATTCGGCCGTGAAATCCGAAAACAATGCAGTGAGCAAGAACAGGAGGCATGCGTCGCCACCTTCAAATATTTTTTTGGCGCGCTGGGAGTGTTTATTGGAAATAAAATTTTCAGTTCCGTGCACTTTGAATGTGCCCACATAACATATAAAAAACCCAGGCAAAACAAAAATTGCGACCGGACAGGCATGTTCGATCTCTCGTGGAATCACCCTTCTGCTTCGTCTATCTTGACGACATATTGATCTTTTCACGTGACGCCGAAGAACACCACGGGCACCTTCGTCTGTTGCTCCAACGCCTCGACGATCACGGCCTGCTCGTCAACGTCCAGAAGAGCACGCTCGGTGCTTCCACCGTCCATTTCCTCGGCGACGATGTTTCGTCAGAGGGAACTCGTCCCCTGCCTGATCGCATCTCTGACTTGCAAAAGTACCCTCAACCCACCACCGCTAAAGACCTTCGCCGTTTCCTCGGCATGCTAAACTTCTATAGACACTTCTTACCACACGCCGCCGACTACCAGGCGCCCCTTCATGATGTCCTGGCTGGTCTACGTGGAAACCAACCCGTCACGTGGACACCAACGTTAACGAAAACGTTCGAAGAATGCAAAGCCGCCCTCTGCACCGCCACGCTTCTCACGCATCCCGTGCCAGAAGCTCCCTTAGGACTCTTCACGGACGCATCCGGTTTCGCCATCGGCGCCGCCCTCATGCAACGCGTGGACAACACCTGGCATCCCTTGGCGTTTTTCTCCAAGAAACTCGCAGCTCGGAAAACGGCCCCTTCAACCGCCAGTTCCGCTGACGAAACCACGACAACCGCCCCGACAACTTTGCCAGCCTACTACAGAGAACTTCTGGCGATATACGAAGCGGTGCAGCACTTTCGCCACATTCTCGAAGCGCAGCACTGCACCATCTATACCGACCACAAACCTCTAACGTACGCCTTCTCTCAACGTCGCGATAAACTCCCGCCTGTTCAGCAGAACCAACTCTCGTTCATTGCACAGCTCACCACCGATATCTAACACATCAGCGGGAAAGACAACATGGTCGCCGACGCGCTTTCACGTGTGGCCACCATCAGCTCGGTGCAAATAACAGAAGACATCCTCGCCGAGACTCAGACCACGGACGCCGAGCTACAGCAACTCCTTAAGGGTACGTCCTCACTTCAGCTAAAAGAAGTCCTCATTCCAGGGTCGGCAAGAACTATCTGCTGCGACATGTCGACAGGACGAAGCAGGCCCTACGTGCCCCTGTGCCATCGCCATGGTCTTTAACCAGCTCCACAACCTCAGCCATCCCGGCATACGTGCCTCAACACGCCTCGTGGCTGACCGCTATGTCTGGCCCTCCATGCAGCGGGATTGTCGCACGTGGGCGCGCTCCTGCATTCACTGCTAACGTGCAAAAATCACCAGGCACGTCACGTCCCCACTCGGAACATTCACTCAACCCTCAGGTCGGTTCGAGCACGTCCACCTCGACATCATAGGACCATTTCCCCCGGCAGGACTCTACCGCTACTGCCTCACCACCATCGACCGCTACACTCGATGGCCCGAGGCATGGCCTCTCGAGGGAATCACCGCGGAAGACGTCGCCTCGGCCTTCTTCTCCGGCTGGATTGCCCGTTTCGGCGCTCCCCGCCGCGTAACCACCGACCAAGGGCGACAGTTTGAGTCTCACCTATTCAGGCTCCTGGGATTGACCATCGGGTTTGAACGCTTGAGGACCACGAGCTACCATCCCTGCGCCAACGGAATGATCGAGCGTTTTCACCGACAGTTCAAAGCCGCCATTATGTGCCACCCGGACTCAACCTGGCTCGAGGCCATCCCAGCTGTCATCCTCGGTCTTCGCGCCACCTTCAAGCCGGACATCCATGCTACGCCAGCAGAGCTCGTCTACGGGGAACCACTCCGTCTGCCAGGTGAATTTCTCGCAGCTCTGCCATCCAGCACTACGACGTCAGACCCCACCGACTTCGTCGCCCGGCTCCGACGCACCATCGCTGCCCTACGCCCGTCCCCTGCAGACCACCATGGTAAGCCCACTCCTTTTGTGTTCAAAGAGCTAGCATCGTGCACGCATGCTTTCCTCCGCGACGACACCGTCCGCCGGCCTTTCCAGCCACCCTACAGCGGACCCTATCTAGTCGTCCATCGCGACGACAAGAACATCACCTTGCGCTTGAACGGGAACGATGTCCGCGTCTCGATTGACCGACTCAAGCCCGCATACATCGCGGCGAACGGACCTGGCAGCGCCACTCTTTCAACTGGCGTCCTTCCACCGACGTTGCAGCCCGCTCCTTTCACGACACGCTCTGGACGTCTGGTACGCCTCCCAGATTTCTACAGACCCTGAGGGCACTGCACTCCGCGGGGGGTGATGTGGCGACCACTGCGCACAGACCTACGCAGCCTCCATCTCGTCACTGATTAGCCCGGCGTGACACAGCTACTCGCTGCAACACGCTTCCGATAAAAGACAGCGCCACGCAGTTTCGTCGGAGGCTTACGTCACCACTGCTGGCTATATAACCCAAGCCACCAAGCTTGATTTCATGTTTTGTTTCTCTAACCTTCCGAAGCGCAGCATCGGCATGCTTGCCCTGCTGCAGCTATTACGTTAATAAACATCGTTTTGTTTTATGTTGGGATACGTCCTTCACCGACCCGGCATCCCACACATCTGTGGCAAATTTGTAGCCTTACGGAGCCTTTGCGAAGCGCTGTAGCTTAAAATATTGAAGCAGGACCTCAAGAATACATAACCTTACACGTGCATGATGTCATAGATACCGCAGAATGCTTACAGGTACTCGAAAATGTTATTGTTAGCGGAGTTCTGAGCGACTTATATTTGCTGCTGAAACGAAATATTTTCCTGTAGAACGTCTTCAGAAACCTAATATTTGTGTGGCCTTGAACTACGAACTTAATCTTGTCCCTACTCTTGCATGTCCAGGTTTTCCGGTATGGAAATACATGGCGCGGGTAGTGGGCCTGCGTGGACTTCCCTCTGAAATGGCACATGACATTACAACGTCAATCTAAAGATATTGTCTCTCGCTGTTAAGTTCCGATGAGGACCGTTGATCATTTCGCTTCGTTTTGGGCAATAGACGGCAAGACATGACATGACATGCTCACCGCGTCTGCTAGCCACACATACAATTGAAAAGGGGTCAAACTAATTGCGCTTTCTAACAAGGAACTACGATACGTATGTGTTGAGCGACGAATTTGTTAAGTGTGATATTTATGGAATGGTCTGTAGGTTACCTTAAGCGTCCTCGAATAGTACATGTACACGTTCACTGCAGAAATGTTCTGCTCCACTTATAGCTTCGAAGCTCACGAAGGCACTCCTTCTTCCGCGATCAAACATGCATTTGTCATCGTATCGGCGCGAATGCAGTTGCACTTACACCCAGTCTCAAAAATTTATGTACAAGTGGGCAGTCCCCTGACCCTGCGCAATGGAACTTTTTCCATAAATACCTCTACTCCTCCCGGTAAAAACCCAGAAAAAGGCCGTTGTACGTGCGCTAGTGCCAAGGTCGAAAGAGCTAGCGAAAGAGCTTCAGCAACCACTACTGTGGCGCGTTCACGAAAACGAAGAGCGGCTGAAGGTGGGCCTTTCTTGCCGCCACCGCTAGAGCAGACGGCTGCAGCCAAGGTCACTGCGCGTTCGCGCCAAGAACGACAACGGTGCCGAGCCCCGCGTGGGCATTGTCTTGTAGCGGAACACGTTGGCTACCCCGTGGCGGCGTGTGGCACAAGCGCGTGGACCTGCCATCAATTTTGTCTAAACCAAGGCATTGAATAAAAAATGTCTGCAAATCAATGGTCTCGTCATTTTCGAAAGCAATGAAAGGCGAGCTATCACTCGAGAAACCTTGTTTAACCAGGCTCAGACATGGAAAATTTTCTTCAGAACTTGGCAGTACACGAAAGAGTCTGTTTTGAGCCACTCAGATTTTACAGGCCTATTTTTGTGTTCTTCACTGCACATGGAGTTCAGCATTCTTTTCTAGACTATCCATTGGCTTGGCTAGGTAGCAGTGAACAGTCACATGACGAGAATGTCAAGTGACAAACCTTGGACACCACGTCCTTTGTTCCTTGGACCCGCTTCCTTGGACACTACGTCTGTGTTGTTCTCATCTCTTCTGCCAGTAGGCTAGCATTAGAGACTGCGATGTTCTGGCACTGCCTCTCACACAACGAGCACGTTCACCTCACATCAACAGACATTCTATTAGGACTGACGTTGTCCCGGTGTGCCCTGCGGCAGCCGTGTCGTTTCATAACATCAGGCTGATGTATTTGGCTGCCCGATTATTATTACGGATTTGTAGCAGACCTTCCGTCATGATGTCCACTTGTACGAAGAGAAATTTTGCGGTTGTATGTCAATCATAATGTGCACGTGCCAGTTTTATTGCTTATGAACGTGCAGCCATTCTCATTATGCTGCTGCCTGCATATAATGACCATGTCTTTGGCATCTATTTCAGTACGATGGCGTTCGGCACAGCAGTGTTTGTGTGTTAAGTGCTTATGCAATCGTTGGTTGCCTGATTCAAAGTACAAATAGTGCTAGCGACCTTAATATTATCAAATCTCGCGTCACACTAAAATGGCTGCTAAAATGTATGCGGAACTGTTGCCCCACTGCTGCCAAGAGTGCAACTACAAGCTGTTTCGGCTTCCACTTGGGTGACATTGCAGGCGGGCTATTTCAATCAGAGCCCCACGAGAGGTGAGAAATGAAAACAATATTTTTACTGCCATATGAGCCTGGCGGCGTTACTGATATGCAAATGTCCATCTTGTAATTTATATACCGCACGACACCGAGCATAAAACTATCCTGTCGTGCAACTTAGGTTCCACATTACGTTCAAAAGCACGTCCCTTGCAAAAACAACTTCCTCACTAGGTTATTTCTAAGACCACTGGCGTAGGCAGCCAAGGCGACGAATGCACCTGCCCAACAGATATAGTGAAGAGAGGGACCAAGAAGGGTGTCGCTTGCCAGCCTAGAGGGTGCAGCGTGGGCCCCACAAACTATTGTCTGACTGTGACGTCGACAACTCTCGTGAAACGGGCGAAACGTCATACCGAGCCCGAGCAGCAACCAAGGACATCACATAGATGACGACGCCGGGAAATGTTGTCAACTCAGATGTGCACTCGCACTTACTATAAAATTTTTTTATATATTATTAAGGAAACTGCTTAGGTACAGACGACTGAAGCGCAAAACAGATTTCTTGAAAAAGGGAGAAGCAGAAGAGAAGACAGAGAAGCGCCAACTACCAACTGTTTAATGACAGACTACGAAAGGTGCAGTAAAAAGAAAACATTTCCGCGCACGCGTGAACAGTGAACATCAGACGTAAAGCGACATGGTCAAGCCAACATAGTATCTAGGAAGCGCATTTCTGTCGAATATAAAGATATGCAAAGGCCACTGACACAATCAGAACCTTTCTTCTTGTTATAGGATGCTTCCAATAGCTCTTTAGCCGTTTGTTGTCTGCATTTGCCAAGAATCAGTACTTGCGCAAAGCAAGGTGCACATCCGCAGGAGCTGCAATGCGTAGGAAGGTGCGCATGATCACTCTTACCTAGGCTGTGAACATGCTCCCTCTATCTGTCATTAATGCAACGTCCCGTTTGTCCGACGTAGGACTTGCCGCAGGTTAGGGGTATCTCATATACCACCCCTTGTGCACATCGCCTAAAAGGTTTTTTGTGCTGCTTCTGACAGCCCTTCAGCTCCTCGCGTGTGATACGCGGGCACAATTGAGCCAACTTGTTGGGAGCTAAGAAGACGACCGGGATGCCGTAATGGGTAGCCACCTTCTTCAGATTATGGCTCACACGGTGTAGTACATAGGGAACTACCTCTGGCTTAACCCGATCCCTTTCTTCCAAGTGCCCAATTGCACTGGCAGCGCTGGCTTTCAGCTTCTGCAGTAGGGATTCAACCACGGAAGCAAAATTAAGGAAATATTAGCAGTTGCCAGAAAACAGAAGGTCGCACAAGGATATACAGTTAAAACACGATCTAACGAAATCCGATTTTGATATTTCCCGATCTAACGTAGAAATTTCCCTTTCCCGGCAAGTTGCCTATGGTTGTTCAATGTTATCAACTCAAATTAACAAAGTCATCATCAGGCTAAGCCCCATTTAAGCCCATAACTGCTTATGACGAGCTGATGTCGTCATGAGAAATCGCCACTTTTTTGCTTATGACGAGCTGTGCTAGCCACGGATATTTAGCAGTGTTTCAAGAGGCTTTTGACTAGCCCTGCTCGTCAAATCGTGTTTTCCTATTTAAAACATAGATGGCAGCACTGGTTCCGTGATTGACACTTTTATTGAATGAGAGTCTGCACACTAAATGGCGAATTGCTGGCCTTGCGTCTCCCGCGCGTTTTAAACGAACATGGCGCGGTGCCATGCTTTGAACGCTACCACAAAGATGGTAGCCTCATATAGTTTGTATTTATTATTGAGGAATGGTACATTTTGTCCACGGGAAGTCAAATAGAACCCATGTTGTCTGGAGGTGCGGAAATGTCTTTCGGAATACCCATCAAATGCACCAAGTATGGGTATTACCAGGCCCGCAGTCAGGGGGAGGGAGGTGCCTAAGCCCCTCTCCCCCTCCCGAAATTCTGATGGATGGGGTGTGTTGCCGAAAATAAACAACGAAAATGTGTGTTTTTCAAGGCTTTCAGCAAGTGGACCCTCCCCGGAAAAACGTTTCTGGCTATGTGCCGTGGTATATGATGAATAAAGCATTTTTATAAACCGGAAAACGTTCTCGCAACATTTCTTCTGTTTTGAACATGTTGCTGAAGCATTTTACGTCATAAAAATGGGCGATATTGTTACAATTTTACGTAATTTAATCGGCACTTAAGGGGTTAACGAAGTGTCTTCAGAAATAAATGAGCAAAAATTGGAATCATTCCTTTCTCCTTTTGACACAGGGGGGCTTTTCTTCAGGCGTGCGCTGTAACGTTATCGCGTTAAAACATCTAAGGGCCCTAGCCACGGCCGCAGTTTCATTTTGACGAGGCTGCACGCTGCGCCTATGTAAGGAACTACGAACCTAACTGTTGATAGTGCTTTTACGTACGAAATGGCACTCTTAGTGATGGTGGTGTGGTGGTTTATTCTGCCTGCCAACTGTGCGTCAAATCCCCCAGAAACAGGGTGGCTGATTTCGTTATTCGATGGTTTATGCGACATACAGCACTGATCGCCTCCTCGCAACTCTCTTGCCTTGTCTGCTTACAGAATCGCTGCATTTGTTCTCCCCGTCTTTGCACTCCGGCAGCCTCTCATATTTTCACGTGACAGTCTTCCTCGCCTGTACCGCACGCACATTGGAGACTCCATGTCCGGACTGTCCTCGCCGACTTTTCAAAGGTGCAGGTGTGAGGTAGTAGCAAATAAAATGTCGCGGTAGCTTGCGTGTGCCTCTACGCTGCAATTTTAGACTTCGAAGGTCCGCGAGGTCCCTTTCTTGATATAACGAAGTTCCTGGTTTAACGAACTTATTTGAGCGTGGTCATCACTTCGGTAAATCGAGTTTCAACTGTGTATAATATCGCACGTAATACTTTACTGCCAAGGCGGCGCAAGTGCGACGAGTGTAAGCACCCGTTTCTACACAACACCCTTTCTCTTGACGTTTCTTTTTAATTCACACTTTGTCTTCACTTATTCAACTATTCATCCGTGGTGACTAACGTGCAATAAAGCATTCTTACCTGAGCCATCCATGTACATGAATGTGTCCGGGCTGTTTCCTTCTGCTACATAGAAGGCGACGGTTTTTCTGCAACGTATAAGAAATGACTCCCTAAGTAGTAATCGCGCTTTTCGCACTGCTTTTTTAGATCCCGTGTACCTGTACGTAAAATGTGTCTTCCTATATCCGTACCCGTACGCCTCATTTCCAATTGACGTTGCTGCCCCATGAGCTCAAACGTGCAATTTTTGCGGAACGCTTAATGCAACGTTGGTCTTGTTTGTACGTCGCTTTCTTTTTTAATGCTAGGAATTCTTGGGTACTCTCCGACACGATCTACCTAAATTTCGCCAGGTCGCGACTGTTCTTGCTATCTCTCGTAACGTCTCACCAACTCTCGCCATTTCGTGCCAGAATTTCGGTTCACTAAAAAATACCTGCGATACATAACATTTACTATGCCGCGCTCCAAAGAACAAACGGCTGTAAAGATTTAAACTGCCTCCATAGGTATGAAGGTTGCTGGTCTCGTCACCAATACACATTAAAAAGACAAAATTGGCCAATTCCCACTCCAGGAATGGCCGGGCAGTTCAATTGCATTTCTGTAATTCCTCAACGTAGGAAAAACATCTTGAGTTTTATTGTGTTAAGAATGAGCGCCCCATAAAGCTGATGTCATCAGATGCATTAAGCACTGCGAAAGTACACAAAACACGTTACCAAGGCCTAGGGATAGTAGCTTGATGACATATCTCGGGTAGTGCAACCACCCTACTAATTCCCATAGGGGCAGTCCTCTTGCTACCTATAGTATTTGCATGGTCAGCATGGTGGAACGAATGTTGATGTTTTAATATTGTTTAAGCTTAAATGTGTTAATACTAAAATGACGACATAGCGTATTTTCATGCTGACAAAAGTTGTATTCAAGAAGACTAAGCAGTTTTGCCACGCGCCTGGAGCGGTCGTGAATATGCATGGAGAAAACTATTTGGTTAACGGGGAACAAAACCCTCTAGATCTGCTGGTATCATTTGGAACAGTGCACCGCTCGCAGACCTTGTGCCTTTGCATCGAATACGGAACACTGGGCCGTACTACTCGTCAGCACTCACGCTTGTCAAGCGCGCCTCGCAAGCATGGATGGGTGAGGAGAACTTTCTGTGTTCGCCTGTGCGCAGGTAGGCAATGTCTTCCTTGTCGCAAAGGTTATTTACGTGTCATCATCATCATCATCAGCCTGTCTACGCCCACTGCAGGGAAAAGGCCTCTCCTATGTTCCGCCAATCAACCTGGTGTTGTGCTTTCTGCTGCCAAGTTATACCTACAAACTTCTCAATCTCATCTACCCACCTACTGTTGCCTCCCCCTCACGCGTTTGCCATCTCTTGGAATCCAGTCAGTTACCCTTATTGACCATCGGTTATCCTGCCGACGTGCTACTGTGGTGCAGCCTCACCGGCGAGCACAGCCAGCAATGCACTCCCTCACCAGAGCAGGATTGGCCACCCTGGTGTAGTACTTTGCCACTACCTCCCACATGAATACACCAATTATTTACGTGTATGAGGTACTAAACTGCTCGTGAGATAAAGATCAGGCTGTGCATAGCGTATTCGGCACTTTCGTGTGGGGGTATCAATGGGAACCAGCGTGCAGGTGTAATTTATTTCTCCCTTCAGTATCTGCTGGGATAATGCATTTGTTTGCACACTAAATTATACCTCGGTTTGTAGTGGGCGCGTTGCTTATAAATGTACCGTGCTTGTAATCAGCCAAACCATTTAAAAGTACTGCTTTATTGTTAAATTCGAGGCTCTGACTTACTAATGTTTCAAGTTTAAAAACAGCACGCAGACGAAAACGTGCTCTATTTTCGGAAAAAGACGTATTTCTATTCTCATTTCATTCCGTGCAAAAGGTTCTTAATTCCATTCCCATTATATTCCCCCAAGCGTTGTCCCTATTCCATTCCCATCTATTCTGGGGTCGCGAAGATGTGGAATGATTCCTGAGTCATTCCAATTCAGGAGTGCCAACTCCGCAGTACTGGTGGGAAGCATGAAACCACACACTCTCTGCGCTATTAGCATGGTGTGAGTACTGGTTGTTATTTTACTCTTCTGCCATGCTATATTGCATATGTTAACACGATAGCCCCGCCACGGTGGTCTAGTGGTTATGGTGCTCGACTGCTGACCCGAAGGTCGCGGGATCGAATCCCGGCCGCGGCGGCTGCATTTTCGATGGAGGCGAAAATGTGTGAGGCCCGTGTACTTAGCTTTAGGTGCACGTTAAAGAACCCCAGGTGGTCGAAATTTCCGGTGCCCTCCACTACGGCGTCTCTCATAATCATATCGTGGTTTTGGGACGTTAAACCCCAGATATTATTATTATATGTTAACACGATACCTCGCACGACATGATGCATGTATAGAATATTTTTGCGAAGGAGTTACAAGCACCAGCGTGGCACTGTGATGGAAGACCCGACTGCCACGCAGAGGGCGCGGGTTAAAATACCATCCGATCCTAGAAATTTGTTTATCATTTATTTTTTTCTTATTTCACGCGACAGCGGTCACGGACACCGGCGGAAGCGGATAACTATGGCGGACACCGGCGGCAGCGGACAACTATGAATCTAATGCTACTTGTAGAGATGCAATAAATCTGACAAACTCTGGGAAACCTCTGTCTCCTAGAACAGTGGTTCTGAAATCGGGTTCCGCGGAGCCGTCTCAAGGGTTCCGCTACGTCATCGCCCGCGAAAAAAAATGTTTCTAGAGGCGACTTTTGACCTACTGGCTAGTTCCAGGTCCTGCTCCAGAAACTGCAGCAACATTCTTAACAAGATCGGCTCGGCTACCCCAACGCATCAGTTAAAACTAATCCTGCTACATGAACCCCCTCTCCTGGCCCGTGCCCCCAGTTCATCACATAAAGGGGTCCGCCATCACTTCGACCAATCTACAAGAGCTCCCAGACCCATCGACGGTTGAGAACCACTGTTCTAGTACAGCAAGACGTAACCATAGATATTCAATGGCGCCTATTTTAGCTCATACTACGGCTTTTAAAAATAGCTTTTTTCCCAGGACTATTGCTGACTGGAAATCCTTCGCAACAAGTGTTTTTCAGTCCGAGGATATCGAAAAATAACCTGAAATTTTTTCTTAAGTTCTGTACGAAGTATCTATGTGGCGTATGTTGGCAATGCCCGAGTGAATTGTTTGCAGTCTTCTGCTGCGTATGAGTGTTTTGCTTTCTGATTATGCTTTCTAAAACTGTTGATCAAGTGATCTCACATTCATGTGATCAAGTGCTGTGAGATTGCCCAATTTTGTGCTTTCTTGTCGCCTCTCCTGCTTAGGCATAAGTATAGGCCTGCATAGCTTGTCAGTAAATAAACAAAAAATAATAAATATGACGTAGTAGCTCCCATCACTCGCCAAGCTATGGTCAACCATTGCTCAACCGCAGGAATACGGCAGAAACCGCTGCCTTTTATATGCACACCTTGCATCGTAGCATGCAGTTCATTTCGATAAAACTGACGTCTCTGCTCCAAGGTGAGTACCGACGTCACGTAGGACCATAGGGTCCTACATAGGAAGTGGGACCCTCTTTACCGTCAGTGTAGTCGCCGTGTCTGGTAAAAATCGACTCCCAGAATGAGCGGGATCTTCCAATTTGGTTTGTTTGCGTTTGACATCATTGTCGGCAATCGTATTTAGCACAGTTCTTAAAGTAATGTGTGGCAACACTCTGGGAAATTGTGGCAATTCTGAGTATCATGGACGCAGATCAAAAAGAAAAAAATCTGAAATTAGAGCAATATTGAACAATGCGCTGTGTTTGCGATTTTTAAAAATAAATTAGGGGCAACAAAGCTGCAAAATAACTACATTTGGTACGCGTGCCTTACACATAGTATGACAAGACATACTTTGAGTCTCACAGCTACAACAACTGTATTGTTGGACCTCGTCAAAGTCTCATTTTTGCGCAATCCGTAAAAGCGGTTTGACTGAATGCGTACTTCTGAAGTTTTTCGAGTAAGGCGAAAATGTTTCCGTGAAACTAGGATAGTTTCGAGTCCCTGGGGACTCGGACGCGAATTCTTTTTTTTAAGTGATATTGAAGGGGGTCCACGGATATGGACGTTCATATTCGAACACACCCAACTGTTCTATTTTCGGACTATAATGTTCGAACCTGACACGACCTTGAAACATACAAATGTAAAACTTTCTCCTCACAAGTGCATTTATCGTGTATATCAGCTACGAAATGCCTCTTTCTACGTTTTCAGATCAAGATATAAGATACCTCAAGACTAAGACTTACAGTTTTCTGTAAAGATGAAGGCAGCGTTTACTTGCAAAATTGTCGTTCAGCATTAGAAGACGTTTTCAAAACCTTAGACTTCATGTTTCAGCTAATTGCTGCGACTCGACCTAGGCCTTGTTGCCCGTTTTATTTAGCGGGCTACGTCAGCAGGCGGAACCGCAAGCCAATCCGAGTGCTCGTTTGTAAATAGAGACGGGGACAATAAGGCCCTACCTTTGAAGGTTTGAAAACGTCCTCTATGCTCGAAATAACTTGTCGTGTATTCTAAAAACCAATATTAAATTCTCACTCCATTAAAGTGCCTTTTATGAAAAAAAAACACTTGCTTTGGTTTGCCCTTCTGTCCTCTCAGCTGCCAAATGTATTCGCCTTCCTTGGCATCCTCATCAAACCATGCCCTCTTTGCCGTCAGACATTGATATATGGTGTCGTTGTTGCTGTTAGAGAGCGCTATAGCAAATGGAAACTTCTCGAACACCTGCGAAAAAATTACGTGTTAATTTGAAATATTACCTGCGATGAGCAATAGTCATAGATCGCCCAGTTCACCAATATTTGCTACAAATATTTTAAATTATCTCGCAAACAAACACTAGAGCATTGGCACTACCAAATACGAAGTCATCAAAAAAAAAACTTTGTTAACGCTTATCACAGCGTACTGAATAGCAGAACACTGTAAGTTTTCATGAGCATACTTTTTTGAGTGCCTTCTATACAACCAGGAATCTACGAATATTCTGAACTGCCAAGAATGAGAACTGCTCTCAGTAATGTCGTAATTACCGACGCCGAGAGCGGGCGACATCTACTGCTGTTTGTGTTTTTTTTAATCGCTGGTCTCAAATAATGTTAAATTCGTTTCACGTTAATCGGTACACTCGAATGGGGAGAGAGAAGAAACGTTTCGGCAAGTTGGAGCTGCATTCACGTTCAGAGTCTACTAGCACATTTTTTGTAAGAATTCGTAAGTGTTAGCTAGTCTCGCAAAGAAACAGCAAGTGAGTTGTCCTTAATCTTTGATATTCGCGTGGTACGTTTCTATTGTATGCAAACATGTTCAACGCGGGACATGAAAATAGCGCATATTATTCAGGCATTGCATTGCTAACCGAAACCTACCCTCTGCGCCGATTTGTACAAATTTAATTTGCAAGTCCGAAGAAAACGTTATACTGAATGTCGACGACGCGTAAGTACGCCATAGCTGTTAATTTCGGGAACATGTTTATATCTATGGAAAAAATAACTTTATTTAGGTCGTTCGGGCCACTCGCACGTAAGGACGAATAGGCCTAGCCTGTCCGCCGTGTAGCGGGCCCGTTGGGCTGCCCTTAGTAGTTCTTGCAAATCCGGACTGCGATGTCCATAAGCAATCAACCCTGAAATGAGGTCATGCACAATATTTGGTACCGGCAAGAACAACTGCACAAACTGAAGCAAGACTTAAGGTTTGACACTTCTAGAACGTTTAAAAGAATTTTGAAAGGTTATTTAGGCTAACTTCGGAAACCACACTGCATTTTGAATGTTGCGCAACTGTCACACTAAACGTTTTTCAAGCCCAAAATGCGACTACGCGCCAGCCCCTCTTGCTAATTTATGACGCGCATTTTTGTTCATTGAAACAGCTCTGTTTCTCTCAAGTGTAGGGCAAGTAGGCAGATTGGCAAATAAGTAATTACATTGCGTTGTCAGAATCCTTAGAATTATGTGATGTTGCTTTGGGAATAAGAGGGCATTTGACTGAACGCCCTCCTATAGATTACCCGCATATTGTTAACCTGACCTATATCTTTAAGCAAATGCTTCTAGGAACTAATGCCCAAATTTGCAGATGCAGTTCGTGCTCCGAATGAATCAGAATCTGCAGCTCCCTTTCTCCTAACTATGAATGCTGTCGTGCATAACATTTCCCAAAGTTTGCTTCCAGCACACATACGTACCTTGAAGCTATCTACTACGTCGTCGCTTTCATGACATTCTGCCGAAGAGAGTTGCAGGAAGATAACGAATACGACGACGAAACGAAAAGGGTACATGTTATAGAAACAGTGGCACTCCGAAAACCGAAGCACATTCTTTCGATTTCGTTTATATTCGCTTCATAAATGGCTGCACAACATGCTGCGATGACAGGAGAAAAGGTCATCGTCCTACTGTATAGCACACTTTCCTTGCAAAATGACATGCTAGATTTAAGATTGACGTCGTAATGAAAGTACTCATTTGCTTTGCTTCATCCTACTATAGGGCCCACGGAGGACATCTAAGGGGCCGCGTTTCGTAAAAAGATCGCGATGCCATTGAGCGCTTGCAATTAGCCTAACTGTAGAAAAAAGCAACACAGCAACCTAAAGCACTTCAGAATTTCATTTGTCGTTTTTATTGGGAAACTATAATTAAAAAATAGTTCATGCAATTAACAAAGCCAGACATCATCAAAGGTAGACGAACTAATCTTTCTCAGTTATGTCCGAAGCATTATGTGGTTGCTGTTAGATAACATACCATTTTCCTAGAATACCCGCTTGTAAACGCACAAGCTAGAAAAGGGGACACCGAAAAATATATACATTGCTTAGGTTAGAAAAAAGCAAGGCATTTACAGCTGTAGTGAATATTTACTGTGAATACTTTGTGCAGCTACGCACAAACCGGTACATACACAACTACAAAGGAGCAAGATAGGTACCCTAAAAATGACGATGTCTTGAATATCATCTGCGCACCACTGGTCAACAGATGCTTCTTTTGAGGCAAAAAAGAAGAGAAAAAACACGTTAGGCTCGTACAACCATCATATTGCGCTATCTATCTATCTATCTATCTATCTATCTATCTATCTATCTATCTATCTATCTATCTATCTATCTATCTATCTATCTATCTATCTATCTATCTATCTATCTATCTATCTATCTATCTATCTATCTATCTATCTATCTATATATCTATCTATCTATCTATCTATCTATCTATCTACCTATCTATCTATCTATCTATCTATCTATCTATCTATCTTGCGCACCTTCGGCTGGTTGCTCTGGTGACCGCCTCCTTAGCTTGGTGTAGACCAAAATTGGCATGGGAGAGTAAGAGGGTCTGACGAGTATGAATGTCTAGTCATGACATGAATAACTGAAAATTCTGTCGCGTACGTCGTTTAACCCTTTGCTCCAGACACGTGTGGCACATACTCGTGTACCATGGGCGGCGGTAGGCGGGTATGCGGCACAGGTGGCGTCCTCATTAATGTCACAAAACAGTATACAGACACTGCAAACACGCAAAAAAATAATCGTCTGGTACTACTACACAATACACTTGCTGCGAAAAATAATATGGTTTTGCCCTCTTCGGTATGTAGGCTTACTACGAGAAAAACAAGACACACTCACGAACATTTGCTTGCGCCGATTTTCGCGCGAACACCCACAAGTACGGTTTCTTTCCTCGAACGGTGAGCGAGTGGAATTCTCTTCCTATTCATGTATTTCAATCGAACGATTTCATGGCTGCCTTGACAAACCATTTTTCTTGTGAATTTTAGTGATGTCGAGGGGAGATTGCTGCTTCTTTTTACGCACTATGTACATTTCATATGGCATTGTTTACGCATGTTGTATTTTCTTTTCTTTTTTGCTTGTTTGTTTTTTCTCTTTCTGTAATGCCCCTCCTGCTTGGGCCAAAGTAGTGGCCTGCAGTATTTCTAAATAAAAATAAAAAAGGTGATTGTCACTTTGTATCTTCCCAGGAACGGCAAGAACAGACATTGGTAACTAAATGCGAGAGCGCAAAGAAAACTGAAATGGGCAGCGTTGACCCGATGAATGCAAAGAATAAAAACCAGGATCCCAGCAGGAACCCAAGCATTCTGCGTGGCAGTCAGATATTCTGACACAGAGCCAAAACATCTCTTGAAACTGCTTTGGAAAAAGATTTTTCTATTTACATATGAAAAGAAAATATGGGAACGTAGGCTACGTTAGAGCCAGCTATCCCATCATCATGATAGAAGTATTAAAGAAATACACAAAGACAAGAAAATTAGAAAGAATAAACGCAGAAGAAAATAAGAATAATCGGAAGCAGTATGTGATCATACAATATGTGGCATATAAAGCGTGAGCAGATTCTAAGGGCAAATAATCAGAAGTACTAAGCACATATAATATGTGGCATATAAAGCATGAAGACATTCTAAGGGCAAATAGTCGTAAGCAATAGGCACATATACAAGATATGGCGTATAAAGCACGAGCAGTTTCTAAGGTCATAGTCCGGTACATATAGCGGATAGAGTCGGCACATATAATTTTTTGTGCACCTACATATATCATGACTATGAGAAATGTTCATTATTCATTCAACACTATAAAAGGAGCAATATTAACGGCTATGAACAGTTCATTAAACTTCTGTCCATTTAAAATCACGAAGAGCGCTTTGCGCGCACCTCTGATTGTCAGTGGTAGCCGGTCGAGGCTGTTCAATCGATAACTTAGTTGAGCGCGTTGTTCGTCGTATTTCGGGATTTCTATGATGATATGATCCACTGATGCATCGGGATGATCACAGTGGTCGCAGTGGGGGCCTTCTTGTTTTGATGCGGCACAAGAAGCGAGGTGTGTATGCAACGTCTAACCGTAGACGACGTAGGAGTGAGTGAAATGGTCGATCGATCTTTTGATTCGGAGTAAATCGTAGAAACGGATCAAATTAATATAACAGCGAAGAATTTGTATGGTCATCAAACCAAGCGTCCTTGCGCAATCTGTGGCGTAGTGCGCAAAGAACATTCTTGCTTTAAGAGTAGGGAACGGTCACTGGTGTCAAGCGACATTTTCATGAGCTGCAGTGGTTAATTTATCAGCAATCTCGTTTCCTAACACTCTTACGTGGCTCGGTAGCCATTGGAAGCAGATCTCGTGGCCCGCCAGAGAAGCGATGGTCATTGTCTTTTTCAGGATTTCATATATGATGCTATCATTTATATGAAATGAAATTTCTTAATCATTTGCAGTGCTCGTTTAGAGTCAGAATAAATTATCCACTTGTGACGTTGCTCGCTATCAGCAATAAATTTGGAAGCTTGTAATATTGCAACAAGCTCCCCTACTGTAGACGATGTCTTTCGAGAAAGTCGGAAATATCTTTCTATTTTATATACCGGTATGTGAAAAGCCGCAGTCGAGCTTTCATTTGTTGTGGATCCGTCCTTGAAAACAAATGTATAACGGTCTTGATAAGTGTATATTTGCTGAAGCGTGAGAAGCTTTCCTTCACGGTAGTGTATCGCAGATTTTTTTTTATTTCTTTGATGTCCGAGGTGACTGAAGGCGATGCGAGCTGCAAATGAGGCACGTTGATATATAGTTGCAAGAAATATTGTGCCTGTTGGAGTGTCGCTTCATAAGCTCGCAAGGTGTTATCAATTTGCCCATTTCTCTGAATAACGTTTTCACGAAACGCGTGGGCATAATGTCTTTGCGATAAGCGGAAAAGTGGCGGCGTGGCTCCTGAATGCGGAGAACCTGAATGGGTCGTTATTTTGCTTCTGCTACTACTAGGCCGCTGTGAGTTGAGTGCAGTAAACCCAGACACATACCAAGATTGCGGGCTATGATGTTGTTTAGCCTATGTTCATTTCTCTGGGATATACTTTACATAGCTGGTACTGCATACGTGATGTCTTGTCGTATCAGGGCTATGTGAATCTTCAGAAGTGATTTTGTTGTGCCACCTCATTATTTTCCTGTAATACACGGCGAACATTTATACCCAATAACGCGTTCTCCAATGCTGGAGATATGAGCTCCCCACGTTAGCATTCGATCCAATGTTACACAAGTATTGAGGGACTATGGTTACACCAAGGAAACGATGCTTCCGCGCAACAGGCACTACCGTCTGGTTCACCGAGAGGCTGAGCTGGTGGTAACGTCTCCTCGTAAAAGGTAATATCGCAGATTTCTCTGTTGAAGCGTCCATGCCGCATTCTGTCAGAAAGCGCACAGTTATATCTATGCCTTCCTGAAGCTGATCCTGCATTTCCCTACAGTCATACCCTGACGACCAGAGGCAGATATCATCTGCGTACATTGAAATATGAACTGACGATGGTAAAAGAGTGGGCAGTTTGCGCATTACTATGTTAAACAGTACAGGGCTTAATACGCTTCCTTGACGCACCCCTTCTTTGAATTCTCGTGGCATGCTGCTGCCCTTGCTTGTAGTCATGAATACAGTTCGACCAGTCAGAAAATCTGAGATCCAACGAAGCAGGCGTTCCTTGATTCCTAGACTATATAGCCAGTAAAAAAAAACATGTGCGTGGCTAACTGTGTCAAAGGCACGCCTAATGTCTACGAAAGTTGCAATCGTCATTCTTCCGAATGTCTTCTCATGTTCCAAATGAGTGACAAGGTATAAGACAGAGTCTAAAACCCTGCAATGTGGACGAAAACCTCATAATTCCTCAGCAAATCCTTCACTGACTTCTATCCACCACTGCAGTCGCTGATGCACCATTTCCTCCATGACATTGCTAATACAGTTGTTTAGGCTTACTGGTCGAAATGATGACAGCACATTTCCTGGCTTACTGGGTTTATGAATTGGAACTGTTTTGCGACCTGCCAAGAAGGTGGGACCAACGCACGTTTCCGACTCTTGTTATATATGCCGAGAAGTACCATGCGCCCTGAAGGTCCGCGGTTACACAGCATGCTAACGTGACATCATCTGGGCCTGGGGATGTTTTTTGCCGGGCATTACGCAGTTCAGCTAGGCTGAATTCTACGTCCAGGGATGAGTGTTCGTCCGCTAATCTATCTCTTAATAGTTGCCGCAAAGCATGCTGCTTTGAAATGAACAGATTTGTAGACACTTCTTGAACCGGTAGTGTTAATAAAGCGCAATATTCGTTAGCCATAACCTCTTCCGTCGAATTCGTTGCTAATACTATGACCCGGAAAGGATGCGTGTGAGTTACTGGATGTTTTAGTCAGCGAAATAGTTGCCATACTTTGAGACTGGTGAATAAGGGCTTAAAAATAATTCACAATACTCTCTCCAGCTCTTCCGTCAGAGTTTGTCAAGTTGTCTGCATATTGCCGATAAAATCTTCTCGGCTCCCCTGTACTTATCGACGCGGCCGGAACGACGATATCGGCGCTCTGCTCTTCGGCGAATCACTCGAAGTTCTTGATATTCACTGCCTATGCTTGTGTCGTGCTGGATTCGGGAGCGTTTTGTTGCTAGATTCAATGCTGGCGAGCAGTGTACTGATGAATTCCCCCGCGGCGTCGCAGTTCTGTAAGTTGTTTGCGTTTAAGTGCCTGAATAATTGTCAATTTGTGATCCGTGCGCTTCAACAATTCTGGGGTTAGCAAACTTCATCAGAGGGTGGCTTATTAATACTGCCGATGGTCACTGCCATGTGACTTAATGTCCAACCTTATGCAGCCGTAATGTCGGTGCAACGTCAATTGTGGCTTGAAGTACTAGCTATATAATTTTTAAGGCAATAAACATTACATATGTTCCCCTATGATACATGCGTCATGCCGGGTTAGCGCCAATTGTGCCTCCAGTGTTGGCTCCGCTTTCATAGAAGTCTATGAAACATAAGATATGTACTTCCATGATTCAGCTAGCCATATTGAAGCGTTGCTCGACCCCGAAGAAATACCCTAACAGAAACACAACCATGTGCAATTAAGACTGATCCATTTTGGGTACCAGCCACAGCCCGCTTGATCGCAGTACTTCTGTTATAATCTCTCGCTTGCGGTCCTCGTAGGCGAAGATAATTTTGTCGAGTGGTGTGGGTGGCACACCTAATTTTTATCGTTGGCTCGTAAATGCGATAATGAGAAGTTGTAATCTATGCTACAAGGCTTGACAAAATTAACCTCTAAAAAGCAATCAAGCTCTCAACTTCTACCGCAGATTCGTCTTCGAGTATGAAACTGTTCGCGGACCTCATACCACTAATGCCTTGCTGATACGCTGCAAGGACGAAATATAGCATTAGCAAACAGAAGAAAAAATCGGCAAATCCCACACCTTGTGAAAATCGGCTTCATGCGAAGCAGGCAGCCAGTAGATTTAGGCTGCATTTTTTGGCTTCGAGCGAAGCGTGATGAAGTGGATCGACGTGTTTTTGTAAATGGAGGAGTTGTGTGCACATCGTGGGCTTACCAGGTACGCCAACTACACTGACGTACAAATGGTCAATTATGGCCTGACATAGTATCAGCACTCACGGTAAAGCACAGGCATCCGTGTTAGCGAAAGCAAGTGTACGCTATGGTGCGATGATGTGAAAATTGTAACGTGGTCGTGACGTCGACGAAGATAGCAGTCGGCATTTGCAGAATGAAACTGTTTATTTGGCCGAACTTGTGGCCGGGAAAATGAGAACTAGAACTACAGCAATACACGATGATAGCGGCGAACAGGGCGTCGTCCGTTGATCAACTGACAAGCAGTAAAGCGCGTCGGCTTTTATACAGGCGCTATCGAACTTTCCAACGATATAGCTGGTGGCGGCGTTACCTCTCGACAAAGCTGGAACATTCTCGTGCGGCGCGCAATCTTAACAGATTGCTCCAAAACAATCGCGAAGCTTCCTACACATCACGGCGAGGCCTGCGCAGCGCGTTGCCCACAGTCTTTCTGGGTGAAGCTTACACTCATGAAATATAAGACTCGCGGCAATGCCCCCCCTCTGAAAAAGCATCGTCCCGATGCTTAAAAACAGAACATGAATACATGCAATACTAAAGACAACTAATAAAGAAAGCAAACATTAGAGTCCTCAGGTGCGCTAACGAGCATAGTACGGTTTAAGGCGCACCACATGCACGACCTCGGGTCGAGCTCGGCGCCTCTGGGAGTTCGTGATGCCGTCGGGGACAACCTCGTAGTCGAGTGCGCCGAGACGTCGAAGTACCCTGTGCGGTCCGAAGTATCGTCGAAGAAGCTTCTCGCTCAGTCCGCGTCGTCGTATTGGCGTCCAGACCCAGACACGGTCGCCGGGCTGGTACTCGACGAAGCGTCTTCGAAGATTGTAGCGACGGCTGTCGGTGTGCTGATGGGTCTTGATGCGCAGGCGGGCCAGCTGTCGAGCTTCTTCGGCACGTTGTAAGCGGCGGCGTCGACATTTTCTTCGTCGGTGACGTTGGGTAACATGGCGTCGAGCGTCGTCGCCGGGCTCCTTCCGTAGACCAACTTGTACGGCGTCATCTGCGTCGTTTCTTGGACGGCCGTGTTGTAAGCGAAGGTCACGTACGGAAGGACGGCGTCCCACGTCTTGTGCTCAACGTCGACGTACACTGTGGTCCTTTATGAAAGGGAACACGCGAGCGCGCGGCCTGAGCTCTGCTGCGGCTGCCTACAGTGCCATCAACCGAGAGCGAAAGAAAGCGCTATCCGCTTTTGGCGTCATCTATTGGCAAACAAAATAACGAGTCATGACCGGTGGACAAGCGCTGCTACATTACGCTCCCGCTTCGGTCGCGCAGCGGGCGATGCCGCCAAAAGCGGACGTGCTTTCCTGAGCTCCCGCTTGATGGTGCTGTACGCTAGCTGGCGCAGCGCGCAGGCCGCGCGCTCGCGTGTTCCCTTTCATAAAGGACGACAGTGTACATGTCGATCATGTCGGCGATGGTCTTATTTAGACGCTCGGTGAGGCCATTGGTCTGCGGGTGGTAGGCGGTGGTGCGGCGGTGGCTCGTCTCGCTGTGCTCCAAGATCGCCTGAGTTAGGTCCGCAGTAAAGGCGGTACCTCTGTCTGTGATAAGGACCTCTGGGGCGCCATGACGCAAGACGATGTTCTCCGCGAAGAACTTGGCTACCTCGGAGGCACTGCCTTTGGGCAAGGCCTTTGTCTCGGCGTAGCGGGTGAGGTAGTCAGTCGATGTCGCGCGGCCGTTCGCCTGGCTGCGGGCTCGGCGCGTTGATAGCGAATCCGCGTAGTCCCATCTGTCGGTACTGGCAGCGGCGGTACGTGTGGCCGGCCTCTCCGCAGTGGTAGCAGAGCGGGCGGTTGTCGGGGGCACGCCAGACATCGGTCATCCTCGGGGCGTTGCGCTGGCCGACAGGTGGTCGGTAGGGCGTCGGTGGTGGCGTCTGGCGACGGTACTGCGGCGGTGTGGCGTCTTGGCGGGGCTGTGGAGGAGGAGCACGACGGCGGGCTGCAGCAGCATAGCTAATAGCTTGCGACTGCGGCTCTGCTAGCTAAGGCGCGTTTTGGAACAATCTTAACAGATTGTTCCAAAACAATCGCGAAGCTCCCTACACATCACGGCGAGGCCTGCGCAGCGCGTTGCCCACAGTCTTTGTGGGTGAAGCTTACACTCATGAAATATAAGACTCGCGGCAATATCATGCGTGACATTCGTTAGCGTATTCGTCCGGGGCCGAGTAGCGCATGAATATAGCTTGCCGAATCATAGGAAGGCAAATGTAAACCTAATTGGACTGCTATAAAATCGGAGCCAACACTGGAACCACAATTGACGTTAACGCGACATGATGTCGGGATCACATGAGTGCATATGTAGTGTCTATCGCTTTGTTATTAAATTAGATCGCCAGCACTACAAACACAATCGACTTTGAGCCGATATTGCATCTGCATAACGTGTTTTTTAAAAGCAGTTTCTAGAACTGGCATGGCTCTGTGGTAGAATACCTGACTGGCAAGCGGAATGCTTGGGTCTGATACCTGCTGAGATCCTAATTTTTATTCTTTGCATTCTTCTGGCCAACGTTGCCGGTGTTGGTTTTCCTTAACGCGCACCTAAATAACCAATGTCTGTTCTCGCCGTACCTGGGTAGATATAAACTGTCAATCACCTGTGGTACATACCCGTACACAGCGGCCCGTGGTAAACGGGTATGTGCCACACATGTCTGGAGGAAAGAGTTTCACGACGCACGCGACGGGATTTTCACGTTATTCGTGTCAATAGCGGACAATAATTTTCATCCAACCCTCTTGCCCTCCTGGAGGCGATGCCGAGAGCACGAAGACATGGGCGGCTAGACTGATAGATAGATAGATATTATAGGTTTCAAAACAGGAGAAAGTGCCTCAGATCAAGCTGGCCGACGTTTCGATAGGGGACCTATCTTTGTCAAAGGCGCCTTGTCATCCCTGGCGTGTTAGTTTTAAGGGGTTAGTGATGACGTCATGTCCAGCGGTGGCGCGTCTGATGCTGTTGCTAATTTCTGCCTGGAAAGAGAGAAACTCGAAAGCAGAGGAGTGTAGCCCTTGCCACATTTCAAGAGAGTTTGCAACCACGTTCGGGTCTGCCATGTCAGAGTTAAAGGTAGCTGCAAAGAAAGAAAAAAAAATAAATAAAGGGGGGGGGTACAACCAAGGGAGAGGGCGAGTGCAGCCAACACAATGAGCTGCAGAAGGTGGTGGGGAAGGCAGCTACAAACGAAAAAAAAGGTACTCGGGCGGCATACGTTTACAATTCTGCCTGCCTACTTGAAGTGATATTGAAAGGGTTGCCTGAAAAGCAAGCTCCTGCTTAATGGGTGAAGTAATTGGCTGGCTTATGCATCCAGTGTCGTCGGTGGCTTCCAAAAATTGGGCGCCCGTCAACTAAGAGGAAAAAAAGTTGAAAGGAACGAGGGGCGGCCGGGGGGGAACAATCGGAATAAGACTCGTAGAACTTCCTGAGAAGGCGAGGGCTGTGACAATGCTGGCCAGAAGCGGCCTTTGGAGCGCGGAAAGGGGGAAGGAAACCGTGGTTCGGATTCACTAGAAAATGAAAACATCTTAAGAGTATAAGATCTACACGTATGCGCACATTCATACATAAATTTCAATCCCTACACCCATCAGGAATAAATCAAGCTCGTGGTAATTTGGAATCATTAAACGCCATAGCATGATTCCTATAATATTAGGAGACATGAAGTACGCTCAGCTTTCAAAAACCTTAACCTATTCGCAAAATAAAATCCCGACCAGCTCCCATAATACACTATCAATATTTTTTTTTAATATATCAACCATCATGCATAAATGTGCACATACGTGTAGTTATTATACTCTTAAGATGTTTTCATTTTCTAGTGAATCCGAACCACGGTTTCCTTCCCCCTTTCCGCGCTTCAAAGGCCGCTTCTGGCCAGCATTGTCACAGCCCTCGCCTTCTCAGGAAGTTCTACGAGTGTTATTCCGATTGTTCCCCCTCCGGCCGCCCCTTGTTCCTTTCAACTTTTTTTTTCTTTTTTTCCCTCTTAGTTGACGGGTGCCCAATTTTTGGAAGCCACCGACGACACTGGATGCATATGCCAGCCAATTACTTCACCCATTAAGCAGGAGCTTGCTTTTCAGGCAGCCCTTTCAATATCACTTAAAGTAGGCAGGCGGAATTTTAAACGTACGACGCCCGAGTACCTTTTTTTTCGTTTGTAGCTGCCTTCCCCACCACCTTCTGCAGCTCCTTGGCGGACATTTAAACGTAAGCCGCCCGGTTTACGTTTAAACCCCCCCGCCTGTAGTTTCCTTCCTCACCACCTTCTGCAGCTCTTTGTGTTGGCTGCACTCGCCCTCTCGCTTGGTTGTATCCCCCCCTTTTATTTATTTTTTTATCTTTCTTTGCAGCTACCTTTAACTCTGACATGGCAGACCCGAACGTGTTTGCAAACTCTCTTGAGATGTGGCAAGGGCTACACTCCTCTGCTTTCGAGTTTCTCTCTTTCCAGGCAGAAATTACCAACAGCATCAGATGCGCCACCGCTGGACATGACGTCATCACCAACCCCTTAAAACTAACACGCCAGGGATGACAAGGCTCCTTTGACAAAGATAGGTCCCCTATCGAAACGTCGGCCAGCCTGATCTGAGGCACTTTCTCCTGTTTTGAAACCTATAACGTGTATCCATCCGTCGGCTCCCTTCTTGATCTTAGATAGATAGATAGATAGATAGATAGATAGATAGATAGATAGATAGATAGATAGATAGATAGATAGATAGATAGATAGATAGATAGATAGATAGATAGATAGATGGATAGATAGAAACGCTCAAAGTGCCTTGGGTTCGTTAAGAAATTTTTCACATTTAAAAGAATGAATCGTGGGCTGCTCTCCGCAGATGGCACCCAGAAGTGCGTGCGCCTTGAGCATCATCATGTACTTTTGTGCGTTTGATTTTCGTCAATAAAGGTATGGGTGGGTGTTTGGTGGCTCCGCCTTTCTGGCGGCGCTATCTATAGAATGTCGGCGTTCCGCAGCAGACTGTACCGAAAACCCATGGGAAAACGAACGACAGCGTCTATGACTTTCGGCTGGAAACCCTAGACGGAGCAACCTTACCCTCATCGGAACCGCACCCAGGAAGATCGCTACCGGATAAAATGGCAGCAGCACAGCTACTTGTAAAATCGTTTTACGTGGATAACCTATTATTCCGAGCGAATTACAGGAGCAGCGGTGACCCTTCACAAGTGCACGAGAGATGTGATGGATGATGTTAGCAGGTATTGATGTAATGGAGCTCAAGCTGTGGGTAACTAGATCAAGTGCTCGACTCCAACGATGCCCTTACCGAGGATACCGCTCCACACCACGCGAGCTTTCTAGGTAGGGGTTGGCCGAAATAAACGGACACCTTCATCTATAACCCGGAGAACATCCTTACTTTCCTGGGGAAGGCAAAGTACACTAAACGTTTCTTTCTCTAGACCGTTTCAAGGATGCACGAAACAATACACTTTCTCGCACCGTATGTCGTGCCAGGGAAGATGCTGCTTCAGCAGTTAGGGGTTTCGAAAGTCGACTGGGATGAACATCTTCCTCATCACATTACGATAAAATGGTACGACTGGAGCAATTATCTGATTCATCTGCCGAAAATCAACGTTCTCCTTCACCTCATGAACGGAGTAAGAGAACCGCCTGACACTCCGCTACATGTTTTTGTCAGCGCAAGCACAAAAGCATACGGAGCGTACCTTCGTGTAGAAGGTGTGAATAGAAGCGTGACTAGCACGCTCGACGCTGTCCGCGAAACAGTGTTCAAGAAGCTTCGCCATTGTAGTAGATCGTTTTGTTAAGATTGCGCCCAACGCGAATGATCCAGATTTGTCAAGAGATACCGCCGCCACCAGCGATATCGCTGGAATGTTCGATAGCGTCTGTATAAAAACCGACACGCTTGACCGCTTCTCAGTTGATCGACGGTTGACGATCTGTTCGCCGCTATCAGTGTATTCCTGTAGCTTGACTTCAGTTTCCCGGCCCCAAGTTCGGCCAAATAGTTTCATCTCTGACGTGCAGACTGCTGCCTTCGTTGACGTCACGACGACGTGACATCTGGTGGAGGTGCTGCTTCCTTGATGTCCCGGACACCTACGAAGAGCCGGGAACCAAGCCCACAGCGCGAAGAAGGCGCCGAAGACCTCGTGCAACAGCGAGCTAGCCGCGGGTTACAAGGCCTGCAACCCGAATACGGTCTCCTACAGAACAAGCCAAGAGCCACGGCGACGAATGCAACGGGCACGATGACAACCGTAGCGTCTCCTCCAGCTGTCGTGATGCAGCTGCCCAGAGAGCCGCCGACCTTCCACGGATCACCAAGCGCCTTCCCCGAAACCTGGCTTGACACGTTCGAAAGGGTATCAACCTTCAACAACTGGGACTCGAGGACAAGCTGCGCCACGTCTACTTTTACCTTGAAGGCGCAGCAAGGACATGGTTCGAGAATCAGGAGTCCACTCTTCGAACCTGGGACGTCTTTCTCACGGCTTTCCTGGAGACGTTCGCAAGCGTCGTCCGAAAGGAAAGGGCCGCAGCCTTGCTGGAGACACGGGTCCAACTTCCAAATGAAAGTTTGGCCATCTTTGCAGAGGAAATTACCCGGCTGTTTCGCAACGCTGACCCTGCCTTGCCCGAGCACAAGAAAGTCCGCTTCCTCATGCGAGGGATAAAGCAAGAGCTCCCCGCTGGTCTGATGCGGAACCCATCTTCGACAGTCCAAGAATTCGTCTCAGAAGCGACGACGATTGAGAAGACGCTGGAAATGCGAACGCTCCAGTACAATCGCCGTTCGATTGAAGACAGCCCAGCTGTTCATGCCCTCGCCTCCGACGACCTGCGCTAAACGATCCGAGCGCTCGTTCGGGGGGAACTGCACAAGCTGTTACCCTCACCACAGCCTCAAGTGGACTCGATCGGAGCGCTCATTCGATCAGAAATTAAACAGTCACTGGGCGTTCCTCAGCCAGCGCCGCCTCAGCCACAAGCCATGAGCTATGCTGCAGCAGCCCGACGCTACGTTCCCTATCCACGCCCACGTCAAGACACAGCATCGCCACAGTTTGGTCGCCAGACGCCGCCGCCGCCACCTCAACCGACGTCCTACCGTCCTCCTGTCAGCCAGCGCTATGCCACAGGCTACGCGCCAAGGAAGACCGACGTTTGTCGCGCCCCAGACAACCGCCCGCTCTGCTACCACTGCGGGGAAGCCGGCCACACCTACCGCCGCTGCCAGTACCGACAGATGGGGCTACGCGGATTCGCCGTCAACGCGCCGCGACCGTAGCCAGGCGAACGGCCTCGCGACATCGACGACTACATCACCGGAATACAGTGGCAAGAACGACGACCTTCCCGCTCGCCGTCGCCCGGCCGCTACATGTCACCGCACCGCCGGCAGTACACTGGTCCAAACCGGGGCCGGTGGCCTAGCCTGTATCCGGAAAACTAAGGGCAGCAACCGATGGAGCTGAGGTTGCTGAACGACGAAATGCTGAAGATCCTCCGCCGTCGACAACGACGCCGCGACGAAGTTCCGAGCCCCCGCCTCACGCTGAACGACGTCCTCAAGACGGAACTTTGCGACCGGAAGCAGACCTGACGACGCAACGCGGAAGCAGCGGTGCAAACCGACGTAGCCGTGACCCGACGCCGCGACGTAACCGCAACGCAAGACGGCGGACTAGCGACCTCGACGTTCTGATCGACGGCGACAACGTCACCGCTCTCGTCCATACTGGAGCCGACTATTCCGTCATCAGTGGGCCGTTCACAGCACAGTTGAAGAAAGTTAGGACTGCTTGGGAAAGCCCCGAGATCCGGACCGCTGGAGGCCATCTGATAACGCCGATTGGTGTCTGCACGGCGCTTGTCGCCATCAATAACCGCACTTATCCTGCGAGCTTTGTGATCCTACAAAACTGCTCCAAGGATGTGATACTTGGAATGGACTTCCTAAGTGACCACGGCGCCGTCATCGACCTGAGGTCTGAGTCGATAACACTGACCTCAGACAAAGCGCTCCCGCCCCACGCGATGCCAGGAAACCATGCACTGAATGTGATAGAAGAGCAGGTGACCATTCCGCCGCGCTCCAGCGTCATTATTTTCGTCGGCACCGAAAAATCTGCGAACCTTGAAGGCGTCATCGAGGGCGATCAGCACCTACTCCTGAACCGTCAAATTTGCGTCGCACGAGGTATAACCGAGCTCCGCGACGGTAAAGCAAAGGTAGTGCTGACAAACTTCAGCCACGAATATAGGCACCTCAACATTGGTACGACGGTTGCCTGCATCGATGAATGTGTAGCCGCCAGCGATGCTCTCACCCTCTTCGATGCTGCGGAACCTGCTTCGACGAATAGAGGTCCCGAAACGGATATTGACGTCAACCCGAGACTTCCGAAGGTCCAGCACGACCAGCTCAAAACCTTGCTCCTGCAGTACAAGGACTGTTTCTGGTCGTCATCGCGGGTCTGGCAAACGCCCCTTGCTAAGTACCGCATTATAACAGAAGAAAATTCTCGACCACTTCGTCAGAGCCCCTACAGAGTTTCGACTAGAGAGTGCGACGCAATAAAGAAACAACTCGACGAGATGCTACGCGACAACATCATCCAGCCGTCGAAGGGGTTCATGGGCGTCACCCGTGGTGTTAGTGAAGAAGAAGGACGGGACACTGCACTTCTGCGTTGATTATCGGCGCCTGAACAAAATCACGAAAAAGGATGTGTACCCCCTCCCACGGATAGACGACACTCTGGATCGACTTCACAACGCGACGTACTTTTCGTCGATGGACCTCAAGACCGGCTATTGGCAGATCGAAGTAGACGAAAGAGACCGAGAAAAGACCGCTTTTATAGCACCCGACGGCCTCTTTGAGTTCAAGGTCATGCCTTTCGGTCTCTGCTTGGCACCTGCGACGTTCCAGCGTGTCATGGACACCGTACTGGCCGGATTGATGTGGCAGACGTGCCTTGTGTATTTGGACGACGTCGTCGTGTTTTAGTGGACCTTCGACGAGCATATCCGGCGCCTTGAGGCAGTACTTCAGGCAATCAAGACCTCCGGACTGACCCTGAAGCCAGAAAAGTGCCGATTCGCGTACGACGAGCTTTTGTTTCTGGGTCATGTGATCAGCAAGTCTGGAGTGTGCCCAGACTCGCGGAAAACAGCTTCCATCGCCGACGTCGCGCCGCCCACCGACAAGAAGGCCGTGCGCCGATTTCTCGGCTTAGGCGCCTATTAGAGACGCTTCGTCAAAAACTTTCACGGATAACCGAACCACTGACATTTCTCACGAAGACTAACGTGGAATTCAGGTGGGAAACGGCGCAAGTGCAAGCCTTTCAAGAACTTAAACCACGCCTGCAGACTCCACCCATACTTGCGCCTTTCGACGATTGCGCCGATACGGAAATACGCACCGACGCAAGCAGCGTAGGACACGGTGCCGTCCTTCTGCAAAAGACTGACAGGCTTCAAAAGGTTGTCGGTTATGCTAGCCTGTCACTATCCAAGGCAGAAGCCAACTACCCACAACAGAAAAGGAATGCCTTGCCATCCTCTGGGCTACGTCAAAGTTTCGCCCCTACCTCTATGGCAGGCCCTTCAAAGTTGTCAGTGACCATCACGCCTTATGTTGGCTAGCTAACTTGAAGGACCCTTCAGGTCGTCTAGCACGATGGAGTCTGAGGCTTAAAGAATTCGACATTACCGTCGTGTACAAGTCCGGACGAAAACACTCTGACGCCGACTGCCTGTCTCGTGCCCCTGTCGACGCGCCGCCGCAAGACGATGACGATGACTGCTTCCTCGGAACTATACGTGCCGACGACTTCGCCGAAAGGCAATGAGCCGACGCGGAACTGGGGGGCCTTATGGAGTACCTCGAGTGCAAGACCGCCGTTGTTCCGAAGGTATTCAAGCAAGGACTGCCATCGTTTTTGTCACGGAACGGCGTTCTCCTAAAGAACTTCTCGCCACATCGAACCGACTACCTTCTTGTCGTGCCCTCATCATAGCGACCAGAAGTCCTCCAGGCCCTACACGACGATCCGACGGCTGGACACCTCGGTGTTTCCCGCACGCTCGCCAGAATACAGGAAAAATACTACTGGCCACACTTTGCTGCCGACGTCGCCCACTACATTAAGACTTGCCGAGATTGCCAGCGAAGGAAGACACCGCCGACTAGGCCAGCGGGACTTCTGCAGCCAATCGAACCACCTCACCGGCCGTTCCAGCAAATGGGAATGGACATGCTGGGGCCGTTCCCGACGTCGACATCCGGCAACATGTGGATCGTCCTAGCAACTGACTACCTCACCCGCTATGCCGAGACAAAGGCCTTGCCCAAAGGCAGTGCCGCTGAGGTAGCCAAGTTCTTCGTGGAGAACATCATCTTGCCTCATGGCGCTCCAGAGGTCCTCATCACCGACAGAGGTACCGCCTTTACTGCGGACCTAACTCAGGCGATCTTCAAATACAGCGAGACCAGCCACCGCCGCACCACCGCCTACCACCTGCACACCAATGGCCTCACCGACCGTCTAAATAAGACCATCGCCGACATGCTGGCTATGTCCGTCCACGTTGAGCACAAGACGTGGGACGCCGTCCTTCCCTACGTGACCTTCGCTTACCACACGACCGTCCAAGAAACGACGCAGATGACGCCGTACAAGTTGGTCTACGGAAAGAGCCCGGTAACAATGCTCGACGCCATGCTACCGAACGTCACCAATGAAGAAAACCTCAACGCCGCCACTTGCAATCTGCTGAAGAAGCTCGGCAGCTCGCCCGCGTGCCCATCAAGACCCAGCAGTACACCGACAGCCGTCGCTACAATCTTCGACGACGCTTTGTGGAATACCAGCCCGGTGACCGCGTTTGGATTTGGACGCCGATACGCCGACGTGGGCTTAGCGAAAAACTCCTTCGGCGATACTTCGGCCATGCAAGGTTCTTTGACATCTCGGTGCTGTTGACTACGAGGTTATCCCGGACGGCATTACGAACTCCCTGCGACGCCGCGCACGACCTGAAGTCGTCCATGTCGTGCGCCTTAAGCCATTTTTTGCGCGATTGAATGCTGACCGTGGTTGTTTGAAGGGCACATCACAGCACCCTTAAGCCGTTTTTTGCGCTAACGCGCAAAAAACGGCTTAAGGCGCACGACAGTCAAGTCGACAGTCAAGTCGGCCCAGCCTTGACTGTCGCTGTCGTTCATCTTCCCCGAGTGTCCGCCAATAAACATCTTTATAATTTGGTGGAGAGTGCTGTGCCTTTCAAACAACTACGGTCAGCATTCAATGCCCTTGGAGCTTCGATCCCGTGCCGTGCCCTCAACCATGACTCACGCTGCCGCCTAGCAAACGCCTCCCCCTGCACCGACATCCTGTACCGGTGTCCCCCGCATCCGCGACCCTCCTGTTTTCACCGGCGCGGAGGGCACCGACGTCGAGGACTGGCTCGCGATTCTTTCACGAGTTACATTGAAGACGTCCTGGACTTGTGCAAGAAAGCCAACGCGACCTTGTCTGAAGCTGAGAAGATCCGGAACATCGTGAAAGGCATCGACGACGATGCCTTCACCATGCTACTCGCCAAGAACCCTTGCACTGTGGCTGAGGTCATCACACTGCACCAAAACTACGAGGTGCTGCGCCGGCAGCGGCTGATGACGCGTCGACCTCCATAGCGCGACAGCCATCTCGCTGGCATGTCGGCCATTTCAGACCACTCCGTCTTGCTTGCCGAAATGAAGTCATTTCGGCGAAATGAGGAGATTGCCCGCCAGCTCTCTCTACTGGCCTTCGCTCACCCGCAGCCTGTTGAACAGTCGTCGACCACACTGCTGCCTCCCCTACGCCGGGCTATTGAGCACGAAATCGCGGAGGTCATGCCGGAATACCAGCAAACCCCTCGGGCGACTGCGCCGCTCAGTTACGCGCAAGTTGTAGCCAGGCCGCCCCCAGCGATCCCTGTGGTTTCCCCAATTACTTACGCCGAAGCCGTCGCCAGGCCTCGAAGTTCCGACCATATTTCTATGGTCGCCCATTTGATGTCGTCAACGACCATCATGCGCTGTGCTGGTTGTCGTCATTGAAAGATCCCTCAGGCCGTCTCGCCCGTTGGGCACTTCGCCTGCAATACTGCGACATCCGCGTACTGTGCCGCAACGGACGCCAGCATGCTGACGCCGACACCCTGTCGCGCTCTACCTTGCCTGACGACAATGCCCACAGCTCAGTGTCTCCCTTTGCCGTTTCTTCCATCGACATTCACACCATCGCTACCGAACAGCGCAGGAATCGCTGGATTGCCTCACTGATAGACTTGCTGACTGATCCATCGGCAACACCATCCACTCGCGCGTTGCGTCGTGAAGTCCACCTTTCCGCCGTTTGCCACGACCTCTTCCACCGGTGCAATTACAGCGGCGACGGCCGCCAGTGGCTACTAGTAATACCCCGAAGTCTCCGTTCTGACATATGCGAATCGTTCCACACTGATACGCAGTGTGCGCATTCTTAGTATCGAAAACTTACCAACGCATCCGCCAACGGTACTTTTGGCGAGGGATGTACGGCTACGTGCAGAAGTTCGTTCGCTCCTGCATCGATTGTCAGTGCCGCAAAATTTCAACGCACCTGTCGCCGGCAGGTCTGCAACCTCTACCTTGCCCTGACCGGCCATTTGGGCGTGTTGGGATCGATTTGTATGGGCCACTTCCTCTGACGTCTGCTGGCAACCGCTGGGCCATCGTCGCTGTAGACCACCTCACGCGATACGCCGAAACTGCCGCCCTCCCAGCGGCTACAGCGCGCGATGTGGCCTCCTTCCTGCTCCACCGATTCATACCACGTCACGGTCCACCTCAGGAGCTGCTCAGCGATCGAGGCCGTGTCTTCTTGACGGAAGTCGTCGAAGCCATTCTAAAAGAGAGCAACGTTGTTCACCGCCAAACTACTGCTTACCACCCGCCGACGAATGGCCTCACCGAACGCTTTAACCGTAGGCTCGGCGACATGCTCTCCATGCACGTAGCCGCCGATCACACCAACTGGGACGCCATTCCGCCCTTCCTCACCTACGCCTACAATACCGCCGCTAAGAGCATCACTGGTATTTCTCCCTTTTTCTTATTGTAAGGCAGGCACCCGTAGCACACAATCGACACAATCCTTCCATACAAGCCGGATCGGTCTGAGTGTGCGCCGATTTCTGCTACCGCCCGACTTGCTGAAGAATGTCGCAAACTTGCCAAGACCTTCACTACGCATGACCAAGAGTGGCAGAGGAGCATTAGCGGTGACAGAATCACTTCTGAGCCGACGTTCCTCCCTGGAGCGCTCGTATGGCCAGGGGGATGAAACTTCGCGGTTTTTCTGTCCCGTGACCACAGCGATCCTAATGTATTGGGGCTGTACTACCTACGAGCATAAAACAATGTTGTTGTTCCATTTTATATTTATAACCAGGTTACTTGTTAACTCCAGAGTTTTTAATATGCTAGTGAACCTAAAGGTTGCAGTTCGAGATTGGGAAAATACGAGCGCCACCAGGAGTGGAAAACGGGAATTGCGCCCTCCTATCTCTCACGGCGAAAAGGGGCGTTTCTTACCGCGCGCCCATGTATGCTACGGCCTTCGGTGTCCCAAAGGCTGCTTTTACTACCATAAATTGTGTTTCAGCGAAACCCTTGCAAGCTTCAGCGAAACAGACGCGTGAATGGATTCGCTCCGTCATCACAAATCGTGCTGTGCTGAGTGGTGTCGAAATTCACGCCACACCGGCATACAAATCTTGCGGATCCCGGCAGACGAAAGGTACGATCTGTGAACTTCTGCATTGGTATTACTGTTTTCATTTTGTCTTCGTGTAGACTGTATATGCACTGGCTTGATACCTAGTTATTATCAAGCGGACAAGTGCCGTGCACTTTCGTATGCTACTAAAACGTAAAATATTCAAGTTGTGGTTTTACTGTATGAATGGTACGTTTAGGCAATAAAACATTGAAACAACACCCGCTCCTCCGCTCCTTATTCTTGTTTAATGTAGGTGTACACGTAAACAATAACAAAGTCTTTCTTAGAATACGTGGTGCTAAAATAGGTGGATGGGCACACCTTCATCAATCAGAACGCAGCGATTACCGTTTTGATCATGTGGCGGAAGAAAGTCACGCGCTCGCCATCTGAATACCTTCCATCCGGTCAATTTGCTTGCTAGTGCAACCCAATTGGATTTGGCGCTAAATCGCCCCCGCCCCCGCCACTCGGATCCTCAGTCCTCAACAAGATGTCGACCCCCAGTGCGTGTCTGGAATGGGCCGCCATGTTTCAGTACCGCCCCCAAACACCAGGCGTTCGTCTGGCGCTGCGAGCGAATATCGCGTTTCGTGGATGGTATAGGAAGTTTCACTCCCCTGGTATGGCTCTCGATCCCTACCACTGCACCTGGCCTCTCTTCAAAACTACTGCCCCAATACGAAGGCCCCTACCGTGTCGTTGAACGTACATCCCCTGTAAACTACCTGATCAAACCCATCGATCCATCCTCGGACATGCGCCGTCGAGGGCGCGACATTGTAAACGTGGAGCGCCTCAAGGCCTACCATGACCCCCTCATTGTAACAGTTGTTAGGTCGCCAGGCGGCTCCCTTTTCGTACCCGGAGTAATTGTAACGAAGCTTATCGGAACTCTGAAGTTGGTCGTCCTCTCCGGCCCCTTCTAGTGGGTTGCCCTCTTCGGACAGAACGCAGCTCGTGCAGAGTCGGCCCCGCCTTGACTGTCGCTGTCGTTCATCTTCGCCGAGTGTCCGCCAATAAGCATCTTTATAATGTAGACAGTTGTTTTCTTCTCTTTGTTCTTTCACAAGCATCGGGGCGATGCTTTTTCAGAGGGGGGCAATGCCACGCGCACTTCTTGTTTTATTTCGATGTATTCGCGTTTGACCAGCAAGGACGGTTGTCAACGCTCGACGGTGTCCGCGAAGCAGTGTTCGAGAATCTTCGCGATTGTAGTAGATCGTTTCGTTAAGATTGCGCGGCGCACGCGAGTATTCCAGCTTTGGCGAGAAATTCCGCCGCCACTAGCGATATCACTGGAAAGTTCGATAGCGCCTGTATAAAAGCCGACGCGCTTGACCGCTTGTCAGTTGATCGACGGTCGACACTCTGTTCGCCGCTATCAGTGTATTGCTGTAGTTTGTCTTTCAGTTTCCCGGCTACAACCTCGGCCAAATATAGAGTTTCATCTCTGAAGTGCTGAGTGCTGCCGTCGTCGACGTCGTGACCACGTGACAATATATATATATAATATATATATATATATATATATATATATATATATATATAGTCGAGAAAGAAGGACAAAACGTACGAAACAAGCTTTACTAACGTTTCGGCAGGAGGGCCTGCCTTCGTCAGAGTGAATGGTTTGAGATGCCACGCAGGGCATATATCCAAGGCGCTTGCTTCCATATCGCAAGACTAAGTGATTTTCACTTTTTTGGACAGGCGATATGCAAATCAAGATATATACGTGGTTATACACAATGCACGTGCCAATGTACAATAATAGTATGGCACATCTTGGATAGATAGAAACTTGTGTGCATTGAACAAAGTATACAAAACAGCAAAACAAAACTGCAAACTGCGCACAAACCAAAGAGAACCGCGAAATTCGTACAGTAGTTTATATGGACATAAAGGCAGCAGGATAATCTCGGTCAAACATGGATGAAAATAATACAAATAAATAAATTAGATACAAGAAGCGCGCAAAGCATGTACGTTCAAAATAATGAGTGACAGGCCGCAGGCGCTGCGTACGCGATGATAGCCAAATAGTGAACCGCGCGCAGCAACATACGTTGTCATAAAATAGTGATTAACAAGGCAAAATGCAAGCAAGTGCACCCGAGCTCTCGTTCATTCCGTCAGACAAAGTTTTGAATTTATGAATTAGGAATGATTCTCTAACCTCGCGTTCATGATGTGATTTAAAACCTGATTCAAGTATTGTGGCTCTGATATTACTAAAGGAATGGCCTGCGTCGGTGACATGCCTCGAAACTGGTAAGTGAGGAAGGGCATGCACATGAGCTTTATGATTGTTAAAACGGTACCTAAAGGCAGTTTCAGTTTGACCTATATACTGTATATGACAGATGGAGCATTCTAGCAAATAAACCACATTCGCTGAGTCACAATTGAAATCGCCCTCGATTTTCAACTTGAAGTTAGTCGCTGTGCCGGTGCCAGGGTAGCCGTTGTCATGTGAGCGCACACTTGCAACGGGGCTTTTTACAAGGATGGCAACCACCATGGGGTGTTGTCATTGCCTTTGGTTTTAGCGGAAGTTAACAAATTCGCGCAAATTTTTGCCTCGTCTGTAGACAACACGGGGGTGGTTCTGGAAAGGCTCTTGTAAGACGTTCGCCTCTGCATAAGCATGTTGTGGTGTTTTCGAAGAATAACCTGCGACATTAGGGGCCGATGCACTATGGGTAACACCAAGTTAATCTGTGAACGACTCTTAGCATTTTTCCTCGTTCTACTGAGTGCTGTTCGGTCTAATGCGTCGGGCGCTTTACTGCGTCATCGATTAACTTCGGCGATATTTCTGTTGAAGAAGTGCAGTGCGTAGTCGGTTACAATTAGCATCAAAATCAGACTGTTCTGAGCATATTCGCTTAAAGCGTAAGGCCTGGCTATAAGGTATGCTCGATTTGCAATGCCTTTTGTGGCTGCTTTCAAAATGTAAGTACCTGTGTCTGTCGGTGGGCTTGCGGTACAGTTTCGTGGTTAATTTCGTACTACTCAGACATACTGTCACGTCGAGAAAGTTAATAGTGATTGGTGAATATGTGTGCGAAAATGATATGGAGGGGTGAACATTGTTAAAGTCCGAAATGAAAGACAAAAGTTCCGCCTCTCCATGTGACCAATTATGAATATGTCGTCAATGAATCTCTTATAGTAAAATGGCTTCAACGAACGACCCGACAAGAAATTATTCTCAAGGATTCCCATGAAGATATTCGCATAATTTGGCCCTATTTTTGTACCCATTGACGTACCGCTTACCTGAACGTAATGCACTTCGTTAAATTCAAAGTTGTTATACCGTAGTATCATTTCCAGCAGGATAGCTATAGTGGAGCTATCAATAGAATTATCAAGAGCGGAGTGATCATAAGCCTCAACACGGCCCTTATACCGTCCAAGTGAGGTATGTTTGTGTAAAGAGATGCAACATCGAGAGTGACAAGGAGAGAGTGTTGGGTACAGTAAGGTTGTTAATATCTGACAGGAAGTGGTCAGTATCACGTAACAATGATGGAAACGTGATGGTATCCGGCTGATCAGGCCATCTACGTAACGTGATAGGTTTTCTGTTACTGTACCTATGCCGGAAACAATTGGGCGACCAGGGTTATTTTGTTTATGAATCTTGGCAACAAGTAGAATCTACCTGCGACCGGATTTAGAGGGATCAAAGAAACTGCCCTTTCATTTAATTTTTTATCCTTTATCAGTGCCCTTATTGTGCTATCTAGCATTGCTTTATAGTCTTCAGTCGGATCGGCATCGAGCCGTTTGTAAAACGACCTATCATCCAGTTGGCGTCTAGCTTCAGCGATATATTTATTTGTGTCCATAACCCGCAATGGCAACACCCTTGTCAGCAGGTTTGATTGTGATATCAGTGCGCCCACTAGATTCGCTATAGCTTGCAGTTCTAGGTCGATAAGTTTCTTGAAAGAACGTCGTTGTTGTTATAAGCCTGAATAATATCTCGCGTCACCGCTTTAATAAACATGTCAAGATGTTTGTCCCGTTGTGGCGCAGGTGTCCAGCGTTTAGCCGAAGGCAAAGCTGTTGGATCGTCGGCCGGAGCCGGCTGATCGAAGAAGTCTTCGTGCAGCCTCATATTTCGTGCGAATTATCTAAATCTTTGTACAACTGAAATTCATTGTAATTACCGCTTGCAGGACAGAAGCTTAGGCCACGGATAAAAGGCTTAGTCTTCTTTAGATAAAGTAGCGCTTGAAATATTAATAATATTATCGGCTACAGGTGCACGTATTGTTTCCTGGACGAAGATAGAGGCGTTGAGCTTTGAAGTGTTACGCCGTCTCCTGAGCCGCTTTTTACATTTACGTGAGTTAAGTTCGTCGCGTTTCCTTGCTCATATGCACTTAGGGACAAAGATTCTTCAGGAGAAGGGACAAACTGATCGAGCAGTTGACGTTCCCTGTTCATTAAGGATTCAGTGAAGACCGATAGTGGTTTAATACGATGCGTACTAGATCAAGTGAGGCGTTCCTTAGCGTCTCAAGCCACTTCTTCGCGTTGCCCTTAGACAACTGTGATGTTGCCGGCTGCAGACAGAGACTTAAACCCCTAGGCGGAATGGACACCGCTAAATACGCTTCTAGAGTGGACACATGTAGCTCATAACGTACACGTTTCTCGACAGACTTTCTAATTATTTGAAACTCCTTAGAACAATTAGAATTCGCATTATTCGACAACCCGCGCTGTAGTCAATTATTCGGTTTCTTTTTAAAATATCCGAGTATTTGTTTCGAAGTGGGTACCTGGAGCCAGTAGGGGGAATGGCCGTCTTTGCTGGGCCTTGGGGAGTAGAGCCGGTAGAGTTCCTTGGCGCAGTAGTCTTCCGAGAAGCGGAAGTGTGGTCTTCCTTGTTGCGGGACGCGTAAGGACGACCCGATGCTCGCTGGTTGACAGAAGCCTGGAGGTCAATCGTCGACCGCCTTGCATCATGTTGCGCCTTGTGAGTGTTGACGGTCTTTGACGTGGGTCTGGTGGCTGATTTGCGAAGTATGCCCTCGAACGCACTTGGGCAAACATACAGAGTCGCCCCAACTTGTTGATGTTGCTTCACTTGGGGAGTCGAAGCAGAGCTGCCTGATGTGACTTGCCATCAGCGCGACACCTTCAAAGCTCACGTGCAGTCCATCCGCTGCCAGTACTCGCCCAGGTGGCAGCCATTCGAACATGTGGTCCAAAGAAGACACATGACTGGAGCGTTCGCAGAAGCTTCGCAATAGGCTGTTGAAGTGGCTTGCCTCACGGCTTATAACAAACGACGTTCTTTCAAAGGAAACTTATCGAACCTAGAACTGCAAGCTATAGCGAATCTAAGTGGGCGCACTGATATCACAATCAAACCTGCTGACAAGGGTGGTGCCATTGCGGTTATGGACACAAATAAATATATCGCTGAAGCTAGACGCCAACTGGATGATAGGTCGTTTTACAAACGGCTCGATGCCGATCCGACTGAAGACTATAAAGCAATGCTAGATAGCACAATAAGGGCACTGATAAAGGATAAAAAATTAAATGAAAGGGCAGTTCTTTGATCCCTCTAAATCCGGTCGCAGGTAGATTCTACTTGTTGCCAAAGATTCATAAACAAATAACCCTGGTCGCCCAATTGTTTCCGGCATAGGTACAGTAACAGAAAACCTATCACGTTACGTAGATGGCCTGATCAGCCGGATACCATCCACGTTTCCATCATTTTTACGTGATACTGACCACTTCCTGTCAGATATTAACAACCTTACTGTACCCAACAACTCTCTCCTTGTCACTCTCGATGTTGCATCTCTTTACACAAACATACCTCACTTGGACGGTATAAGGGCCGTGGTTGAGGCTTATGATCACTCCGCTCTTGATATTCTATTGATAGCTCCACTATAGCTATCCTGCTGGAAATGATACTACGGTATAACAACTTTGAATTTAACGAAGTGCATTACGTTCAGGTAAGCGGTACGTCAATGGGTACAAAAATAGGGCCAAATTATGCGAATATCTTCATGGGAATCCTTGAGAATAATTTCTTGTCGGGTCGTTCGTTGAAGCCATTTTACTATAAGAGATTCATTGACGACATATTCATAATTTGGTCACATGGAGAGGCGGAACTTTTGTCTTTCATTTCGGACTTTAACAATGTTCACCCCTCCATATCATTTTCGCACACATATTCACCAATCACTATTAACTTTCTCGACGTGACAGTATGTCTGAGTAGTACGAAATTAACCACGAAACTGTACCGCAAGCCCACCGACAGACACAGGTACTTACATTTTGAAAGCAGCCACAAAAGGCATTGCAAATCGAGCATACCTTATAGCCAGGCCTTACGCTTTAAGCGAATATGCTCAGAACAGTCTGATTTTGATGCTAATTGTAACCGACTACGCACTGCACTTCTTCAACAGAAATATCCGCCGAAGTTAATCGATGACGCAGTAAAGCGCGCCGACGCATTAGACCGAACAGCACTCAGTAGAACGAAGGAAAATGCTAAGAGTCGTTCACAGATTAACTTGGTGTTAACCCATAGTGCATCGGCCCCTAATGTCGCAGTTATTCTTCGAAAACACCACAACATGCTTATGCAGAGCGAACGTCTTACAAGAGCCTTTCCAGAACCACCCCGTGTTGTCTACAGACGAGGCAAAAATTTGCGCGATTTGTTAACTTCCTCTAAAACCAAAGGCAATGACAACACCCACATGGTTGGTTGCCATCCTTGTAAAAAGCCCCGTTGCAAAGTGTGCGCTCACATGACAACGGCTACCCTGGCAACCGGCACAGCGACTAACTTCAAGTTGAAAATCAGGGGCGATTTCAATTGTGACTCAGCGAATGTGGTTTATTTGCTAGAATGCTCCATCTGTCATATACAGTATATAGGTCAAACTGAAACTGCCTTTAGGTACCGTTTTAACAATCATAAAGCTCATGTGCATGCCCTTCCTCACTTACCAGTTTCGAGGCATGTCACCGACGCAGGCCATTCCTTTAGTAATATCAGAGCCACAATACTTGAATCAGGTTTTAAATCACATCATGAACGCGAGGTTAGAGAATCATTCCTAATTCATAAATTCAAAACTTTGTCTGACGGAATGAACGAGAGCTCGGGTGCACTTGCTTGCATTTTGCCTTGTTAATCACTATTTATGACAACGTATGTTGCTTGCGCGCGGTTCACTATTTGGCTATCATCGCGTACGCAGCGCCTGCGGCCTGTCACTCATTATTTTGAACGTACATGCTTTGCGCGCTTCTTGTATCTAATTTATTTATTTGTATTATTTTCATCCATGTTTGACCGAGATTATCCTGCTGCCTTTATGTCCATATAAACTACTGTACGAATTTCGCGGTTCTCTTTGGTTTGTGCGCAGTTTGCAGTTTTGTTTTGCTGTTTTGTATACTTTGTTCAATGCACACAAGTTTCTATCTATCCAAGATGTGCCATACTATTATTGTACATTGGCACGTGCATTGTGTATAACCACGTATATATCTTGATTGCAATATCGCCTGTCCAAAAAAGTGAAAATCACTTAGTCTTGCGATATGGAAGCAAGCGCCTTGTATATATGCCCTGCGTGGCATCTCAAACCATTCACTCTGACGAAGGCAGGCCCTCCTGCCGAAACGTTAGTAAAGCTTGTTTCGTACGTTTTGTCTTCCTTTCTCGACTGCATTTCCCACCGGATCCATTGAACTTCATCCTCGCATATATATATATATATATATATATATATATATATATATGTATATATATATATATATATATATATATATATATATATATATATATATATATGTATATATATATATATATGTGTGTGTGTGTATTTACGAAGCAGAAGAGGGGACACGAGCTACAATGCATGATACTCGACATAAAATAAGGCATCATTAAAACATCACGAAATGTGGTTCGGCAATTCTTCCACAAACTGTTCATTTGGCCTTTCCCGCAAGGAGCCGTCTAAGCTGTTCCTAATTTCGACAACGCTTGCAAAAAAAGAGTACTTAAAGCAATTTACAAATGGCTGAAAAGGAATAATATTAAGTGGGTGGGATCGGCGCGTGGCACGCCTAGTGGAATGACCGAAAGATATCGGCGCTTGGATGCGACTGTGGCCGTGTACAATCTGATGAAGTAGTGCGATGCGCCCAAGCGTGCGTCGATGAGCCAAAGGTTCTAACGACAAAGCGCATGTGTGAGCAGAAGGAGAAAAATCGCGGTCATATCTCGAAAAATGAACCGTATTGCTTTCTTTTGTATGGCCTCAAGCTTATTTATGTCAACTGCAGTGTAGGGCGACCATACCACCGAGGCGTAATCTAGTAACGGCCTAACGAGGGATTTGTAAGCAGTTAATTTCCAGTCCTTGGTAGAGTGCTTGTGGGTTCGTTTCAGGTATCCCAGTTTCCTAAGTGCCCTAACACAAATGGTTTCAATGTGCAGGTGCCAGTTTAGATTTTCGGTGAACATAATTTCAAGATATTTAAATGTTTTCACAGAGTTAAAGTAGTGGCCATGGTAACTGTAGCGGAAAACTAGCGGCTGCTTTTTGTTAGTAAAAGTCATTTGTACACTCTTTTGGTAATTAATACTCATTTGCCACGCGGTGCTCCATGCACAAAAAGATGAAAATACATTGTTGAGACCCTCTTGATCACGTATGTTAGTTACACAGATATAAAGCACGCAGTCGTCAGCGTACAACCGCAGTCTCACCGGTGTGTCCCTAATGACCTGTGCTGCCTCATTAATGAAAATATTGAATAGCAGGGGCCCAAGAACCGAGTCCTGCGGTACACCGGAAGTAACCGCAGGACTCGCAACTTTCATTGGAGGCGGCATCTTCGCAGGCAGCGAAATCGGACGAAGCAATCGCAACACACAGTTCACGTTGCACCAAGCAAACGCTCCACAAATGGCTCCACACACGCGACCATGTGTACGCAAAGCCGACAAAGCCAAGCACAGAGCCAAGCCAACGAACGAAACTCCATGAGGAATGTGGATTTGGCTACGTAGTCCGCGAAAACGAGCAGGTGTCTCGCCAAGCCATCATCACCATCATTGTCGCCAGCTTTATGTTTTTTTGTAAACAATGATGGCGGCGGCTTCTCAAGTGCGCTGTGGCGATAGTTTTGCACAATTTAAGTGTAGCATGAATGCATTTCAGTACTTTTCGAATGTAGGTAATGTTGCGAGAATATATTATTTGCGCACTCGTGTTTAAAAAATTTTGTTAATGAGGGACTGCGGTATGAATATCTTTCGTAGTCGCGAGTTACGAAATGCATTGACTCCTATGGGCATTCGCCGGTGCTCCGAAAATATTTCGTTGCGGTGAGAATTTCGTTCCCTCGGGATTTCGTTATCGCGGGTTTCGACTGTATTAGAAATGTCGTCAGCACGCTCAAAATTAAGGACAGTTTTAAAGGTAGGTCTCACTGGTACACAAGCAACATTTAGGTGAACAATAACGGCCTTATGGTCAGAAATTCCATCAACGACATTGCAATGATACCCATTGTTTACCAACTGATCACTGACAAAAACAAGATCTAAGACTGAATCTTCGCGTGTTGTATCATCAACCAGCTGTGATAGGTCAAAGGCTACGGACTGTCTATTAGCGAATCACTAATTGTCCTATCACGGCCAGTTGATGTTAACAATTTCCAGTCTATAGCGGGTGCAATAAAATCACCGGTTGGTACCAGTTTAGAACTGTTCAGCTTTTGACCGACAATATAATCACCGATATATATATATATATATATATATATATATATATATATATATATATATATATATATATATATATATATATACAAAAAGATAAAAGCTCGGCAGTCCTTGTCGGGAAACGAAGAACTGCTTACACTTGCGCTGCAAGCCTAAAACACGCGGCTTCTTCGGATACCACGAGATGTGAAATAAAAAGAGCAGCCTTGCAGTGCTCCTGTCCTATAACTGCATGGTGTTAAAGCACTACACTAGAGCATGTGTTTAGGAGGACAAACAGCACTAACAAGGTCAAGCGAACAAAATTTAGCCTGGTTGAATCGATTCAATTAAAACGAATCAGCGAATATCTTCGAATTACTACTGCTGTAGTGGAATGGAACTATATTATTGAGCTTAGACTAATCAGTGCTGCGTTGTTGCTGCAGACGCAAGAGCGACTACATTGGTGTAATTGTCATTCTTTTTAACAGCGCAGATTAAAAAGGCATACACGCGAGAGAAGACACGTGGACACGACGAGCGCTAGACGTCGACTCTACGTACTCCAAGATACGCATATCGATATTGAATGGGCATCTACGTGTCTTGTCTTCTGTAACTGTGTTTTCAATTTGAGCTGCTAAAATAATGAGAGTTAGAGCAACCAACTAGCCCACCTTACCACTTTGACGGCATCAGGGTAGTCGCCAAGATCACCTGTAAACCAGAAATTTCATTCCTGGTCCGAAATTCAAAACTTTACATCGCTATCAATACGCCAACCACGATATTTAAGTAATTATGTTGTGCATGATGACTGAGAAACATTTTTATACGCACGTACTCTTCAATAGTCATCGTATTGGCGGTTCTGGATTCGTCGTCACTTCGTAAATAGTTGTGGTCTTTCTGCCTCACAGAGGAATGGTAATAAAACATAACATGACAGAGCGCTGACTTGGGCGTGTTGGTATTTCATTTCACAATTTCAGTGCACTGTAGGAAGTTAGCGCTGTGTCCATGTGTATTGCCCTCCGTCTTGTTCCTACACTGCGCTGAAATAGTGAAACCATAACAGTAGATTGAAAAAAGGAGGCGGACAATGAATTATGCGCAAGACGGGCAGAATAATGTGGGTGGTACATAGTGTTTGTTGTGGGCTGGTTGCACCGTTTCTTACCTGCGGCCACTAACAAATCTAATCGTATTGATCCTCTTCTCGAACCTCCCTAGGCAGCGAAATACGCTACTGCTACCGTTGCCTTACCTCTTCGGTAGTGTCAGCAGTAGCGGTGGGAAGAGGTGGGCGAAGGGTGCGATAGGCCTGTCGTTTTGAAAAGACTTCCCGCTTGCAATTTTGCCTCAAAATATAGCAAAGAGCATGCTGATTTCAAGAGAGTAAAGTAGGAAAATGGTGCGTTGATTTGGGACGCGCAGAATTCCGCAAGACATCGTTGTTCCTCAGGCCGCTCACGCTTACAAGTGGGGGCATCTTGCAGTTCATTCTTCGTGTTCGCACGAAACAACCACCTCTCCAGCATTCTGTATGGTCCAAAACATCACTATCGATGGCAGTTACAGATCAAAATGCGCTTAAAGCTAAGGTAGGATGAACAAAAGCTTACAGAGTAGCGTATATGTACCAGATTATTCGGCCGCATGTTGAATTAACACTGCTAAAAGAAGATCCCTGCTTAGAGAAGAGCAGGATCTCCGTAGGACATCCGAGTCACGGTGGGAAGGTGGAGGTGGTATGACGATGATACTGATGATGATATCTGCGATGCATATCTATCTCCTGTGGAACCTGGATGTGCCTGTCTCACGTATTATTGGCCGTGTGCCATATTATACCGTAGCCAAGAGACCACGCATGTCATGCATGATTTCCACAGAACTCTGTTATAACCACTCTGTAGTAGTATTCAGCGCTCTCTGCAAAATTCCGCGAAGACGCGGACCCTGCTGCGAAGGGCCGCTTATCCACAGTGCAATATCGTCAGCATAGATTGCTATGCCTATTGGGAACTCATATTCTTGAGGTAATCGGCTTGGCAGCCCAGCAAGTACACTGTTAAAGAGAAGCGGCGACAGAACGCTACCTTGGGGGACACCGCATTTAATAGTGCGCGATTCGCTTGTCACTCCTCCGATGAGTACCTCGAAGAAGTTGGTCTACAAATTTCGCCTGCTAAGTCAGCCGCCATTGCTTACCATCCCAGACAACGTGCTCGACGAAGCATGAGCCGGCTTTACATCGGAGATACACCAATAGAGTGGGTACGGCAACATCGTTACCTGGGCGTAATTATCGATGATCGCCTGTCTTGGCGGCCTGCCGTTACCTCTGCGAGGCGCAAATCACAGACGCTCTTCAAGTATGTGGCTGCTCTGACTGCTAGGGGCACTGGCTGCGATCAGACGACAGCCCTACAGGTGTATCAGTCAGCTGTGCTCTCTGGCTTGATGTACGCTTTGCCAGTCTTGAACGTGCCACCTACTTTGATGTCTCAATTGGAACGGGACCACCGTGTTGCCCTCCGAATCATACTTGGTTTACCTCGCGAGGCGCAATCTGTTCCTCTACTCACCGAAGCGCACCAGTTGCCCCTGAGGCTACAGGCAGACCAGAGAGCGCTGCACCATATTGACCGTGCGAGATCTCAACGCCCGGGATCTCGCAAGGGGAAAATGGCGGCATTGTTTACTACGATTGCCGGCAATTCAGAAGATTCCACTACCTTCACAACCCCGAAAGAGTACAACCAGTGCACCTTCCCCATTTATTTATCCATTCCCGGAATACATAAAAAGTCTGACCAGCCTGTTTCGGCACTATTTCAGTTGGCCCAGTCGCACCTATTTGAAAAGTTTGATGACTATCTCCATGTATTTACAGACGCATCTGTACGCAGCGACGGCCAAGGTGGCTCTGCAGCTTTCTATTGCCCTTCGACTAACATCAGACGGGTGTTTCGCATACCGCATCCATCTTCATCAACAACTGCGGAACTATCAGCGATTGATGTTGCTCTGAAATACGTTCAAGAAGAATTAGGAGCACCAAAGGTTGTCATACTCACAGACTCTCGTGCTGCCCTTAGCAGACTGTTGAGAAAAGACTGCGACGGTCCAATTACATGCAGCATTGTAAAATCTGCCACAAACATTATTTCTAGTGGGGTGTCCCTCATTTGCCAGTGGATACCTTCGCATGTGGGTATTGCTGGGAATGAAGAGGCCGATCACGTTGCTTCAAGTTGTGCCCACAACGAGTGCGACTGCCAAGAAATTTCATGCCTGATAGACAACGCTCGTCTGTTGATCCGCCGACATCTTTTAAAGCAGCACCCTGACCAACGTGTCGCAAGCCGCGGGTTGTTCCCTCCCCGTATTCGTGGTCGTGGATTGCCTCGTTGTGACAGAGCCCTCTTATATAAGCTAAGAGTTGGCTCTGTATTAGTACGTGAGCGCTTATACCGACAAGGTCGTGTAGACAGTCCATCATGTACGTCGTGTGACTCCTGTGAGACACTACAACACATAATTTTTGAGTGTCCCGCATTTGTTATGCAGCGAGCACTGCTCATCAAGGAATATGGACTTATTGGTCTCAAGTGTACGAACCTTGATGATTGCCTGTTCCCGAGGGGTTGTGCTGCTCGGCGCGACCAGGCCCATCGAGCCCTACTTACTTTCTTAAAAAACACCGATTTGGCCTCGCGCGTATAGACAATTTTCCTTGTGACCACTTATTCGTGTTTACGTCTGTGTTATTTGTTTTTTTTTCTTACCTATTTTCTTTCCTTTTTCTTTCCCCTCTATCTTCCTTTCCCCAATGTTTCCCCTTTCCCAAATGAGCAGGCAGGCGTTGTGCCCCTTTAGGTGGCAGTTGTCAGCCTGTTCCCTCCCTATTTCCTCTGTGTCTTCGTGTTTTCTATGTATTCAAACCAAATAATAATAATAATAATAATAACCACAAGGCTAACTTTAGCGATGTAGCAGCAGCAGTTGTGCGTCGGTTATTTCTCACTGTAGTCCAATCTATGCACATATGGTCCCGTCTACTCTTATGCGTGGCGTAATATGCTAGCAATAATATGTCTGTTTTCCATTTACCTTTGTGCTAGAGTAGAGTGCTTCCTTTCTTTTTATTCCACAATAGGAAATTACACAGCCATATTGTATGCTATCAAAAGCAGCGTCTACTAACGTGGTATGGAGCGTAGGAAAAAAAATTGATGTGGCAACGAGCGCACTCTATACCACCTGTGAGTAATATGCTCGCAACTAGCAGAATACTACTTATCAAAAATGGGCAAAATTTATTGCGGTTGCCTATTTCTCAACAGTAATACAATAATTGTACCTGTCCCTGGCGGATGAGGAGACACGATGTCTTTCTGATATAGCGCTTATATCGTCGTGCAATAACACGCCAGGGCATTGATACGAAATCAACTAAACCAAGAAAATGAAACAGAGGTTTCAGCAATAGCTCCTGCAAAGCCAAGTATCGTAACCGCTTTTTCATTAGATAGAGAGAGATAAGGACCCGTCCAAAAAAAGAACTGCTGGAAACTTTCATATTTGTTTTTTATTATTATAAGACAGAAAATTCAGCGGCGATTACGATACTGCGTGATGGAAACTATTAGCGCAGCTCCTTGAGTGCCTTTATATCACTACACATGAACCATTCAACTGCTTCTATTGCACGTTATAACGTCTTGTCAGCCTTGCCGCCATTACCATCGTTCAGCCATAGGGTGATATCGCAAGCATAGATGATACGATGGAAGCCGTGCATGGGCAATGCTCAGCAGGAACCGGGCTGGCGTGTTCGGCAGAGAAAATGATCATGACGTGGCCGAAAACCACGCAGCTACAAGGAACGCAACAACCCTGAAATTCAACTAACTAGGGCGGATGGTACTCCCATACCCAAGGTGGACAAGATTAGAGTGTTGGGACTCATCTTTGAAACTAACGGCCACAGTGGAAAGACCGTACGCAAGTTAGACAATGTAACGCGTAGCGCGTAGCTAACAAATATAGCGGAATTAACAAAGGTAATCTGCTTAGACTTTAGTGCAAGCTTTCGTAATAAGCAGAATAGTTTATGTAGCATTGTATTTACGGTGCTCCTTGGCATGAAGTTACAATTTAGACTGTTTATTCACAAAAACATTACACCACCTCCCGCTAAAGGGAGCCATGTGTGGATGCGAAGCAGCGGCGAGATGGTTAGCTCTCCCATGTTCCGCCTCTCCCATATTCCGCCAATCAACCCGGTCCTGTGCTTTCTGTTGCCACGTTATACCTACAAACTTCTTAATCTCATCTACCCACCTAATTTTCTGTCTTCCCCTCACGCGTTTGCCCTCTCTTGGAATTCAGTCAGTTACCCTTAAGGACCAACGGTTATCCTGCCGACGTGCTACGTGCCCGGCCCATATCCATTTCTTCTTCTTAATTTCAACTATGATATCCTTAACCGCCGTTTGTTCCCTGACCCACTCTGCTCTCTTCCTGTCTCTTAAGGTTACACCTATCATTTTCCTTTCCATCGCTCGCTGCGTCGTCCTCAATTTAAGTTGAACCCTCTTTGTAAGTCTCCAAGCTTCTGCTCCGTAGGTAAGTACCTGTAATATGCAGCTGTCTACCACTATCCCTCAAGAGGATAGTGGTAGACAGCTGCATATTACAAACTACCATTCACTATTATAGACTACCATTCATGATTTGATAATGCTTGCCGAATGAGCCCCATCCCATCCTTTTTCTTCTAGTTATTTCACTCTCATGGTTCGGCTCCGCGGTTACAACCTGTCCTAAGTAGACGTACTCCTTTACAACTTCCAGTGTCTCGCCACCTATCGCAAAGCGCTGTTCTCTGCCAAGCTTGTTCCACATTACTTTAGATTTATGCATATTACTTTTCAGACCTACTCTTCTACTTTCCGTATCCAGTTCAGTAATCATGAGCTGTAATTCGTCTCCCGCGTTACTCATCAATGCAATGTCATCAGCGAATCGCAGGTTACTGAGATACTCTTCATTAACTCTTATCCCTAATTCTCCCCAATCTAGGGCCCTGAAAACCTCCTGTAAACACGCGGTAAATAGCATTGGAGAGATCGTGTCTCCCTGTCGTACGCCCTTCTTTATTGGGATTCTGTGGCTTTCTTTATGAAGGACTATAGTGGATGTGGATGCGCTGTAGATTTCTACCATTATGTTTATATAGGCTTCGTCGATGCCCTGATTCCGCAGTGCCTGCGTGACTGCTGATGTCTCCACCGAATCAAATGCCTTCTCGTAATCTATGAAGGCTATATAGGGGTTGGTTGTATTCCGCGCATTTCTCTATCACCTGGTTGATAGTATGAATATGGTCTATTGTTGAGAAGCCTGTACGAAATCATGCCTGGTCCCTTGGTTGACTCTAATGTCGTATTGATTCTGTTAGCAATTACTTTTGTGAATAGCTTGTAGACAACGGACAGTAAGCTGATGGGCCTGTAATTTTTCAGGTCCTTGACGTCCCTTTCCTTATGGATCAAGATGATGTTGGCATTCTTCCAAGATTCTGGTATCCTCCCTGTCGATAGACCAATTACACTGTCACAAAAAAAGAGTGCCTGGCGATCATCTGGACCCTTACAAAATGCCGACCTTATATGTATGGTCGCCCATTTGATGTCGTCACCGATCACCACGCACTATGCTGGCTGTCGTCTTTGAAGGATCCCTCGGGCCGTCTCGCCCGTTGGGCACTTCGCCTGCAAGACTACGACATCCGCGTGCTGTACCGCAACGGACGTAGCATGCTCACGCCGAAGCCCTCTCGCGCTCCCCCTTGCCTGACGACAATGCCTCCTGCTCAGTGTCTCACACTGCTGTTTCTTCTATCGATGTTCACACCATCGCTACCGAGCAGCGCAACGATAAATGTATCGCTTCGCTAATAGACTTGCTCACTGATCCGTCGACAACACCAACCACTCGCGCGTTGCGTCGTCAAGCCCACCATTTCGCCATTCGTGACAACCTACTGCACCGACGCAATTACAACGCCGACGGCCGCCAGTGGCTACTTGTGATACCCCGAAGTCTTCACCTCTTCTGAGTCCACGTTCCTCCCCGGAGCGCTGGTATGGCTCTCGGTCCCTACCACTGCAACCGGCCTCTCTTCAAAACTACTGCCGAAATACGAAGGACCCTACCGGGTCGTCGAGCGTACATCCCCGGTCAACTACCTGATCGAACCCATCGAACCAGCTTCGGACATGCGCCGTCGAGGGCGCGATATAGTCAACGTGGAACGCCTCAAGGCCTACTATGACCCACTCATATTAACGAGCTGTTAGGTCGCCGGACGGCTCCCTTTTCGTATCCGGGGTAATTGTGGCAGAGCGATTGGTACTATTTAACGGTCGCGCGCTCCAGCGGCTCCTGGTGGGTCGTCCTCTTCTAAACGCCGCTCGCGCTCGGAGCCCTTGCTTTTGCCTTGACTGTCGGCATAGTGCATATATATATATATATTGTCACGGTAATAAACACGAAAATCAATAACAGTCCGGCTTTCAGCACGTCTGTTACAATCGAGCTGAACGTGTTGTCCTCTTCTACTAGCCGCCAAAAACACCGCCACGCACAAATAGCAAAACTGCCTCGCACAACAGACAAAGACTCACTGTATGCACGTGTCATTACTCCCCCTCTCAAAAAGCATTGCCTCGGTGCTTTCGATTTTGTAAAGGCAAGGGGAAGTCCTCAGCGCGAGTGATATGGCTTCATCCTAGATACGTGGACTACGTCCGGTTGTGGTGCACGACGAGAAGATCGTGTGCTGGTCTCAGGAATAACTCGGTAGTTGATGTCACTGAGGCGTTCGAGAACCCTGTAGGGCCCGAAGTAATGACGTAGGAGTTTCTAGGATTGCCGCGTTGGCGGTCGGGAGTCCATATCCATACTTTTTCTCCTGGTTCGTACGTCACCTCTCTATGACCAAGGTTGTATCGGTGAGCGTCATATTGTTGCTGAGAGCGGATGCGAAACCGGGCTAGCTGACGAGCTTCTTCGGCGCGCTGAGCATACTCGGCAGCATTTTCTGTGGTCGTCACAAATGGGTCAAGTAGTAGCATGACGTCCAACATCGTGGTAACCTCGCGGCCGTGAAGCAAGCGGAAAGGTGTGAATCCTGTGGTCTCCTGGACGGCGGTGTTATATGCGAAAGTTACGAATGGTAGAACGCGGTCCCAATTCTTGTGATCCACATCCACATACATGGAGAGCATGTCAGCAATGGTTTTGTTGAGCCGTTCGGTGAGGCCGTTGGCTTGCGGATGGTATGATGTCGTCCGGCGTTGAACGGTGCCGCTAAGTGTCAGCACTTCTTCCAGAAGTTGGGCGGTGAAGGCGGTGCCTCTGTCGGTAATGACCACTGCTGGTGCGCCATGACGAAGGACGACATCATGAATGAAGAAGTCGGCGACATCACTAGCGGCGGCTCTTGGAAGAGGTCGCGTTTCGCAGTAACATGTTAAATAATCCGTTGCAACTACTATCCAGCGGTTACCAGTTGAAGATTTGGGAAATGGACCAAGTAAGTCCATGTCAACTTTCTGAAAAGGCGCTCGTGGGGGTTCAACGGGTTGTAAAAGACCAGCAGGTTTCATGGGTGGAGTCTTGCGCCGCTGGCAGTCTCGGCAGGTTTTAACGTAGTGCTTGACAGTGCGGGAGAGTTTAGGCCAATAGTATTTGCTGCGGATACGCGCGAGAGTACGCGTGAACCCGAGATGTCCAGAAGTTGGTTCGTCGTGACACGCACTGAGGATCTCTTCTCGCATCGTGGATGGTACCACCAGCAGATCGGTTTGAGCGCTAGGGTCAAAGCAGTGCTTATATAAGACGTTGTTGCGGAGAAAGAACGTCGAAATCGTGCGTCCGATCGTCCGCGGTGGATGCGTAAGCTGTCCCTTAAGAAAGTCGATGAGTGGACGAAGCTCCAGGTCGTCACGCTGTCGCTGAGCCATGTCCGACGCTGTGACGGCACAGAGGAAACTGTCGTCCGTTATGTCAAGTGTAGTCATTTCGACTGGGGCGCGTGACAGACAGTCACATCGGTGTGCTTGCGCCCTGACTTGTAGACTCCCGTAACGTCAAACTCTTGAAGGCGCAGACTCCATCGGGCGAGGCGGCCTGAGGGGTCTTTGAGCCCTGCAAGCCAACACAAAGAGTGGTGGTCGGTGACTACTTTGAAAGGTCGTCCGTACAGGTAGGGTCTGAACTTGGTTAGAGCCCACACGACAGCTAGGTACTCTTTCTCTGTAGTGGAGTAGTTGGATTCAGCCGATGACAAGGTACGACTAGCGTAGGCGATCACCCGTTCGGTGCCTTCTTGCCACTGCACAAGGACGGCCCCGAGGCCAACATTGCTGGCATCCGTGTAGATTTCAGTGTCGGCATCTTCGTCAAAGTGACCCAGGATCGGTGGACCTTGAAGGCGTCGCTGCAGCTCGCAAAAAGCATGATGTTGCTCTCGGCCCCAAACAAAAGGGACGGTGTCCCTTGTAAGATAGTGCAAGGGTTCGGCTATATAAGAAAAGTTTGGTACAAAGCGACGGTAGTAGGCGGAAAAACCCCAAAAAGCGACGGACCTCGCCTTTGTTCGTAGGAGCTGGGAAGGCAGACACGGCTTTCTTTTTTTCGGGATCCGGCAGAATTCCATCGCCGCTTACGACATGCCCGAGAAATTTGAGCTCTTCGTATCCGAAGTGGCATTTTTCGGGCTTCAGTGATAGCCCAGCCGTTCGAAGCGCATTAAGTACTGTACGAAGACGCTGAAGGTGCTGCTCGAAGGTCTCTGAAAAAACGGCGACGTCGTCTAAATAAGCAAGACATGATTGCCACTTAAGAGCAGATAAGACTGTGTCCATCATTCTTTGAAAAGTTGCAGGAGCAGAGCATAGTCCGAAAGGAAGCACGTTAAATTCAAAAAGCCCATCAGGGGTAATAAACGCAGTTTTTTCCCGGTCACGGTCATCGACTTCGATTTGCCAATAACCACTGCGCAGGTCCATGGATGAAAAGTATCTGGCGTTTCGAAGGCGGTCGAGCGAGTCGTCGATGCGAGGAAGCGGATAGACATCTTTCTTTGTAACGTTGTTCAATTTGCGGTAATCTACGCAGAAACGCAGTGTGCCGTCTTTCTTTTTAACTAGCACAACTGGTGACGCCCATGGGCTTGTAGACGGCTCGATGATGTCGTCTGCAAGCATTTGTTGAACTTGTTCTCGAATGGCGTCCTGTTCTCGTCGGGAGACACGGTAGGCGTGCTGTCGGATGGGTCTTTCGGTGGGTTCGGTTAAGATTCTGTGCTTGGTAACAGATGTCTGCTTGATTTTCGACATAGTGGCGAAGCAGTCGCTGAATGAAAGCAAAAGAGAGCGAAGATCATCTTGCTGCGGAGCCGACAGCTTGGAGCTCACATCTAACTGGACTGTATACTGCTTGTCGTCGTGAGGACCGGAGGATAGTTCTGCAAATAATGGGCTGGTTCTGAAGTCGCTGATTTCCTCAAAGTAGGCGACAACGCTCTGCTTTATGAAGTGCTGGTACTCCTGACTGAAATTCGTCAGTAGAAGCTTAGCGGGCTCTTGCGTCAGTTCCATGAGGCCGCGGGCGACGCATACTTGACGAGACAGGAGGACAGATACATCGCCTTCTACAATTCCGAGGGCAATTCGGTCGTTGTCGCTCACCACAGTAACCAGCACACCGGAACGGGGCGGCACCGTCACGGAATCGTCGGATACACGCAGCGCGGCAGTGCGGGATTCGCTTTCGTGTGAGTTCGTGTCACGTGAAAATGTCACCAGCAGCTCTCGAAGGTTTATGACAGGTTTATTCTCTCAGAAAGTCCATTCCTAATATGACCTGCCTCGAGCATTCCTGTAGTACGACAAAAGTGCCGATGAAGGTAGAGTCACCAATATGCACTCTGGCAGTGCATCTACCAACCGGTGTCACCAGGTGACTACCCGCCGTACGCAGCTGGGGACAATTCCATGGTGTCGTTACCTTTCGAAGAGCAGCCACGAGTTCACCACTCATAACCGAGTAGTCGGCGCCGGTATCCACGAGAGTGGTTACTTGGCGATTGTCGATAATTACAGCAATACCAGCGGAAAGTCGTGCGTCGTTATCAGAAGATGGCGTAGCGGATAAATCGGCGTCGTCGTCGTTACGGGGTCGCGTCGGAGGATGTTTGTCAGGTCGGTCAACAGCGGCCCTACCCCCATAGGTCGCTGTCCTCAGTTTTCCTGACGTGGGCGAGGACTTGGGGACCTTTGGCGAACATGAGAGAACTTGGAGTAACGACTGGGTGAAGTGAAACGCCGAGGAGACGGTGAACGTGACTGGTGCCTTGGCGCAGGAGGATATGACTGCTGAGCAGCCAGGTACTGCTCAATCTCGCGTGGGCGCTCACCATGGTTTGGTCGACGTGTGTTGGGGTGGAATTCCTGAAGGCCCATTCTGCGATAATGGCACTGGCGGTAGAGGTGGTCCGCTTCACCGCAGTGGTAACAAAGCGGCCTATTATCGGAGGTGCGCCACAGATTGGACTTCCGGGTGACTTCGCGCGGGACTTCGAAGTCATATGCAGTTGCAGCCGCAGCAGGGAATTGTTGTGGCAGTACAGGAAGGGCAGAGGGTGAGCGACGTCCCATAGATGGTTGAGCAGTCCGTAGCGCTTCGGCATAAGTCAGAGCTGGGGCTCCCGCGCGCTTTGTCACTAATGGCTGGGTCACGTTCCTGATCTCGTCACGAATCACGTCCCCAAGAACATTGGCGGTCGTCTAAGGAGTCGGGTGGCGAACTTTCTCAAGGTCCTCGCGGACAATGCTCCACACAAGCTCCCGGAGTGCTGCCACGTCGTGTCCACCCGTGAACGATGACACGGCGGTGACAGTACTTTGGCGCTCGTACTGAAGAAAGCGTTGCTGAAGCGCCCGTTCCATTGTCATCGCTTCGGTGATGAACTCAGCGACGGTAGATGGGGGCTTGCGCATGAGTCCAGCAAAACGTTGCTCCTTCACCCCGCGCATTAGAAGACGGACTTTCTTTGCCTCAGCCATTTCTGGGTCAGCACGTTTGAACAAGCGCGACATGTCCTCAACAAACATAGCCACGCTTTCGTTGGGCTTCTGAATTCGGCTCTCCAGGGCCTGCTTTGCTTTCTCTTTTCTTTCTGGATTCCTGAATGCCTCACGCAGCTGTCGTTCGAATTATTGCCAGGTGTTCAAAGAACGCTCATGATTCTCATACCAAGTACGAGCGTAGTCTTCGAGGGCGAAGTAGACATAGCGCTGTTTTCTTCTTTCGTCCCACTCGTTTACTGCTGCGACTCGGTCGAAGTGGTCTACCCAATCGTCCACGTCCTCGAGCACATCGCCATGAAAGGACTTTGGGATACATGCTGGATAGACCACACTCGGGATGGCAGTCAGGCAGTCTACGTCGCTCTCTTGCGTCTGACTTGCCGTTGTGGTGGACATTCTTGCTGTGCTCAATGGGCCGAACTCGGGAGGTAGTCCTAGCAAGCGACGGCTGTGCCGAAGTGGCCGGTTGTCCCCGGAATCGTGGAAATGGTGGTAGGAACTCGTCTTGAGGTTGACATAGCGCAAAAGGGTCGTACCCAGCAGCTCCACCAGTTTGTCACGGTAATAAAAACGAAAGTCAATAACAGTCCGGCTTTCAGCACGTCTGTTACAATCGAGCTGAACGTCGTTGTCCTCTTCTACTAGCCGCCAAAAACTCCGCCACGCAAAACAGACAAAACGCAATGTATGCACGTGTCAATATATATATATATATATATATATATATATTGTGATGACGAAGAAAGACACCGGGCTTCGGGCGCGCGGGGGATTGATGGAAGTAGACAAAGAAGAGGGAGATTAGAACAGCTTGCCCGAGAAACGGGTGTTGTCTCTGTCTGAGTTCATCACAATGGCGCAGCCACAAATCGTTGGGGAACCCTAACTTCGAGGTTGGAGCTGCAGGACGTCGTTGGTCTCGGCTACTTGGGTCTCTCTGGCTAAGGAACGCCGTCCGGGCTTCCTTGCGATGGAGTCATCAACCCGACCGCCACTTCAGCTACCCAATCCACCACCAGTGGACGGCGTCCATGCCTCCTCTGTGGTTCAAGGGCACGACCTAATGGACACCATGCTACCTCCTCACGGCAAGAACGCGCACGGGCTCCTGTCCATTGGGAATGCCGTTCACGCTTCCCATGGCCTACATCCCGCTCCCAGTACTCTGTCAACATCCGAGCTGTCAAGAAACGCCGTCCAGGCTTCCTTGCGCGTGGATCTCGCCGCCATGCGTGCGGCGACCCCTACATACTCCTCGGACGTGAACCCTGACTCTTCGGGCTTCTCACCCGACAGCGTCGAGGAGCTTACGCGAGCAATCTCGCAACTATCGCACCAGCTCGACTGCTTGGCATAGTTGAGCTCCCGGTTGCGTCTTGCCACCTTGCCATCGCCGGCTGTTTTGGAACTGCCGGAGTTCAGCGGATTCCAAGACGATGCCGACACCTGGATAGACACCGTCAATGCCCTCGGCTCTCGTCATGCCTGGCCTGACGATCATAAAAGGCTCGTTGCCATATACCATCTCCGAGGTGCAGCCAAGGCATGGCACAACTACGACGGCATCAACTGCGACGGCATGTCCTTGAGGGCAGCGTCACAATATATATATATATATATATATATATATATATATATATATATATATATATATATATATATATATATATATATATATATATATATATATATATATATTTATATATAGCCACGCCCACTTCTTGTTTTATTTCGATGTATTCGGGTTTGACCAGCAAGGACGGTTAAAGAGTGTTCAAGAAGCTTCGCGATTGTAGTAGATCGTTTTGTTAAGATTGCGCGCCACACGCGAATGTTCCAGATTTGTCAAGAGATACCGCCGCCACCAGCGATATCGCTGGAATGTTCGATAGCGTCTGTATAAAAGCCGACGCGCTTGACCGCTTCTCAGTTGATCGACGGTTGACGCTCTGTTCGCCGCTATCAGTGTATTGCTGTAGCTTGACTTTCAGTTTCCCGGCCCCAAGTTCGGCCAAATAGTTTCATCTCTGACGTGCAGACTGCTGCCTTCGTCGACGTCACGACCACGTGACATCTGGTGGAGGTGCTGCTTCCTTGATGTTCCGGACACCTACGAAGAGCCGGGAACCAAGCCCAAACCGCGAAGAAGGCGCCGAAGACCTCGTGCAACAGCGAGCTAGCCGCGGGTTACAAGGCCTGCAACTCGAATACGGTCTCCTACAGAACAAGCCAAGAGCCACGGCGACGAATGCAACGGGCACGATGACAACCGTAGCGTCTCCTCCAGCTGTCGTGATGCAGCTGCCCAGAGAGCCGCCGACCTTCCACGGATCACCAAGCGCCTTCCCCGAAACCTGGCTTGAGACGTTCGAAAGGGTATCAACCTTCAACAACTGGGACTCGAGGACAAGCTGCGCCACGTCTACTTTTACCTTGAAGGCGCAGCAAGGACATGGTTCGAGAATCAGGAGTCCACTCTTCGAACCTGGGACGTCTTTCTCACGGCTTTCCTGGAGACGTTCGCAAGCGTCGTCCGAAAGGAAAGGGCCGCAGCCTTGCTGGAGACACGGGTCCAACTTCCAAATGAAAGTTTGGCCATCTTTGCAGAGGAAATTACCCGGCTGTTTCGCAACGCTGACCCTGCCTTGCCCGAGCACAAGAAAATCCGCTTCCTCATGCGAGGGGTAAAGCAAGAGCTCCCCGCTGGTCTGATGCGGAACCCATCTTCGACAGTCCAAGAATTCGTCTCAGAAGCGACGACGATTGAGAAGACGCTGGAAATGCGAACGCTCCAGTACAATCGCCGTTCGATTGAAGACAGCCCAGCTGTTCATGCCCTCGCCTCCGACGACCTGCGCGAAACGATCCGAGCGATCGTTCGGGGGGAACTGCACAAGCTGTTACCCTCGCCACAGCCTCAAGTGGACTCGATCGGAGCGCTCATTCGATCAGAAATTAAACAGTCACTGGGCGTTCCTCAGCCAGCGCCGCCTCAGCCACAAGCCATGAGCTATGCTGCAGCAGCCCGACGCTACGTTCCCTATCCACGCCCACGTCAAGACACCGCATCGCCACGGTTTGGTCGCCAGACGCCGCCGCCGCCACCTCAACCGACGTCCTACCGTCCTCCTGTCAGCCAGCGCTATGCCACAGGCTACGCGCCAAGGAAGACCGACGTTTGTCGCGCCCCAGACAACCGCCCGCTCTGCTACCACTGCGGGGAAGCCGGCCACACCTACCGCCGCTGCCAGTACCGACAGATGGGGCTACGCGGATTCGCCGTCAACGCGCCGCGACCGCAGCCAGGCGAACGGCCTCGCGACATCGACGACTACCTCACCGGAATACAGTGGCAAGAACGACGACCTTCCCGCTCGCCGTCGCCCGGCCGCTACATGTCACCGCACCGCCGGCAGTACACTGGTCGAAACCGGGGCCGGTGGCCTAGCCCGTATCCGGAAAACTAAGGGCAGCACCCAATGGAGCTGAGGTTGCTGAACGACGAAATACTGAAGATCTTCCGCCGTCGACGACGACGCCGCGACGAAGTTCCGAGACCCCGCCGCACGCCGAACGACGCCCTGAAGACGAAACTCTGCGACTGGAAGCAGACCTGACTACGCAACGCGGAAGCAGCGGTGCAAACCGACGTAGCCATGACCCGACGCCGCGACGAAGCCGCAACGGAAGGCCCCGAGATCCAACGGAAGGCCCCGAACTGCTTCGGAAGGCCCCGAGATCCGGACCGCTGGAGACCACCTGATAACGCCAATTGGTGTCTCCGCGGCGAGAGTCACCATCAAGAACCGGACTTATCCTGCGAGCTTTGTAATCCTACACAACTGCTCCAGGGGTGTGGTACTTGGAATGGACTTCCTAAATGACCACGGCGCCGTCATCGACCTGAGGTCTGAGTCGATAACGCTAACCTCAGACAAAGCGCTCTCGCCCCAAGCGACACCAGGGAACCATGCATTGAGTGTGATAGAATAGCAGGTGACCATTCCGCTGCGCTCCAGCGTCATTATTACCGTCGGCACCGAAAAACCTGCGAATCTTGAAGGCGTCATCGAGGGCGATCAGCACCTATTCCTGAACCGTCAAATTTGCGTCGCACGAGGTATAGCCGAGCTGCGTGACGGTAAAGCAAAGGGAGTGCTGACAAACTTCAGCCACGAATATAGGCACCTCAACATTGGTACGACGGTTGCCTACATCGATGAATGTGTAGCCGCCAGCGATGCTCTCGCCCTCTTCGATGCTGCGGAACCTGCTTCGACGAATAGAGGTCCCGAAACGGATATTGACGTCAACCCGAGACTTCCGAAGGTCCAGCAAGACCAGCTCAAAACCCTGCTCCTGCAGTACAAGGACTGTTTCTGGTCGTCATCGCGGGTCCGGCAAACGCCCCTTGCTAAGTACCGCATTATAACAGAAGAAAATTCTCGACCACTTCGTCAGAGCCCCTACAGAGTTTCGACTAGAGAGTGCGACGCAATAAAGAAACAACTCGACGAGATGCTACGCGACAACATCATCCAGCCGTCCAAGGGGTTCATGGGCGTCACCCGTGGTGTTAGTGAAGAACAAGGACGGGACACTGCACTTCTGCGTTGATTATCGGCGCCTGAACAAAATCACGAAAAAGGATGTGTACCCCCTCCCACGGATAGACGACACTCTGGATCGACTTCACAACGCGACGTACTTTTCGTTGATGGACCTCAAGACCGGCTATTGGCAGATCGAAGTAGACGAAAGAGACCGAGAAAAGACCGCTTTTATAGCACCCGACGGCCTCTTTGAGTTCAAGGTCATGCCTTTCGGTCTCTGCTTGGCACCTGCGACGTTCCAGCGCGTCATGGACACCGTACTGGCCGGATTGATGTGGCAGACGTGCCTTGTGTATTTGGACGACGTCGTCGTGTTTTAGTGGACCTTCGACGAGCATATCCGGCGCCTTGAGGCAGTACTTCAGGCAATCAAGACCTCCGGACTGACCCTGAAGCCAGAAAAGTGCCGATTCGCGTACGACGAGCTTTTGTTTCTGGGTCATGTGATCAGCAAGTCTGGAGTGTGCCCAGACTAGCGGAAAACAGCTTCCATCGCCGACGTCGCGCCGCCCACCGACAAGAAGGCCGTGCGCCAATTTCTCGGCTTAGGCGCCTATTAGAGACGCTTTGTCAAAAACTTTCACGGATAACCGAACCACTGACATTTCTCACGAAGACTAACGTGGAATTCAGGTGGGAAACGGCGCAAGTGCAAGCCTTTCAAGAACTTAAACGACGCCTGCAGACTCCACACATACTTGCGCCTTTCGACGATTGCGCCGATACGGAAATACGCACCGACGCAAGCAGCGTAGGCCTCGGTGCCGTCCTTCTGCAAAAGACTGACAGGCTTCAAAAGGTTGTCGGTTATGCTAGCCTGTCACTATCCAAGGCAGAAGCCAGCTATCCACAACAGAAAAGGAATGCCTTGCCATCCTCTGGGCTACGTCAAAGTTTCGCCCCTACCTCTATGGCAGGCCCTTCAAAGTTGTCAGTGACCATCACGCCTTATGTTGGCTAGCTAACTTGAAGGACCCTTCAGGTCGTCTAGCACGATGGAGTCTGAGGCCTAAAGAATTCGACATTACCGTCGTGTACAAGTCCGGACGAAAACACTCTGACGCCGACTGCCTGTCTCGTGCCCCTGTCAACGCGCCGCCGCAAGACGATGACGATGACTGCTTCCTCGGAACTATACGTGCCGACGACTTGGCCGAAAGACAATGAGCCGACGTGGAACTGGGGGGCCTTATGGAGTACCTCTAGTGCAAGACCGCCGTTGTTCCGAAGGTATTCAAGCAAGGACTGCCATCGTTTTTGTTACGGAACGGCGTTCTCCTAAAGAACTTCTCGCCACATCGAACCGACTACCTTCTTGTCGTGCCCTCATCATAGCGACCAGAAGTCCTCCAGGCCCTACACGACGATCCCACGGCTGGACACCTCGGTGTTTCCCGCACGCTCGCCAGAATACAGGAAAAATACTGCTGGCCCCACTTTGCTGCCGACGTCGCCCACTACATTAAGACTTGCCGAGATTGCCAGCGAAGGAAGACACAGCCGACTAGGCCAGCGGGACTTCTGCAGCCAATCGAACCACCTCACCGGCCGTTCCAGCAAATGGGGATGGACATGCTGGGGCCGTTCCCGACGTCGACTTCCGGCAACATATGGATCGTCGTAGCAACTGACTACCTCACCCGCTATGCCGAGACAAAGGCCTTGCCCAAAGGCAGTGCCGCTGAGGTACCCAAGTTCTTCATGGAGAACATCATCTTGCCTCATGGCGCCCCAGAGGTCCTCATCACCGACAGAGGTACCGCCTTTACTGCGGACCTAACTCAGGCGATCTTCAAATACAGCGAGACCAGCCACCGCCGCACCACCGCCTACCACCCGCACACCTATGGCCTCGCCGACCGTCTAAATAAGACCATCGCCGACATGCTGGCTATGTCCGTCCACGTTGAGCACAAGACGTGGGACGCCGTCCTTCCCTACGTGACCTTCGCTGACCACACGGCCGTCCAAGAAACGACGCAGATGACGCCGTACAAGTTGGTCTACGGAAAGAGCCCGGTAACGACGCTCGACGCCATGCTACCGAACGTCACCGATGAAGAAAACCTCAACGCCGCCACTTACTTACAATCTGCTGAAGAAGCTCGACAGCTCGCCCGCGTGCGCATCAAGACCCAGCAGTACACCGACAGCCGTCGCTACAATCTTCGACGACGCTTCGTGGAATACCAGCCCGGTGACCGCGTTTGGATTTGGACGCCGATACGCCGACGTGGGCTTAGCGAAAAACTCCTTCGGCGATACTTCGGGCCGTGCAAGGTTCTTTGACATCTCGGTGCTGTTGACTACGAGGTTATCCCGGACGGCATTACGAACTCCCTGCGACGCCGCGCACGACCTGAAGTCGTCCATGTCGTGCGCCTTATGCCGGTTTTTGCGCGATTGAATGCTGACCGTAGTTGTTTGAAGGGCACAGCACTCTCCACCAAATTTTAAAGATGTGTATTGGTGGACACTCGGCGAAGATGAACGACAGCGGCAGTCAAGGCGGGGCCGACTTGACTGTCGGAGCCTCGATCCCGTGCCGTGCCCTCAACCATGACTCACGCTGCCGCCCAGGAAACGCCTCCCCTGCACCGACATCCTGTCCCGGTGTCCCCCGCATCCGCAACCCTCCTGTTTTCACCGGCGCGGATGGCGCCGACGTCGAGGACTGGCTCGCCATTTACGAACGTGTCGGCGTACCCAATAAATGGTACGAGGCAGGAAAACTGAGCAACGTGGTTTTGTACATCGCGGGTGTCGCAAGCCTATGGTACAACAACCAGGTATCCGATTTCGCTACGTGGTCCGCTTTCAAGACCGCCATCGTCGACGTGTTTGGCCACCCTGCGGTTCGTAAGCTGCAAGCTGAACAGCGTTTACGGGAACGAGCCCAGCACTCCGGCGAGTCTTTCACGAGTTACATTGAAGACGTCCTGGACTTGTGCAAGAAAGCCAACGCGACCTTGTCTGAAGCTGAGAAGATCCGGAACATCATGAAAGGCATCGACGACGATGCCTTCACCATGCTACTCGCCAAGAACCCTTGCACTGTGGCTGAGGTCATTACACTGCGCCAAAACTACGAGGGGCTGCGCCGGCAGCGGCTGATGACGCGTCGACCTCCATCGCGCGACAGACATCTCGCTGGCATGTCGGCCATTTCAGACCACTCCGTCTTGCTTGCCGAAATGAAGTCATTCGTGCGCGAGGAGATTGCCCGCCAGCTCTCTCTACTGGCCTTCGCTCACCCGCAGCCTGTTGAACAGTCGTCGACCACACTGCTGCCTCCCCTACGCCGGGCTATTGAGCATGAAATCGCGGAGGTCATGCCGGAATACCAGCAAACCCCTCGGGCGACTGCGCCGCTCAGTTACGCGCAAGTTGTAGCCAGGCCGCCCCCAGCGATCCCTGTGGTTTCCCCAATTACTTACGCCGAAGCCGCCGCCAGACCTCGAAGTTCCGACGATATTTCTATGGTCGCCCATTTGATGTCGTCAACGACCATCATGCGCTGTTCTGGTTGTCGTCATTGAAAGATCCCTCAGGCCGTCTCGCCCGTTGGGCACTTCGCCTGCAATACTGCGACATCCGCGTACTGCGCCGCAACGGACGCCAGCATGCTGACGCCGACACCCTGTCGCGCTCTCCCTTGCCTGACGACAATGCCCACAGCTCAGTGTCTCCCTTTGCCGTTTCTTCCATTGACATTCACACCATCGCTACCGAACAGCGCAAGAATCGCTGGATTGCCTCACTGATAGACTTGCTGACTGATCCATCGGCAACACCATCCACTCGCGCGTTGCGTCGTGAAGTCCACCTTTCCGCCGTTTGCCACGACCTCTTCCATCGGTGCAATTACAGCGGCGACGGCCGCCAGTGGCTACTAGTAATACCCCGAAGTCTCCGTTCTGACATATGCGAATCGTTCCACACTGATACGCAGTGTGCGCATTCTTAGTATCGAAAACTTACCAACGCATCCGCCAACGGTACTTTTGGCGAGGGATGTACGGCTACGTGCAGAAGTTCGTTCGCTCCTGCATCGATTGTCAGCGCCGCAAAATTTCAACGCACCTGTCGCCGGCAGGTCTGCAACCTCTACCTTGCCCTGACCGGCCATCTGGGCGTGTTGGGATCGATTTGTATGGGCCACTTCCTCTGACGTCTGCTGGCAACCGCTTGGCCATCGTCGCTGTAGACCACCTCACGCGATACGTCGAAACTGCCGCCCTCCCAGCGGCTACAGCGCGCGATGTGGCCTCCTTCCTGCTCCACCGATTCATACCACGTCACGGTCCACCTCAGGAGCTGCTCAGCGATCGAGGCCGTGTCTTCTTGTCGGAAGTCGTCGAAGCCATTCTAAAAGAGAGCAACGTTGTTCACCGCCAAACTGCTGCTTACCACCCGCCGAAGAATGGCCTCACCGAACGCTTTAACCGTACGCTCGGCGACATGCTCTCCATGCACGTAGCCGCCGATCACACCAACTGGGACGCCATTCCGCCCTTCCTCACCTACGCCTACAATACCGCCGCTAAGAGCATCACTGGTATTTCTCCCTTTTTCTTATTGTAAGGCAGGCACCCGTAGCACACAATCGACACAATCCTTCCATACAAGCCGGATCGGTCTGAGTGTGCGCCGATTTCTGCTACCGCCCGACTTGCTGAAGAATGTCGCAAACTTGCCAAGACCTTCACTACGCATGACCAAGAGTGGCAGAGGAGCATTAGCGGTGACAGAATCGCTTCTGTGCCGACGTTCCTCCCTGGAGCGCTCGTATGGCCAGGGGGATGAAACTTCGCGGTTTTTCTGTCCCGTGACCACAGCGATCCTAATGTATTGGGGCTGTACTACCTACGAGCATAAAACAACGTTGTTGTTCCATTTTATATTTATAACCAGGTTACTTGTTAACTCCAGAGTTTAGTATGCTAGTGAACCTAAAGGTTGCAGTTCGAGATTGGGAAAATACGAGCGCCACCAGGAGTGGAAAACGGGAATTGCGCCCTCCTATCTCTCACGGCGAAAAGGGGCGTTTCTTATCGCGCGCCCATGTATGCTACGGCCTTCGGTGTCCCAAAGGCTGCTTTTACAACCGTAAATTGTGTTTCAGCGAAACCCTTGCAAGCTTCAGCGAAACAGACGCGTGAATGGATTCGCTCCGTCATCACAAATCGTGCTGTGCTGAGTGGTGTCCAAATTCACGCCACACCGGCGTAAAACTCTTGCGGATCCTGGCAGACGAAAGGTACGATCTGTGAACTTCTGCATTGGTATTACTGTTTTCATTTTGTCTTCGTGTAGACTGTATATGCACTGGCTTGATACCTAGTTATTAGCAAGCGGACAAGTGCCGTGCACTTTTGTATGCTGCTAAAACGTAAAATATTCAAGTTGTGGTTTTACTGTATGAATGGTACGTTTAGGCAATAAAACATTGAAACAACCCCCGCTCCTCCGCTCCTTATTCTTGTTTAATTTAGGTGTACACGTAAACAATAACAAAGTCTTTCTTAGAATAAGTGGTGCTAAAATAGGTGGATGGGCACACCTTCATCAATTAGAACGCAACGATTGCCGTTTTGATCATGTGGCGGGTTGCAGAACAGGAAGAAAGTCGCGCGCGCGCCATCTGATAATAATAATATCTGGGGTTTAACGTCCCAAAACCACCATATGATTATGAGAGACGCCGTAGTGGAGGGCTCCGGAAATTTCGACCACCTGGGGTTCTTTAACGTGCACCTAAATCTAAGTACACGGGCCTCAAACATTTTCGCCTCCATCGAAAATGCAGCCGCCGCGGCCGGGATTCGATCCCGCGACCTTCGGGTCAGCAGTCGAGCGCCATAACCACTAGACCACTGTGGCGGGGCGCGCTCGCCATCTGAATACCTTCCGTCCGGTCAATTTGCTTGCTAGTGCAACCCAATTGGATTTGGCGCTAAATCGCCCCCGCCGCCGCCACTCGGATCCTCAGTCCTCAACAAGATGTCGACCCCCAGTGCGTGTCTGGAATGGGCCGCCATGTTTCAGTACCGCCCCCAAACACCAGGCGTTCGTCCGGCGCTGCGAGCGAATATCGCGTTTCATGGATGGTATAGGAAGTTTCACTCCCCTGGTATGGCTCTCGGTCCCTACCACTGCACCTGGCCTCTCTTCAAAACTACTGCCCAAATACGAAGGCCCCTGCCGTATCGTTGAACGTACATCCCCTGTAAACTACCTGATCGAACCCATCGATCCATCCTCGGACATGCGCCGTCGAGGGCGCGACATTGTAAACGTGGAGCGCCTCAAGGCTTACCATGACACGCTCATTGTACCAGTTGTTAGGTCGCCAGGCGGCTCCCTTTTCGTACCCGGAGTAATTGTAGCGAAGCTTATTGGAACTCTGAAGTTGGTCGTCCTCTCCGGCCCCTTCGAGTGGGTTGCCCTCTTCGGACAGAACGCAGCTCGTGCAGAGTCGGCCCCGCCTTGACTGTCGCTGTCGTTCATCTTCGCCGAGTGTCCGCCAATAAGCATCTTTATAATGTATACAGTTGTTTTCTTCTCTTTGTTCTTTCACAAGCATCGGGGCGATGCTTTTTCAGAGGGGGGCAATGCCACGCCCACTTCTTGTTTTATTTCGATGTATTCGCGTTTGACCAGCAAGGATGGTTATCAACGCTCGACGGTGTCCGCGAAGCAGTGTTCGAGAAGCTTTGTGATTGTAGTAGATCGTTTTGTTAAGATCGCGCGGCGCACGCGAGTGTTCCAGCTTTGGCGAGGCGAGAAATTCCGCCGCCACCAGCGATATCACTGGAAAGTTCGATAGCGCCTGTATAAAAGCCGGCGCGCTTGACCGCTTGTCAGTTGATCGACGGTCGACACACTGTTCGCCGCTATCAGTGTATTGCTGTAGTTTCTCTTTCAGTTTCCCGGCTACAAGTTCGGTCAAATAGAGAGTTTCATCTATGAAGTGCTGAGTGCTGCCGTCGTCGACGTCGTGACCACGTGACAATATATATATATATATATATATATATATATATATATATATATATATATATATATATATATATATTGTCACGTGGTCGTGACGACGAAGACAGCAGTCAGCACGTTCGAGATGAAACTGTTTATTTGGCCGAACTTGTGGCCGGGAAACTGTAAGTCAATCTACAGCAACACACTGATAGCGGCGGACAGAGCGTCGACCGTCGATCAACTGACAAGCGGTCAAGCGCGTCGGCTTTTATACAGGCGCTATGGAACTTTCCAGCAATATCGCTGGTGGCGGCGTTATCTCTCGACAAAGCTGGAACATTCGCGTGCGGCACGCAATCTTAACAAAACGATCTACTAAAATCGTGAAGCTTCTCGAACACTGCTTCACGACCAGCGTCGAGCGTTGATAACCGTCCTTGCTGGTCAAACTCGAGCACATCAAAATAAAAGAAGAAGCGGGCGTGGCATTGCCCCCCTCTGAAAAAGCATCGTCCCGATGCTTGCAACAGAACAGGCAAAGGAAAAAACAAGTGCATGCACAAATAAATTACAATAACAAAGGAAAAAGTAGAGTTCTCAGGTTCGCTAACGCGCAAAAAACGGCTTAAGGCGCACGACATGGACGACTTCAGGTCGTGCGCGGCGTCGCTGGGAGTTCGTAATGCCGTCCGGGACGACCTCGTAGTCAAGAGCGCCGTGACGTCGAAGCACCTTGTATGGGCCGAAGTATCGCCGAAGAAGTTTTTCACTGAGCCCACGTCGGCGTATCGGCGTCCAGACCCACACACGGTCACCGGGTTGGTACTCCATGTGGCGTCGTCGAAGATTATAGTGACGGCTGTCGACCCTCTGCTGGTTCTTGATGCGCAGGCGGGCGAGCTGTCGAGCTTCTTCGGCGCGTTGCAAATAGGCGGCAACGTCGAGATCGTCTTCGTCGGTGGCGGTTGGTAGCATTGCGTCGAGCGTTGTTGCCGGGCTCCTTCCGTAGACCAGCTTGTACGGCGTCATTTGCGTCGTTTCTTGCATGGCCGTGTTGTATGCGAAGGTCACATACGGAAGGATGGCATCCCACGTCTTGTGTTCGACGTCGACATACATGGCCAGCATGTCGGCGATGGTCTTGTTTAGCCGCTCGGTGAGGCCATTGGTCTGTGGGTGGTACGCTGTGGTCCGGCGGTGGCTTGTTTGGCTGTATCTCAGTATTGCCTGAGTTAGGTCAGCAGTAAACGCCGTACCTCTGTCGGTGATGAGGACCTCTGGGGCGCCATGACGCAGGAGGATGTTCTCAACGAAGAACTTTGCTACCTCGGCGGCACTGCCTTTGGGCAAGGCCTTCGTCTCCGCGTAGCGGGTGAGGTAGTCAGTCGCTACGACGATCCACTTGTTGCCGGAAGTCGACGTCGGGAACGGCCCCAGTAGGTCCATCCCGATTTGCTGGAACGGCCGGTGAGGTGGTTCGATTGGCTGCATAAGTCCCGCTGGCCTAGTCGGTGGTGTCTTCCGTCGCTGGCAATCTCGGCAAGTCTTGACGTAGTGGGCGACGTCGGCAGCAAGGCGTGGCCAGTAGTACTTTTCCTGTATTCTGGCGAGGGTGCGGGAAACACCGAGGTGTCCAGCCGTCGGGTCGTCGTGTAGGGCCTGGAGGACTTCTGGTCGCAATGATGAGGGCACGACAAGAAGGTAGTCCGTTCGAAGTGGCGAGAAGTTCTTTTTCAGGAGAACGCCGTTCCGTAAGAAAAACGACGACAGTCCTCGCTTGAATACCTTCGGAACAACGGCGGTCTTGCACTCGAGGTACTCCATAAGGCCCCCCAGTTCCGCGTCGGCTCGTTGCCTTTCGGCGAAGTCGTCGGCACTTATAGTTCCGAGGAAGCAGTCATCGTCGTCGTCTTGCGGCGGCGCGTCGACGGGGGCACGAGAGAGGCAGTCGGCGTCAGAGTGTTTTCGTCCGGACTTGTACACGACGGTAATGTCGAATTCTTGAAGCCTCAAACTCCATCGTGCGAGACGACCTGAAGGGTCCTTCAAGTTAGCTAGCCAGCATAAGGCGTGATGGTCACTGACAACTTTGAAGGGCCTGCCATAGAGGTAGGGGCGAAACTTTGACGTAGCCCAGATGATGGCAAGGCATTCCCTTTCTGTTGTGGAATAGTTGGCTTCTGCCTTGGATAGTGACCGGCTAGCATAACTGATAACCCTTTCAAGCCCGTCAGTCTTTTGCACAAGGACGGCACCGAGTCCTACGCTGCTAGCGTCGGTGTGTATTTCAGTGTCGGCGCAATCGTCGAAATGCGCAAGTATGGGTGGCGTCTGCAGGCGTCGTTTAAGTTCCTCAAATGCTTGCACTTGCTCCGTTTCCCACCTGAATTCCACGTTAGTCTTCGTGAGAAGCGTCAGTGGTTCGGCGATGCGTGAAAAGTTTTTGACGAAGCGTCTGTAATAGGCGCATAAGCCGAGAAATCGGCGCACGGCCTTCTTGTCGGTGGGAGGCGCGAAGTCGGCGATGGCCGCTGTTTTCCGCGGGTCTGGGCGCACTCCAGACTTGCTGATCACATGGCCCAGAAACAAGAGCTCGTTGTACGCGAATCGGCACTTTTCTGGCTTCAGGGTCAGTCCAGAGGCCTTTATTGCTTGAAGTACTGCCTCGAGCCGCCGGAGATGCTCGTCGAAGGTCGAGGAAAACACGACGACGTCGTCCAAATACACAAGGCACGTCTGCCACTTCAATCCGGCCAGTACAGTGTCCATGATGCGCTGAAACGTCGCAGGTGCCGAGCAAAGACCGAAAGGCATGACCTTGAACTCAAAGAGGCCGTCGGGTGTTATAAAAGCCGCCTTTTCTCGGTCTCTCTCGTCTACTTCGATCTGCCAATAGCCGGTCTTGAGGTCCATCGATGAAAAGTACGTCGCGTTGTGAAGTCGATCCAGGGTGTCGTCTATCCGTGGGAGGGGGTACACGTCCTTCTTCGTGATTTTGTTCAGGCGCCGATAATCAACGCAGAAGCGCAGTGTCCCGTCCTTCTTCTTCACTAACACCACGGGTGACGCCCACGGACTCTTGGACGGTTGGATGATGTTGTCGCGTAGCATCTCGTCGACTTGTTTCTTTATCGCGTCGCGCTCTCGAGTAGAAACTCTGTAGGGGCTCTGACGGAGTGGTCGATAATCTTCTTCTGTTATAATGCGGTGCTTAACAAGGTGCGTTTGTCGTACCCGCGATGACGACGAGAAACAGTCCTTGTATTGCAGGAGCAGGGTTTTGAGCTGGTCTTGTTTGACCTTCGCAAGGCTCGGGTTGACGTCAAAATCCGGTTCGGGACCTCTATTCGTCGAAGCAGGTTCGGCAGCATCGAAGAGGGCGAAAGCATCGCTGGCGGCTACACATTCGTCAATGTAGGCAACCGTCGTACCAATGTTGAGGTGCCTATATTCGTGGCTGAAGTTTGTCAGCACTACCTTTGCTTTACCGTCACGCAGTTCGGCTATACCTCTTGCGACGCAAATTTGACGGTTCAGGAGTAGTTGCTGATCGCCCTCGATGACGCCTTCAAGGTTCGCAGGTTTTTCGGTGCCGACGGAAATAATGACGCTGGAGCGGGGCGGAACGGTCACCTGCTCTTCTATCACATTCAATGCATGGTTCCCTGGCGTCGCGTGGGGCGGGAGCGCTTTGTCTGCGGTTAGCGTTATCGACTCAGATCTGAGGTCGATGACGGCGCCGTGGTCACTTAGGAAGTCCATTCCAAGTATCACATCCCTAGAGCAATTTTGTAGGATTACAAAGCTCGCAGGATAAGTCCGGTTATTGATGGTGACTCTCGCCGTGCAGACACCAATCGGCGTTATCAGGTGGCCTCCAGCTGTCCGGATTTCGGGTCCACTCCAAGCGGTCTTTACTTTCTTCAGCTTGGTGGCGAACGGTCCACTGAAGACAGAATAGTCGGCTCCGGTGTCGACGAGAGCTGTGACGCTGTGGCCGTCGATAAGAACGTCGAGATCGCTAGTTCGTCGTCTCGCGTTGCAGTTAGGTCGTGGCGTGGGGTCACGGCTACGTCGGTTTGTTCCGCTGCTTCCCCGTTGCGTCGTCAGGTCTACTTCGGTCCGCGAGGTTTCATCGGCAGGACTTCGTCTGCTTCGCGTCGTGTTCTGCAGGTCTCCTCGCGTTGTCGTCGTCGGCGGCCGCGGAGGATCTTCGGCATTTCGTCGTGCAGCAACCGCACCTCCATCGGTTGCTGCCCTTAGTTTTCCGGATACGGGCTAGGCGACCGGCCCCGGTTTGGGCCAGTGTACTGCCGGCGGTGCGGTGACATGTAGCGGCCGGGCGACGGCGAGCGGGAAGGTCGTCGTTCTTGCCACTGTGTTCCGGTGAGGAAGTCGTCGATGTCGCGAGGCCGTTCGCCTGGCTGGGGGCGCGGCGCGTTGACGGCGAATCCGCGTAGCCCCATCTGACGGTACTGGCAGCGGCGGTAGGTATGGCCGGCCTCCCCGCAGTGGTAGCAGAGCGGGCGGTTGTCAGGGGCGCGCCAAACGTCGGTCTTCCTTGGGGCATAGCGCGGGGCATAGCGCCGGGCGACAGGAGGACGGTAGGGCGTTGGTGGTGGTGGCGGCGGCGGCGTCTGGCGGCCGAACTGCTGCGGCGGCGCGGCGTCATGACGTGGACGAGGAGCGGGGGCGTTGCGTCGGGCTGCTGCAGCATAGTTCATTGCTTGCAGCTGCGGCTGCGCTGCATCGGGGGTGCCCAGCGACTGCTGGATTTCCTCGCGGACCATGTCGGCGATCGAATCCACTTGAGGCTGCGCTGAAGGCAACAGCTTGCGCAGCTCCTCCCGCACTATCGCTCTGATGGTTTCCCGTAGGTCGTCGGTGCCTAGCGAGTGCGCTTCTGTGTAGCCTGTCGACAGGGTTGAGCGGTTGTATTGCTTCGTCCTAATCTCGAGGGATTTTTCAATTGTTGTAGCCTCCTTTAGGAATTCGATGACAGTTTTCGGTGGGTTCCGCACCAATCCTGCAAAGAGGTCTTGTTTCACTCCCCGCATAAGGAAGCGGACCTTTTTTTCCTCAGGCATCGCAGCATCAGCCAGGCGGAAAAGTCGCGTCATCTCTTCCGTGTAGATGGTGACCGTCTCATTCGGTAGCTGTGCTCTTGTCTCCAGCAACGCAGCGGCCTTTTCCTTGCGGACGATGCTCGCGAAGGTATTAAGGAACGTCGTCCGAAAGAGGTCCCAGGATTGAAGGCTCGATTCATGGTTTTCGAACCACGTCTTCGCGGCGTCTTCTAAGTAGAAGTAGACGTGGCGCAGCTTCTCTTCAGTGTCCCAGTGGTTGAAGGCGGCGACTCGCTCGTACGTCTCCAGCCAGCTCTCCGGGTCTTCAAACGACGATCCACGGAAAGTCGGTGGCTCCCTTGGCTGTTGCATCACTACCGTTGTAGGTGGCAGGGGGTCTGTCATCGTCTCGGCGGTCGATGTGACGGTCTTCGGCTGCCTGGTGTTTTCGGGAAGGAGCCCGTACTCTGGTTGTAGTCCCTTCTGCCGGCGGCTGGTTCGAGGATCCGGGTTGTCCTTAGCGTCGTCTTCTTCTCGGCTTGGGCTTGGGTCAGCGCCCCGCGGTGGCGTCCGGATCATGAAGCAGCACCTCCACCAGATGTCACGTGGTCGTGACGACGAAGACAGCAGTCAGCACGTTCGAGATGAAACTGTTTATTTGGCCGAACTTGTGGCCGGGAAACTGTAAGTCAATCTACAGCAACACACTGATAGCGGCGGACAGAGCGTCGACCGTCGATCAACTGACAAGCGGTCAAGCGCGTCGGCTTTTATACAGGCGCTATGGAACTTTCCAGCAATATCGCTGGTGGCGGCGTTATCTCTCGACAAAGCTGGAACATTCGCGTGCGGCACGCAATCTTAACAAAACGATCTACTAAAATCGTGAAGCTTCTCGAACACTGCTTCACGACCAGCGTCGAGCGTTGATAACCGTCCTTGCTGGTCAAACTCGAGCACATCAAAATAAAAGAAGAAGCGGGCGTGGCAATATATATATATATATATATATATATATATATATATATATATGGGTATAATACAACGGAGGCGTTGTCAACAGTGCTATAAATATTTAATTCCGAACAGTTTCGGGAGGGGTCCTCCCTTCTTCGGGGGATGAGTTAAAACTGATGTCGAAGTACGGTCTTGCTTCTTGTCGCGTCGCTCTCTCGCCTTCAAGGACATTTGAGAGAGTGGGGGAGATAGATTACGAGAAAAAGAAAGAAAAGGGAAAAAGAAAAAAAGAAAAAAAAAAGGAGAGAGAAGAACACCGTCGAAGTCAGAAAACGAGGCGAGGAAAAAAAAAGAAAAAAAAACGCTAACTGTGTATGGCATGAAGTCCTTGAACGTGTTTCTCGGTTCGCGTCGGGTGCAGGGCCACCTAAAATTGTTGTCGCGGAGGGCAGACTGGGGCACCTGAGGGAAGAGCGCCTCTTAATGGGTCGGCATACCGCCTTTCATCTTCGTCCGCTCCCTGTGAATAGGCTCCAAGTGGTGGAGGAGCGTAAGCACTTTACATTGTACAAGTAGTGAAAAAACATGAACAAAAAAATAAACAAAAAAAGGGGAGAAAAGAAAAGCAAGAAAGTAAACGACACTGCACTCGTACGAGCCAGTCAAGAAACAGGCATGGTCCCAATTATGACTCCGTGTTGCCAAATTCATTTTGGCTTCTCTCTCGGAGGCAGGAGAGTCTTCCAGGGTCCTCATTGATGCCGGCTGTTAATGTTCTAAATTTAAAGATAAAATATGCCTCACGTTATGCATATATATATATATATATATATATATATATATATATATATATATATATATATATATATATATATATATATATATATTTACAAAGCAGAAGAGGGGACATGAGCTACAATGCATGATACTCGACATACAATAAGGCATCATTAAAACATCACGAAATGTGGTTCGGCAATTCTTCCACAAACTGTTCATTTGGCCTTTCCCGCAAGGAGCCATCTAAGCTGTTCCAAATTTCGACAACGCTTGCAAAAAAAAGAGTACTTAAAGCAATTTACAAATGGCTGAAAAGGAATAATATTAAGTGGGTGGGATCGGCGCGTGGCACGCCTAGTGGAATGACCGAAAGGTATCGGCGCTTGGATGCGACTGTGGCCGTGTACAATCTGATGAAGTAGTGCGATGCGCCCAAGCGTGCGTCGATGAGCCAAAGGTTCTAACGACAAAACGCATGTGTGAGCAGAAGGAGAAAAATCGCGGTCATATAACGAAAAATGAACCGTATTGCTTTCTTTTGTATGGCCTCAAGCTTATTTATGTCAACTGCAGTGTAGGGCGACCATACCACCGAGGCGTAATCTAGTAACGGCCTAACGAGGGATTTGTAAGCAGTTAATTTCCAGTCCTTGGTAGAGTGCTTGTGGGTTCGTTTCAGGTATCCCAGTTTCCTAAGTGCCCTAACACAAACGGTTTCAATGTGCAGGTGTCAGTTTAGATTTTCGGTGAAGATAATTCCAAGGTATTTAAATGTTTTCACAGAGTTAAGGTAGTGTCCATGGTAACTGTAGCGGAAAACTAGCGGCTGCTTTTTGTTAGTAAAAGTCATTTGTACAGTCTTTTGGTAATTAATACTCATTTGCCACGCGGTGCTCCATGCACAAAAAGATGAAAATACATTGTTGAGACCCTCTTGATCACGTATGTTAGTTACACAGGTATAAAGCACGCAGTCGTCAGCGTACAACCGCAGTCTCACCGGTGTGTCCCTAAGGACCTGTGCTACCTGATTAATGAAAATAATGAATAGCAGGGGCCCGAGAACCGAGTCCTGCGGTACACCGGAAGTAACCGCGGCCGCCGGTGACTGTGCGTGATTGAAAGTGACAAATTGTGTCCTTAAACGTAACCAATCAGCTATCCGACCTAGTATTTTCTCGTTACTAATAATTTTGCTGCGCCCAAAAACAACTTTCCTGCGACACATCATATCAAGTGCTTTTTGTAATCTATAAATATGGCATCAACTTGACCTCGATTATGCAGGGCTGAAGCGATGTCATGGGTGAATTCAATGAGTTGGGTAGTTGTGGAAAGGTCAGGGCGGAAACCATGTTGATTCTGCGATAGTATGTCATTTTCAGAGAGGTACCGAAGAATATGCTTATGAATTATGTGCTCTAAGAGCTTGCAACCACTACACGTTAAGGATTTATTATTACCCGATTTAAAGGCAGGAATTACATTGGCGATTTTCCAAATCGTCGGCACTGTACATTTGTCTAATGATTTACGAAAAATTATCGCTAAATAACGAGCGTTCCATTCCGCATAACGCTTAAACAACATATTTGGTAATTCATCCGGTCCGGCACTTTTATTACTGTCGATTCTCAAGAGAAGGTTATAAATGCCGGTACAACTAATTTCAAGTTCTGGAATCGGAGATATTTCCGGGTTATCATCAATGTCAGTGGTAGTACCACTATCTTCTGCAAATACAGATTTGAAATAGCCATTAAATGCTTCCGATATTGTCGAGGAGTCTGAACAGGACACTTCATATATTACAAAAGATGACGGCCAGGAAGTAGTGGGATTGATGGTTTGCGAATACTTACGCGGATTGGTTTTCATAAAAGAATTTAATGTGGTATTGAAATAAAACTTTCTAGCTTTAGTCATTTTTGCTTTCAGTTCAGATTTGAGCAAGTTAATTAGGTGTTCCCCTTCCGTGTTGTGTACATTCCGTCGTTTCCGCAGGCGCTTAACACGACGTTTGAGTTGTATGATGGGCCTGGTGTACCATGGGTGTGACCTTTTATAGCATGACGTTTTATAGATTTCTGAGGAACAAACTGTACTATGCACTCTCTTGCTATAGTATAAAAATGGTTAGTCAATGTCTCGACACTACAGCGATCACTACAAGACATGAAATCATCAAAACATGTTGCCAGCTTAGCAATATTAGAAATGTCGTCAGCACGCTCAAAATTAAGAACAGTTTTAAACGTAGGTCTCACTGGTACACAAGCAACATTTAAGTGAACAATAACGGCTTTATGGTCAGAAATTCCATCAACGACATTGCACTGATACCCATTGTTTACCAACTGATCACTGACAAAAACAAGATCTAAGACTGAATCTTCGCGTGTTGTATCATCAACCAGCTGTGATAGGGCAAAGGCTACAGACTGTCTATTAGCGAATCACTAATTGTCCTATCACGGCCAGTTGATGTTAACAATTTCCAGTCTGTAGCGGGTGCAATAAAATCACCGGTTGGTACCAGTTTAGAACTGTTCAGCTTTTGACCGACAATATAACCACCGACATATATATATATATATATATATATATATATATATATATATATATATATATATATATATCTACAAAAAGATAAAAGCTCGGCAGTCCTTGTCGGGAAACGAAGAACTGCTTACACTTGCGCTGCAAGCCTAAAACACGCGGCTTCTTCGGATACCACGAGATGTGAAATAAAAAGAGCAGCCTTGCAGTGCTCCTGTCCCATAACTGCATGGTGTTAAAAGCACTACACTAGAGCATGTGTTTAGGAGGACAAACAGCACTAACAAGGTCAATCGAACAAAATTTAGCCTGGTTGAATCGATTCAATTAAAACGAATCAGCGAATATCTTCGAATTAGTACTGCTGTAGTGGAATGGAACTATATTATTGAGCTTAGACTAATCAGTGCTGCGTTGTTGCTGCAGACGCAAGAGCGACTGCATTGGTGTAATTGTCATTCTTTTTAACAGCGCAGATTAAAAAGGCATACACGCGAGAGAAGACACGTGGACACGACGAGCGCTAGACGTCGACTCTACGTACTCCAAGATACGCATATCGATATTGAATGGGCATCTACGTGTCTTGTCTTCTGTAACTGTGTTTTCAATTTGAGCTGCTAAAATAATGAGAGTTAGAGCAACCAACTAGCCCACCTTACCACTTTGACGGCATCAGGGTAGTCGCCAAGATCACCTGTAAACCAGAAATTTCATTCCTGGTCCGAAATTCAAAACTTTACATCGTTATCAATACGCCAACCACAATATTTAAGTAATTATGTTGTGCATGATGACTGAGAAACATTTTTATACGCACGTACTCTTCAATAGTCATCGTATGGGCGGTTCTGGATTCCTCGTCACTTCGTAAATAGTTGTGGTCTTTCTGTCTCACAGAGGAATGGTAATAAAACATAACATGACAGAGCGCTGACTTGGGCGTGTTGGTATTTCATTTCACAATTTCAGCGCACTGTAGGAAGTTAGCGCTGTGTCCATGTGTATTGCCCTCCGTCTTGTTAATACACTGCGCTGAAATAGTGAAAACATAACAGTAGAGTGAAAAAAGGAGGCCGACATTGAATTATGCGCAAGACGGGCAGAATAATGTGGGTGGTACATAGTGTTTGTTGTGGGCTGGTTGCACCGCTTCTTACCTGCGGCCACTAACAAATCTAATCGTATTGATCCTCTTCTCGAACCTCCCTAGGCAGCGAAATACACTACTGCTACCGTTGCCTTACCTCTTCGGTAGTGTCAGCAGCGGTGGAAAGAGGTGGGCGAAGGCTGCGATAGGCCTGTCGTTTTGAAAAGAGTTCCCGCTTGCAATTTTGCCTCAAAATATAGCAAAGAGCATGCCGACTTCAAGAGAGTAAAGTAGGAAAATGGTGTGTGGATTTGGGACGCGCAGAATTCCGCAAGACATCGTTGTTCCTCAGGCCGCTCACGCTTACAAGTGGGGGCATCTTGCAGTTCATTCTTCGTGTTCGCACGAAACAACCACCTCTCCAGCATTCTGTATGGTCCAAAACATCACTATCGATGGCAGTTAGAGATCAAAATGCGCTTAACGCTAAGGTAGGATGAACAAAAGCTTACAGAGTAGCGTATATGTACCAGATTATTCGGCCGCATGTTGAATTAACACGGCTAAAAGAAGATCCCTGCTTAGAGAAGAGCAGGATCTCCGTAGGGCATCCGAGTCACGGTGGGAAGGTGGAGGTGGTATGACGATGATACTGATGATGATAGCTGCGATGCATATCTATCTCCTGTGGAACCTGGATGTGCCTATCTCACGTATTATTGGCCGTGTGCCTTATTATACCGTAGCCAAGAGACCACGCATGTCATGCATGATTTGCACATAACTCTGTTATACCCACAAGACTAACTTTAGCGATGTAGCAGCAGCAGTTGTGCGTCGGTTATTTCTCACTGTAGTCCAAACTATGCACATATGGTCCCGTCTACTCTTATGCGTGGCGTAATATGCTAGCAATAATATGTCTGTTTTCCATTTACCGTTGTGCTAGAGCAGAGTGCTTCCTTTCTTTTTATTCCACAATAGGAAATTACACAGCCATATTGTATGCTATCAAAAGCAGCGTCTACTAACGTGGTATGGAGCGTAGGAAAAAAATTGATGTGGCAACGAGCGCACTCTATACCACCTGTGAGTAATATGCTCGCAACTAGCAGAATACTACTTATCAAAAATGGGCAAAATTTATTGCGGTTGCCTATTTCTCAACAGTAATACAATAATTGTACCTGTCCCTGGCGGATGAGGAGACACGATGTCTTTCTGATATAGCGCTTATATCGTCGTGCAATAACACGCCAGGGCATTGATACGAAATCAACTAAACCAAGAAAATGAAACAGAGGTTTCAGTAATAGCTCCTGCAAAGCCAAGTATAGCAACCGCTTTTTCATTTGATAGAGAGAGACTAAGTGACCCGTCCAAAAAAAAGAACTGCTGGAAACTTTCATATTTCTTTTTTTCTTATTATAAGACAGAAAATTCAGCGGCGATTACGATACTGCGTGATGCAAACCATTAGCGCAGCTCCTTAAGTGCCTTTATATCACTACAAATGAACCATTCAACTGCTTCTATTGTACGTTATAACGTCTTGTCAGCCTTGCCGCCATTACCATCGTTCAGCCATAGGGTGATATCGCAAGCATAGATGATACGATGGAAGCCGTGCATGGGCAATGCTCAGCAGGAACCGGGCTGGCGTGTTCGGGACAGAAAATGATCATGACGTGGCCGAAAACCACGCAGCTGCAAGGAACGCAACAACCCTGAAATTCAACTAACTAGGGCGGATGGTACACCCATACAAAAGGTGGACAAGATTAGAGTGTTGGGACTCATCTTTCAAACTAATGGCCATAGTAGAGAGACCGTACGCAAGTTAGACAATGTAACGTCTCAAATAGTGCGGCTATTTCAACGCGTAGCTAACAAATATAGCGGAATTAAAAAAGGTAATCTGCTTAGACTTTAGTGCAAGCATTCGTAATAAGCAGAATAGTTTATGTACCATTGTATTTACGGTGCTCCTTGGCATGAAGTTACAATTTAGACTGTTTAATTACAAAAACATTACACCATCTCCCGCTCAAGGGAGCCATGTGTGGATGCGAAGCAGCGGCGAGATGGTTAGCTTGAGCGGGTGATTTTTTTTTCTTGCGTTCTCAAGTGTGTGCCTTCCTCTCGCGTAGAATCAGCACTGTCTTCCAGTCTCCATCCAGCTCCCGCTGTGTGGAACTGCCGGCGTCCAAGGTATTCGACTCCCGCAAAGTCGCAAGATCCTGTGCGTATGCCTCTCTGCAGTTCATGCCAGTGGTGTTATCGTGGGATTCTTTAGCGTGTAATTGAGAGGAAGAGCGCCACGCGTCTAAAGCCACAGAAGCAGAGGCGGTCATTGGCCGCTCGTGCCACGTTAAGACGCCGGAGGCATCGCTGCTGCCCACTCGTCGCAGGAGGAAGGAGAGCACGAGCGCCCGCCCCACGTCTGGAGCCACAGAAGCAGCGGCGGTCATCGGTCGCTCGGGCCACGTCAAGACGCAGGTGGCGTCGCTGCTGCCTACTTGTCGCAGGAAAGAATGAGGCGCGCGAGAAGGGGAGTTGAGAGGAGGTGTGGAGAGGGTTCGCGCATGCGCAGTAGGGGTGGTCACGCCGCACACCACCACCGGATTGAACTCCGCCATAAGACCATCATCATCAGCCTGTCTACGCCCACTGCAGGGCAAAGGCCTCTCACATGTTCCGCCAATCAACCCGGTCCTGTGCTCTTTGTTGCCACGTTATACCTACAAACTTCTTAATCTCATCTACCCACCTAATTTTCTGTCTTCCCCTCACGCGTATGCCCTCTCTTGGAATTCAGTCAGTTACCGTTAATGACCAACGGTTATCCTGCCGACGTGCTACGTGCCCGGCCCATATCCATTTCTTCTTCTTAATTTCAACTATGATATCCTTAACCGCCGTTTGTTCCCTGACCCACTCTGCTCTCTTCCTGTCTCTTAAGGTTACACCTATCATTTTCCTTTCCATCGCTCGCTGCGTCGTCCTCAATTTAAGTTGAACCCTCTTTGTAAGTCTCCCGGTTTCTGCTCCGTAGGTAAGTACCGGTAAGATGCAGCTGTTATATACCTTCCTCTTGAGAGATAGTGGTAGACTACCATTCATGATTTGATAATGCTTGCCGAATGAGCCCCATCCCATCCTTATTCTTCTAGTTATTTCACTCTCATGGTTCGGCTCCGCGGTTACTACCTGTCCTAAGTAGACGTACTCCTTTACAACTTCCAGTGTCTCGCCATCTATCGCAAAGCGCTGTTCTCTGCCAAGCTTGTTCCACATTACTTTAGTTTTATGCATATTAATTTTGAGACCTACTCTTCTACTTTCCGTATCCAGTTCAGTAATCATGAGCTGTAATTCGTCTCCCGCGTTACTCATCAATGCAATGTCATCAGCGAATCGCAGGTTACTTAGATACTCTCGATTAACTCTTATCCCTAATTCTTCCCAATCTAGGGCCCTGAAAACATCCTGTAAACACGCGGTGAATAGCATTGGAGAGATCGTGTCGCCCTGTCGTACGCCCTTCTTTATTGGGATTCTGTGGCTTTCTTTATGAAGGACTATAGTGGATGTGGATGCGCTGTAGATTTCTTCCATTATGTTTATATAGGCTTCGTCGATGCCCTGATTCCGCAGTGCCTGCGTGACTGCTGATGTCTCCACCGAATCAAATGCCTTCTCGTAATCTATGAAGGCTATATAGGGGTTGGTTGTATTCCGCGCATTTCTCTATCACCTGGTTGATAGTATGAATATGGTCTATTGTTGAGAAGCGTGTACGAAATCCTGCCTGGTCCCTTGATTGATTAAACTCTAATGTCGTATTAATTATGTTAGCAATTACTTTTGTGAATAGCTTGAACACAACGGACAGTAAGCTGATGGGCCTGTAATTTTTCAGGTCCTTGACGTCCCTTTCCTTATGGATCAAGATGATGTTGGCATTCTTCCAAGATTCTGGTATCCTCCCTGTCGATAGACACTTCGTATACAGGGTGGCCAGTTTCTCTAACATAATCTCTCCGCCGTCTTTCTACAGGTCTGATGTTACCTGATCCTCACCAGCGGCTTTGCCTCTTTGCATTCCCTTTAGGGCTTTCTTTACTTCTCCTGTTAATACTGGTGGAATGTCAGATTCCTCTGGGATATTACCGCTTCTTACGTTATCATCCTGACTGTCTCGGCTGCTGTACAGATCTCTGTAGAACTCTTCCGCTACCTCAACTATTCTATCCATATTGGTTGTGACCTTGCCATGCTTGTCCCTTAATGCATACGTCTGATTTTTGCCTATGCACAGTTTTGTCTTCGTAGCTTTGAGGCTTCTTCCGTTCTTTAGAGCATGCTCAATTCTCTCCATAATACACTTTCTCATGTCGGCTACTTTACGCCTATTGATCAACTTCGAAAGCTCCGCCAGCTCTATTTTGTCTGTTGCATTTGAGGCTTTCATAGCTTGACGTTTCTTAATGAGGTTCTTCGTCTCTTGGGATAGCTTACCAGTGTCCTGTCTAACGACTGTACCCCCGACTTCCACTGCACACTCCTTAATGATACTAGTCAGATTATCATTCATTGCGTCAACGCTAAGGTCGGTTTCCTCGGTTAAAGCCGCGTACCTATTCTGAAGTGACACTCAGAATTCCTGTACTTTCCCTCGCAGAGCTAGTTCATTATTCGGCTTCTTGCATATCAGTTTCTGCCGTTCCTTCCTCTCGTCTAGTTGAATTCTAGATCTTACCATTCTATGATCACTGCATCGGATCTTGTTAACTACTTCCACATCCTGTATAATGCCCGGGTGGTCGCACATTATGAAGTCTATTTCATTTTTAGTTTCGCCATTAGGACTCCTCCACGTCCACTTACGAGTAGTCCGTTTTCTGTAGAAGGTATTCCAGATCCGTAAATTATTGCGTTCTGCGAACTCTACTAGTAACTCCCCTCTGGCATTTCTAGAGCCGATGCCATATTCCCCAACTGCATGATCTCCAGCCTGCTTCTTGCCTACTTTTGCATTAAAGTCGCCCATCAGTACAGTATACTGTGTCTTTACCTTACTCATTGCTGATTCTACGTCTTCGTAGAAGCGTTCAATCAGTTGATCATCATGGCTGGATGTAGGCGCGTAGGCCTGTATCACTTTCATCCTGTACCTCTTATTAAACTTAATCACGATACATAACACCCTCTCATTAATGCTATAGTATTCCTCTATATTGCCAGCTATATTTTCATGAATAAGGAACCCCACTCCTAGTTCTCTTCTGTCAGCTAAGCCACGATAGCATAGGACGTGTCCGTTCTTCAGCACTGTATAAGCCTCCTGTGGCCTCCTAACCTCACTGAGCCCTATTACATCCCATTTAACACCCTCTAATTGCTCGAATAGTACAGCTAGACTCGCCTCACTAGATAAAGTTCTAGCGTTATATGTAGCCAAGTTCAGATTCCAATGGCGGCCTGTCCGGACCCAGAGATTCTTAGCACCCTCTGCTGCGCTGCATTTCTGACCGCCGCCTTGGTCAGTTGCTTCGCAGCCGCTGGAGACTGAGGGCCTAGGGTTAATTGGTGTATTCATGTGGGAGGTAGTGGCCAAGTACTACACCAGGGTGGCCAATCCTGCTCTGGTGAGGGAGTGCATTGCTGGCTGTGGTAGCCAGTGAGGCTGCACCCCAGGCCTTTTACGTAATTCCATCATCACGAGGGTTTTTTTTAATCCGGTTGGGAATTGTCCGGCACCGGGATTCGAACCACGGACCTCTTGCATGCGAAGCTGATGCTCTACCCACTACGCCATCGCTGCAACTCGCCATAAGATGCTTCGCATCTAAAAATGTACACGCAAGCAATCGGACTCTCCATCACCACCAGCAACATTAGACTACTGCAGCTAGGTCTTCACAATACGCTGGATTAGCTAATCGAGGTACGGCGCATCCTACGTATAACGGATGCACCCGCCGCACAGCTGGAGTCTTCGGTGAACAAACCGGGCGCTACTCTGGCGCCATTTCTCAGCCGCCGTCGACTGACCCGCTCAAGCAACGCTACGTTCCTTCAGTCGCTACCGGACGCAAGGAGTTACGAAGTCGCCATCTAGGGCACGCGCCTCGATTGCGTGCTATACTCCGTTTTACAAGCTGTTGTCAGCACTGTGGAAGGTACGGGCGCCTTCAGCCAATTATGAAAAAGCGCACTACAAAATGTTGCTCCTACGCGCCTGTCACCCCCGTGAATTTGACAGGCGGCTGCGTCTGTGTGAAAACACGTGTACTATTGTATCTAACCTTTAGCTCTTATTGCGGTAGCACTTATAATGACTCTCGACGGGTTTAAGCCGCCGCTGACGGCGTTATGTTCCGCGTATATATACATATTGCAAAGACTTTTCTTAGCGGGTACTCGGCGACAATATACGACAGCAACAGTCAAGGCGGCGCCGACTCACAGGGCGAGCTGCGTTCTGTCCGAAAGGAGTCGAAGAGGGCGACCCACTAGAAAGGGCTGGAGAGTACGACGCAATGCCCATTCCCAAGGCTTCGCTAAAATTAACCCGTGTACGAAAAGGGAGCCGACTGGAGACCTAAAATCTTGTCATTATGATCGGGTCATGGTAGGTCTTGAGGCGCTCCCCGTTGACAATGTCACGGCCTCGACGGCGCATGTCCGAAGATGGTCAATGGCTACGATCAGGTAGTTTACAGGAGAAGTGCATTCGACGACACGGTAGGGACCTTCGTATTTGGGCAGTAGTTTTGAAGAGAGGCCATTTGCAGTGGTAGGGACCGAGAGCCATACAAGCGCTCCAGGGAGGAACATGGGCTCGTAAGTTGTTGTGTCACCGCGAATGCTCCTCTGCCGCTCTTGTTCTTGTGTAGTAAAGGTATTCGCAAGTTCGCGACACTCATCAGCAAGTCTGGCTGTGGCAGAAATAGGCGCAAACTCAGATCGATCCGACTTGTATGTAAGGATTGTGTTGATTGTGTGCGACGGGTGCCTGCGATACAGTAAAAAAAGGGGGAAAACCAGTAGTGCTCTGAGGGGCGGTATTGTACGCGTAGGTGACGAAAGGCAGAATAGCATCCCAATTGGTGTGATCGGCGGCGACGCACACAGAGAGCATGTCGCCGAGCGTACGGTTAAAGCGTTCAGTGAGGCCATTTGTCTGCGCGTGGTAAGCAGTAGTATTGCGGTTAACAACGTTGCACTCTTTCAGAATGGCTTCAACGACAATGGCTTGAACGAGGTTTCGCGACGCTCATAATCGATGCAGGAGCGAACGAACTTCTCCACGTAGCGGTACATCCCTCGCCAAAAGTACCGGCGAATGCGGTGTTAGGTTTTCGATACCGCAGGGTGCGCACTCTGCGGATCAGAGTGAAACGACTCGCATATGTCAGAATGCAGACTGCGGGGTATTACTAGTAGCCGCTGGCGGCCGTCGCTGTGGTAATTGCGTCGATGGAGGCGGTAGTTGCGAACGGCGAAATGGTGGGCTTGACGAAGCAGCGCGCGAGTGGATGGTGTGCCCGATGGATCAGTCAGCAAATCTATCAGTGAGGCAACCCATTGATCCTTGCGCTGTTCGGTACCGATGGTGTGAATGTCGATAGAAGAAACGGCAAAGTGAGACATTGCGCTGCGGGCATTGTCGTCAGGAAAGGGAGAGCGCGACAGGGAGTCGGCGTCAGCATGCTGGCATCCATTGTGGTACAGCGCGCGGATGTCGTAGTCTTGCAGGCCAAGTGCCCACCGGGCGAGACGGCCTGAGGGATTCTTCAATGACGACAACCAGCACAGTGCATGATGGTCGGTGACGACACAGATGGGCGACCATATAAATAGTCAGAACTTTGCTAGGGCCCAGATGATCGCCAGGCATTCTTTCTCCGTAGCGGTGTAGCTTTGCCAAAGCGTCATCGCACTCTGATGACCACGAATTGAGGGGCCCGTTGCTGCCAAGGAGCTTCGTCAGCGGCGTTATAGGCAAGGCCGGTGTGACGTCATGGGCCGCGACAGATAACTGCATACACGGCGCACTGGGGACAAACATCAGGCAGCTATCACTGTTCCTAAGGCTGGAGTATTCACGTTACCACATCTCGTCCCTCCCTAATGAAGAATCATTTCAACTTCGAAAGTCCGCATATGGGAAACGGCCGGGTGGCTTCCGCACCTTCGTGCTGCGACGCAGGACTTGGATGTTAGTACGCGAACTGACGACTGTAGTGGGAGGCATGGAGCAAGGTAAACTCTGGATAGACCCTATCGTATCTCAATGCATTGCGAAAATTTGGCGGAAGTAACGCAAATGTATTGAGCAAAACAGCAGGCGCCCCGCGGCGTGCTCTCCGCGCTGGTTGGCTTCTGCGCAGATTTCTAGTCCCGGCGTAAACTTCGAGCTTATTACGCGGTTTGCATGCAGTTAAATGTTGCAGGCAGACGTTTACCAGGCTGTTCGTGCGTGGCAGGCCCGAGCGCTGCGTGTTTAAATTCTGCGTGGATCGTTTACGTGCAAGCATACAGGAAGTACCGGTACGTGCCGTAATCAAAAACATCCATCCACTGCATCATCGTTTTCGAACTCGCTTATCAATGACATATGCGTTCTGCTGGGCGTTAGGCCTTTCTTTTCCTGTCTCACAGCCCGATTTCCTGATCTACTGGCCGATTAACGGTTCTTTGCTCGTATGTATGGAGTGAGTGTAGTACCTATTCGGCGCAACGCCTACCTTGCAGTTGACGTAACTTCACGCCCAAAAGAGGACACGCGATCGTGCACGTATAGTTTGCAATTCCAGTGCGCACGCAGCGGGCGCACACTGCACGATACTTGCGTCACGTTGTCCGATAACAACAAAAGTTTTTTGCCCTTCCGTATGAACGACGCAGCCTCTAAAAACGCGATACGATGCCTTCGGCGCATGTAATGTACGGTGCGTCCGACGCCAAAACGAAAACTTCACGTGTGTTCCGAGTTGAAACAATGAGTAAGAAGCAACAGAGCGCATATCCGTGAGGTTCGCATGCAAATACCATGTATTACTGATCAGCAATGGATCGAATGTACGTACACATGAAAAATGGGACCCGGCACTTTCTGCGGTGCATGCGATCCTAAATTATAACGCACAGAACGAGAAGACGAATGAAAATAGCGCAGGAAAAAACTAAGACAAGACAGAGAAGGCTATAGCACAAGCGTATACTAACAACTGAACTTTTATTAGAAAGACGAAAAATTGGGGAAGCTTAAGCTTCTCCTTTAAGAGTTTAACGCGATAGTAAAATCTGGCCCCTAGTGCGCACTTCAACCACTAAGTGCTTACTTATTAATGTGTGTTGTTACACACACACGCACGCGTGCACAGACGCACGCTCGCGCGCGACGTGGTCATACCAGGAAAGCGGAGGTCAAACGCCAACAACGCCATGAAGATGCCTTGCTGAGAGCAAGGGAAGCTTAAATGAAGCGTCGTGGCCGTGATATGGAATCCCCAACTACGAGCGCGGGAAGCCGATCACAGGCGTCAATGACGCCAAAATGACGCAGAACTTCCAGCTCTAGAAGCGGAGGCCAAGCGTCAGCGTCGCCAAGCTAACCCTGACATGAGAGCGACTACTTGACATGAGTGTCCCGCCGGCACTCATCGATGAGCAAGACTGCGCAATGTGGCCAGTCCCTGTGCTAGAACCTCTAATGTAGTCGAGACATGCTTTCCACAATGACTCACAGATGGAGCACATTGTCTAACGTTTGCTGTTTCTTTGATATGTTTTCGGCTAGATAGACATTGTTGTTCATTTTGGAGCTGTTTGTAATTTTTTTTTTTTTTTTTTGTGTGTGTGTGTGTGTGTGTGTGTGGTGTGTGTGTGTGTGTGTGTGTGTGTGTGTTTTAGCATGGTTTTTAGCGGTGATGGGTGCACTATACCGGTTGTTTCGAAGAATGGCGTCGCGCAATATACGTAGTTTGATGGCCTCGCCAATGCGCCTAAAAATCGCCGAATGGGCTCAGTTTCGTCGTGACACCTGCCGAACAAAATAAAGAAGAATCCCTCAAGGCTGTGCTTAGTGTGCAAGACACACGGCAACAAGTCCGACAGCCGATGTGAGTGCGAATGATGTGAAGTTGGTCTTCACATGCCTGTGTACTTGAGAGTTTTTCACACACGAAAATCGCACTGAAACAGTTGATACAGTTAAGCGTCGCCTTGCGCGATTGTGCGCTTAACTGTATCAACTGTTTCAGTGCGATTTTTCAGTACCATGCAACATTAAATGCGTTAAGGAGACTCCGTCCACTACATGGCATTTATGTAGTGTTTTTCCCGAAGCAAGTGCAAGTAACGCCGTGGCTTTGTGGTAGGACACCTGCTTGCCACGCAAACGTCACATGTTCGATCCTCAATGGGACCCAAGATTTTTATTATTTATTTTATTTGCATCTTTCTCGATTTTCCGGTCACGGACGATTTTTCGCTCATAACCGACGAAGCCGTCACCGACGCCATCGCCGACAGCAGAATTTCTGTGACACGAGCTCTCTAACGCTATCGCGTTAAAATATATAGGAAGCCCAAACCACATGTTCACCACGAACAGAACCGAAAACCTATTGTGTTATGTTTCTTTGTGCTATTCTCATTCATCGTGAATTACCAACTCGCACAACAGTCTATTCTTCTATGAAGGAGCAGCACGCATGAATCAAGCCTGCGCCGCTTGCACGGCGAAAAAAAAAGGCTGCAAAAGTTTCGCGACCCGCTGGACGAGCGCATGCGCTTGCAAACGACGCGACGGAAGTCATGAAATGTTTAGCTGCTCTTTCGCTAGGAGGCCATGCAGGTGTTTGCGATGCGGAGGCTTCAAGAATGTGACGTCAGGGCCTCTCCTTAGTATTCCTTCCCTCATGATGAGGTGCTGTGGGCGACGTCCCTCCGGTTGTGTCGCAGCCTCCGGAGGCATAGGGCGTTCAGCCGCTGCGTGGTCGCTGGGTTCCCTTGCTGCCGGACGTGGAGCCGGCTGCGAGAGTGCTGCGGGCTCGTGGTTCCTGTCGGAGGGCATCGGAAGTGTAGAAGGAGCTGGCACCGCAGAGGTTTTCGTTCTTCCTGTCTCTCCGCGTCGTCCACTCTCGCAGACGTGTCGGTATGTGAAGACCGCAGGTGATTGGCGTGGACAAACAAAACTGATTGTGCACTTTCCCTACATACGTCACCGCACTGTGCACTTGAGTCGCCACTGCCCACTGCTTCTTGCCACGACACATTTTCTCCGCGCGCAGTTTTTACGTAAACGCGATCACCAACACCGAACACACGTTAAGCACCACGCCTCTGATCACACTCTACTTCACACGCTCTTGCTTATCCTGCATAGCACTCCCAAAATCAGGTTCCAATAATGAAAGTTTCGTGCGCCGTTGCCTTTTTAAAAAGAACTATGCCAGCGACTGTCCTGTGACACTGCTGGGAGTGTTTTGATTCGCACACAGAAATTTGTCAACTCGTTCTTCGAATGAACAGCGACCATCCGAAGCGTTATCTTGCAAAACTTATTTTAACAAGGCTCGCTTGATAGTCTGCACCATGCGTTCTGCCGCCCCATTCAATGCGGCATGATAGGGAGAAATGCGAACGTGTTTCACGTCATTAGCCGACAAGAAGTCCGCAAACTCGGCGGACGTGAACTGTGGTCCATTATCGCTTACCAACGTTTCCGTAAGTCCGAACGCGGCGAATGTGCCTCGAATTTTTTCTGTTACCCTAGATGCAGATGTGGAAGTCATAGGCCACACTTCCACCCATTTTCAGTACGCGTCGACTAATACCAAAAACACATTCGCATCCTTGACTGCAAAATCCATGTGTACTCGCGACCAACGTTTTGCCGGGTAAATCCACGTGCGCAAAGGCACCGGTTCAGCGGCTGGTTTGACGGCCTGACAAATCGTACATCGTTGAACGTACTGTTCACTCGCCTGGTCCATTCCCGGCCACCACACAAAACTTCTGGCGAGCGTTTTCATGCGGCTGGCCTCGGTGTGGTCTTCGTGTAACAAGTTTAGCACTTGATCGCGCAGGGAATCGGGAATGATGACTCTCGAACCACACGTGACACAGCCTTGTTCAAGATAAAGTTCCCACCGCCTGGCATAGGTACCGCCTGGCCACGCGGGACAAGATTAGGTTCCTTTTCTACGCTTTCATTCTACGCTTCTGCAACCTCAGATTGCATGCATTAAGACTCCTCCCACTACATGACATTCATATACTTTTTTTTCGAAGCAGATTCAAGCGATGGCGTAGCTCTGTAGTAGAAAACCTGCTTGCAACGCAGAAGGCCTGGGTTCGATTCTCACTTGAACCTAAAATTTTTCATTATTGATTTTATTTGCATCTTTCTCGGTTTTTCGGTCACGGACAACGCTAATTTTTTGCTGATAACCAAAGACGCCGACGCCAGCATTTCTGCCTAACGAGCTGCTTAACGCTATTGCATTAGGAACTTAACGCCCGAGTAGGCGTGAAGTGCGACTTGCTCTGCGTGAGTTAGCAGCATCATTTTCATCGTCGTTGTCACTGTCGGCGGTTTCGCAGCGTCTTATGTACAGGAAAAAATTCACGCATATCCACGAAATGATTATTGATGAGTGGGAGAAGCACCGGGGATCATTTGGGTATTTGTGAATCCCCCGTACATTGCCCACTCGAGCATGCAAATCCGGGACAAACACGTGTGCACAGCATATACAATGTTGCTTTAGGAGATTGCTCCTTATGCTCGCGCCTTGTTCATCGCGGCGTATCCTCTAGTTCTCATTGCTCCCGCTAGAGGCACACACCGCTGCACACTCGGCGCATGCTCTCGGCGCCGAAGAACAACTGCGCGGGTTAATGACAGCCAGCAGTACAGGATCTAGATCTACATCTACATCTACATAATGACAGGCACTCACAGTTTCCATCTGGCACCCGGCGATGGTCGAACGCCAATCTCGCTGCTCTTAGGCGAGTACGCCGAACTGTCCTTCGCACAAATCTACTTGGGCGCACCTCCTCAAATCACTGGGCCTCGAGCAACACTATTCACCAAGGCAAGCAGCGAGATTCGCCGGACTAATCGCCGTGGAGTTGGACCGCTACACGTGCTCTACATGGCGTTGGAAGTAATGAGGCACAACGTTTCCGAAAAGACCGCGACGTTTCAAAACCAATGCCGCTGCCAGTGCATTCACGCGGCAGGAGTTCGGGGCGGGTGGACGCGAGTTCTTCTACGACGTACTCAACAGAAACCTGGCGTTCATGCGGGGAATACCCAACACGGTTCAATACTGGCAAGACCATCGAAAAGAACTATTCTCCATAATTCTCTATTTGGGTAAGCCCCGCGCATTCTTGACGCTTTCTGCCGCGGAACTGCACTGGGACCGAGTTCCTGAAACGTTGGAATGGCTTTGACGATAGATGAATTCGTACGGAGGATTCACGGGGTGCCCGATCATCTCCGATCAAGCTCCTTTATTATCATTCACTTCGTGGATATGGCGTGAGTTTTCTTAGTGAGGTCATAAGGCGTACATGGTGTGTTCAGGTGCGGACTTCGTTTCCCATTCATTAGGGCCGCCATGTGATCGGTAAAATGAAGAAGGGATGTAATCTGATGTTAGTGAAGACGAGGTCTATACACGTCCCCCTGGTTGTTGCTGGATGTTTAGTCATATGAAATGCATCTGAGAGCATAACGCGCCACTAGCGGTCTCCATTGACACCAGAGCACGCGCCGGGAGCGAGCTCGTGTAAACCAGAGCTACGCTAGACGTGGGAGGTACAAGGCTTGGCCCTAAGGTGCTTCGCCCCTAGAATCCTCGTCGTCAAGGTGGTTGTTTTGAACATCACTGTTAAAAGCAATGTGAAGATTTTTCTCTTCTGTGAATCCTTGGCTTCTCCACGTCGTCGTGTTTACAATAAGAGGAACGTCACGTGTCTTGGCGTGGAGAAGATTGCGCTCTCAAAACTGCGGGAAGATATTTTAATCTGGTGTGAACAAGCTTAAACAACAAGAAAAGCGCTGGTAGTATGCTGCCACCTATTAAAAATGTACAAAAACAAGCGATTACGAGTGAGCCCGCGCTGCGCTGGATGGGAAAGGAACACAGGTAATGAAGTTCACGGTAACAAGAGAGACTACCGATAAAATTTGTACAGGTGGCGTTCATTGACATAGATATAAACGGATTCCATCGGTCACTCGCGTTGAATCTCCATCGGAATGCGGCTGCTCAGGACAGCATTGATCCCGCGACGAGGCATTTACTTGATCGTTGTTCAAGATAGCAGGGGAATAAACGCAGCCCGAATGATTGAATGGTCGCTCAGACGATTCATAACACCGCATTTCGGAGCAAACATGAAACATCCTATTTTTATAGTGTCACCTATTTGTTACGAATGCTGCGTTATTGTCCAGCTATAAAAGAGAACATCGCCAGCTCACGCGATTCCCACGTACAGTATATGGGTCTCATGCACTACAAAAATGTCAACGGGCCCTGTGTGCAATAAACCTAACGTGAGTTTCAACACAAAGGAATCGAAAACAACAAACAATAACATATCCCTAACCTGCGTCGCTACAGAAAACTGCAGAAATGTGTACGCCGAGTGCCATCGTTGGCAGCGTGACCTGCGAAAAGCTTTTCACCACGTGTTTTCACGATAACTTCGCGTCTCGCAAAAAAGAATCAGATGTATGTTGTATCGGAGGAACATGTTTGTTCACTGATGCAAGAACATGCAGGCCCATGTTTTTTGCAAGCGTGCAAACAACTGAGTACGTTCATGTCTAAGTTATGCAAATATTTCTGCAAGCACTAATGTTTTAGCGAAGTATACATCATTTCGGTACACTGGAAAAGGGCGACCTTCACTTTCGAAGAGTATAAGATTTTTCGTGGCTTTACGACTACGTATACTTACTACATCGCCCTATGCTGAACGAACAGGATCCTGTATAGAGGTGAACACCTCTATGGAGGATTTCCTTTTGTGCCAGTAAAAAGGGAACGGTTACATTATTAGCTGAATTTTAACTGCTGTAAATTGAGGAAATGGGACCTTGTAGCAGTTTCTATCGAAGCAATGCAGAACTCGCAGCACTACTATACGCAAAGGTCCTGCCGGCGGAACACTTTTTTATTCAACCATAACTTGCCCTGAGGTGGGGCCTGTGGTATGGCACTTGCAGACATAGGTCGGTAAAAATATAGGAACTCACTCAAGGAATATATTTCGCTCTGAGAGCTCACTCGGACTCGGACTCACCGAAATTTACCTCAGCCAGACTCACTCGGACTAAGACTCACGAAACTTTTTCTCAACTGAACTCACTCCAACTCAGAATCACGGCTTGACCTGAATCTGAGTGAGCCTGAGTAAGTCGACTCTTGAGTCCGCTGGCATAAAATTAGCTTTTCCGATCATGGTGTAAATGTTCTTTAACGCCAATATCTCACACAATCCGTGCTCTACGATACACCTTTTGATTCTATACCTTGAAATGCGAGTTATCAGTGGTTGCAATCCACTAAGGACGTTTTTATAAAATGTGCGGCTCGCACGAGATCTGCGGCTCGTGCGGCTCGCACGAGGGGAGGTCATGGCACCCCCCTAGCACTCCCCCCGCCACTCGCACCTCTTATCAATAAAAAATTAGGTGGAGCATGAACTCTAGTGCGTTGAGTCATGCGTGAATAGATTTGAGTATAAAAAGCTGACATAGGGCTGATAGTAGTACCGGTAGGTGAGCAGATAGGACCAACTGGTCGGCAATGAAAGATGGAGCTCACTCAGACTCACTCAATAAATATATTTGGCGCTTAGGGCTCACTCGGACTCAGACTCATCAATATTTTCCTCAACCGGACTCACTCGGAATCAGACTCATTAAAATTTCCTTCAACCGGGCTCACTTGGACTCAAAGTCACTAACGTATTGCTCAGTCTGAGTGAGTATGAGTGAGTCGATTCATGAGTGAGTTTGCCGACCTATGCTTGCAGGGACGTCGCAGTGTTTGGAAGCACTGAAAGGTCCACTGAAACAAAAGCGGTAAATAGGCAAATGTTAAAGCCTACCCACATGACCGGGCCATGCGCGGGTGCCAAAGGCCTGTAAGAAGAGCAGTTCACAAAGGTGCACTGCCCCCGTCAAAGGGCGCCAAAGGCCCGAGCGGACGAAGTCACAATTATTATTTTACACCGTTCATGGCTACGCACGGGACGGTTCAAGCATTATGTGCTTTGCTCTGTTCCGCCACAACACATCGAGGTCCTGCCCATTCAAACACACCTGCAGCAATTTACTGAAGATATGTTTCAGTTTATTAACGCCAGTGCACAGCAGCATCACTCTCTGTCACACCCGTTCATGTGAAGTATCCACGTTTAAACCTAGCATAAAGACGTAGCACAGCTGCTTATGTTACTGTTCTGCCCAGTTGTTTATTAATAACGGAAAACATTTTTTCCTGGGTCTCAGAGTTCACGATGTTAGCAGCAATCATCGCATGGTCTTTGTTCTTTTACATTTTCTGTGATTCACTCAAGTGGCCGCATTCGCCCGAGCGTGCAATCATTTCATATAAGGCCGGATGTGTGGGTTGTCATATACTGAGGGCAAGGAGAAAAAGTGAATCAAAGAACACCTGAACCGTTTACGCACACTATAATGACATGAAAAAAGATATTCGGCACACACAAAAATATGAACTTAAAATACATGGGACGCCGCAGCAATAAAATAGCGTCCGGACTGCTGAGAAGGCCAAAAGATACGCGCAGGAATTTCGAAATGACTAGGGTCATTGTTTTATGCCTGAGTAAACCAGGTAGTCAGGATGCCTCCAACCATTTTAGTAGTTCTAGCTACCATGTCGTGCCCTGCACTGGTTCTCACCAAACTAGGAGCACCTGGGGGTCCACTGAAGTTATCACACGACCCAGCAGACGCATTGAAGGTATTGTTCTCGACATCGTACTATTTCATACAATTGTTTTACGCGAAGGGTGTTAAGGTGCTAGTAACCGCAAGATCATGTTCGTAATGTGATTTATTTTCAATGTGACCGCATTTTGACGAGGAAGAGGAGAAGGGATAAACTTTTATTGAAGCCAGCAGTTACTTGGCTGGGCCTAGTCGACGTTGAAGTCTTGCCTTTTCGCCGCCTGGCGGGTTTGCTCAGCGCAGATCGCATTCTGAACACGGACTCTTGGCCACCATGCCACACATACTCACCCAATAGGCTCCTAACGGAGTAGGAACGGTGACAGGTGTCTGTCGCACTTATTTTTCTTACCGATGAGCTATACGAAATCCGGTATTCACATATCTGCGCTATTCATTGCGCAACATCAGCAGAATTATAAGTGCAAATATATTATAATGATTGAGTATACTTTCCGCGACATCTAGGAACAAGAGGGAAATGGAAGATAATGTGGTGTTCATATTTTTCAGTATAAAATGATCGTAGACCTGTTTGTGAGGTCGTCCAGAGTCTTAGACCCTCCTGAAACAATTCATATTACGAAACATGACTGCATCATTGTACCTCCGCAAAGCTGCATGTATACTTTTAATAAGCTCCATTACACAAGGTTAATCGTTAAAAATTATTGATGTAGTAACCACGTCATTGAATTTAACTTTTCCATTATGCATGTTGAAGCACCATACTTGTAATGGCTGGAAGGAAGTCAAATCCACTACACTATTCTCATATTTTTTGCTAAAAAATGACGCTTAGTGCTTGAGGTGTTCAATGATACTTCGAATGACATTTGGAAAGGTATACGCTCTGTAGACATCTACTATGGCAAATAAAATTTGGCTAAATGATAAAAATAGTCGTCATTAAGGTGCTTATAACAATCACGTTTTCATTTCATGCCGTGATACTTAGTTCGTTTATTAACTGGTATGTGCAGCAGCTGCGCATTGTCAAGAATGAAAAAATTATATCAAGACGAATTTGTTCCTTTCTTGCAGCGCTGTATTAGTGCTGTTTTTATGGTGTCTTTAATTTCCGTGGTGTACCAATCGCAGTCTTGCACTGAACTGAATGAGTTGCTAGACTGGTCTCCCTTTTGTATGTGAAAGCGGCAAACACATGGGGGAGAAGGGGAGGCCGTTTGACGTCATTCGAAGCGCTCGTGTGAAGTGCAAGGTAGCTCCAACCTATTCTTTAGCGGGAACGCGTGGATGGTGTTGTCATTGTTCACAGGCACCCTAGGTGGCTTTGATGCTTGTTTTGTGGTTTTCTTTATTAAAACGGATATTGAGGTCTATGCTGTATGCCCGATTGCAAAAATATGCCGCTTGCCTTCATCGTTAGAGGACTCCTAAACCACCCAGAGGTAGAAATTTAGTTGTGGTGCTGCAGGTGTGCACAAGTCTACAGCCAACGCGTTCGTGAGCTCATCTGTGCACCTCTCCGAATGTCTTTCGTTAGCGTCCGAAGTGAAAAAGCAAGCAGCGCGCACATCTGCTAGCAGAGGAGCACGCGAGCGGGGGCGTCTGTCGGTGGTTTAGGGGCCTGGTGTTCCTGCCCACGGAGACGAAACCGTTGCGGCGTAGAGGTATACAGGTTCGCTGTTAGAACTACAAGGTCGCATGTATTCATGGAGTCCCCTTGAAGCTACTTCGCCGTCGGCTACCATATGTACAGGAAAACTGCTGACATGGTGCATGACAGTAGACGCCGCTGCCGCCAAGTCCGCAAGAAGTATTCCGTATGATTGCGGTGATATATAGGGCTGGAAAACAACATTGTACTCTTCGCTATACTTCTTAGCTATGTTAGCTGCCTTGGTGATGAAAGAAAATTTTTAGGTGTCCCTTATTGTAGATTACAGGCAGTGTTGGCAGTAACGCGTTACAAGTAACGGCGTTACCAGTAACACGTTACTTTTTTCAGTAACTTAGTAACGTACTCGTTACTATTTCCGAACTGTAACGTCTAACGTACTTTCGTTACCATTTTTCGGTAACGTGAGGTGTCACATTACTCTTTACATTTTATTTCAGTTATCCTCTCAGTCTTACAGAAAATTCATTCGTCTTGTAGGAGCGCCTTTCTCAGAGCTCGTCCCGACTTTATTTTGTCGCTGCAGCGGACTACTGTCAGCCCGCCAAGCATTGACAAAGCGACCCCGCACGGGGTCGTTTTTTGCGCGGGGCTAATTGCAATAGGGAGCGAATTGCCGAAATTTATTAAATGAATCACCTACACTTTCGGCTGCCTTGCTATCGAGGTTCAAATTGTCGTTGTTCGTCGATGAAGCGAAGTGTAATGCAGTCATCATAACCGCCAAAAGCGAGCTGTCGAGATCTGCTCGGCCTGTGGACACCAAGACTGGGTGCGCGAGCTCCAGCGCAAATGAGGATGACTTCTTCGGAAATACCTTCTGAACGTAATCGACAACTGAAGATGAGAGACTGTCTCGGTACATTTGATGCCGCATGGCACCGCCATGAGCGGCCTCAAGGAAAACTTTCCGCGCGTTCACCAGCTCTTCCTTAAAGTGAATAGAGGAGAACCATACAGTGCGTCCTTCGAGTCCCTATTTAGCATAGGTGCGGACGTATTCGCTAATAAGCGAGTCAGGCTGTCCGAATAAAGCTTTGAAACACAACTGTTGCTTATATTCAGCGGTTTGTAGTTTCATTAGAAAAGTGTTCCTGCTATACCCTAGCACTGTTCAGAAAGTTGGTATTCAAAATTCGTTTTGCTTCTTGCCATTTGCAACTGCGCCTACCTTTCTGGTTATTGAACTCTTGACAAGCGAGGCTAACGTTGAACACTTTCGCATACGCAGTCGCAATATTTGCGGCAATTATACTGCTCGAATTGAAAAAAAAAAACTTTTTATGTGCGCAATACCTTCGCCAGATTTATACCATTTAGGCATTTGTTTTGTGCAGCGAAATTTGCACAGTTATTTTGGCAGTAGAAGCCCGCCGTCATAATTACTGCAAGTTTGTTCAGTGATATTTTCATTGCGGAGAGCGTTTATGACGAAATCGGACACTTTGTGCTAATGACCTATTCCAAAAAATAGCTTCCCCAAGTGCGACAGAGTTGGAAGCCATCGCGTGTAAATATACATGCAACTTCAGGCCACTATAGTACTGGAAATATACGGCATATTTGTGCAAATTATTCTCGTTTAATCAGTATTTCGGGCGAATGTTTCGTTTGGGCGACAACTTTAATGTGACATATAAATATGAGTTTTATGAAGTTGCTATTGTAGGTTTTTGAGGCTAGAACGCTATGAGTAGGTTTTCTGACTACAGGGTAACGGTAGAAGTAACATCCGTTACTTTTTTTCGGTAATGCTAACGGTAACGACTTAACTTTTTATGGGTAACGCAGGGCGGTAACGCGTTCCTTTTTCTTTAGCGTAACGAGTAACGTATTTAGTTACTTTTTTTCGGTAACGCATACAATACTGCTTACAGGACGTTACGGCGCTAGTCGTGTCTTAATATGCGTTTGATAAAGGCAGTTTCTGCAGTTTTCTGTATTGCAATGGCTTTTTATGTAATGTAGTGAGTATGCAGTGAAGATATCCATGCGAGGGATATCTTCACTGCATACTCTTTTCGCCGGCGACCCTGGATGGTTGGTAAAGTGCAAGTGCTTATGGGCACTGGTTGTCAATGGTCGAACCTACGCGCGTGCCCCGGATTGTAGTGACAGCACCTGTGGTTGAGTCAAGCGCAATGCTAGAGTTCTTGTTCTCGTCAGCTTGAACACGTGATTTCACACACCTAGCAAGACTGCTAAATTCGCGAGGTGCGCGAGAGGGAGGTCGTGGAATTTGTTTTATAGTCGCAAATGTATGATCCGAAACTCACCGGTGTCATTCGAGGTCAGATGCGCATCTGGACAATACCGCCGCTGCTCTTTGATGGAAAGGAAGGTTCGAACTAGCGTCGAGGTTGCCACCGGTGTGTGTTGGCTTCTAGTACACCGAGTACAAGCCTGACATTTGAAGGGTTGAGCTGCCTGCATAACGTTTGTCTCAGCAGGACGTATTTCTCAGTGAACAAGAAATACTACAAGCAGCTAACCAGTAGAGCAATGGGGGCGTCTGTGTATGTAACGACAGCAATCCTCGCGATGGAAGCGGTAGAAGGAAGGGCGCTGCAGTCAGCCAGCATCACTCCGAAGACAATTTCCCTGCATGTCGACGACTATTTCTGTATCCTAGAACTTCGGCCGTAGACGCATTTACTGCCCGTCTAAACACTATCGAGCCGGCCATTCAGTTCTCAGTGGAACGGGGAAATAACTGCTTGCCGTTCTTCGATGCCCCCGTGAGGAGTGGTTTGTTCAAATTTTCGGTGTACAGGTAGCCAACACACAGGCCGCTACCTCGACGATAGTTGCAACCACTCTTTCCACCATAAGGCATCAGTGGCATCGTCGCTATTGTACCGTGCCCGGATGGTTTGTTCGTCGAAGTTTAAGCGAAAGAATGACGAACGGATGATCAGGTGCGACCTTATCAAGAACGGCTTTCAAAAACCTTTCTTGAAAAGGTCGAACGCTGCCAGGCCCGTTCCCGCCGGCCCGTTCCAGTGGACACTGACCCGCGGCTTCCCAAGCATATAGGGGTCTACATTCCCTACATCCAAGGCATCAGCGAAACGCTCGCCCACGTCCTGTCGGAGCAGGAAAAAAGATACTAAGCCCAAAGAGAAGGCCCGGGGAGTGGTTTACTCCATCCCTTCTGTGGTTTCTGGTTTTTCATACGTAGGGAACACAAAATACATCCTCGGGAGACTGTGAGAACAAAAGAACGACGTCCGCAAGTTCGACCGACAGAAGAGTGCTCGAGCTGAGCACAGCGAGGTGAATGAACACAGCATCGCTTTTCACAACTCTCGTGTCGTCGACTTAGAGGCCAATTATTATGAGCGGCTTTTTTTGGAATCCTGGCACATCCAGGCGACACCCGGTAACGTCAACCGGTCTACAAGTGCACTGCCGAGAGTCCGCTCGAATAGACTTCGGCATATGACTGACAACATGCGTTACCCCCGGCCTAAAGAAAAAAAGCTAAACATTGCTTTCTGGCATCCCTCTGTCACCCCTGAAGAAGCGTCCGAGTTTGACCCGAAACATCTTGCTTTTTCGTTTTCGTAAAGTAAAGAAAAAGCTTTTACGTTTAAGCAGTACCTTGGATGGTGTCGCTACTTTTCAACCATAACTTCACTCCCCACCAGCCAGAACGCTGTCAAATATTTACCCTTCAATGGCATAGCCATGTACAGTATAGTACAGTGTAGTATAGTACAGCGTGGGATGGGAAAGGGAAATGAGGTTGAGGAGTGATGTGAGGGTGACAAGGATGGAAAGGAGGAGAGGTGAGGGTAGAGCATAGCATGTAATGTGTTGTATATCATAGCAATGGGGTGGGAGAGGGAAGTTATGGCGAGAAGTGGTGTCGAGGTGAGGAGGAGGGAATGGAGGATGGGGAGAGAGGAGATCATAATATAGCCATGTAAATTATAGTATAGCAAAGGGTCGGAAAGAGAAGCGAGTGTGAAGAGGTATGATGTGAAGGTTAGGCGGAGGGAAAGGCAGTATATAAATACATAAAGAGAGAAAAATGAAAGAATAAGAAGAACATGTACAAATAGACAACGAAATAATGAAAGAAAAAGAAGAACAAAGAGCTCAACCTGCGTTCGCCAGGTTGTGGTGCTTACTTGACAGCTACGCTGTTCACTCAGATTCCCCGAGCGTGGAACTGGCTTTAATCAAATGAAGCTTGTATTGACTGGCCTGTGTAGCTGGCGATGGTGTTCGAAAAAGCTCTCCTCACCGACAGCTGCGCGCACGAAAGCAGCGATGAATACAACACATTTTCTTTCCGCAAGTGGGGTTTGAACCCGGGTACCTGTGGTCAGAAAGCACTTGCCTTGAACACTAGGCCGCACGAACATTTTTTTCTTTATTACAGGAAAAGAAACCATTGCACCGAGAGTGACATTTTAAAAAAATCCGGCAGATCCCTCGCACTGTGGGAATTGATGTAATGCGAAGCAGCCAGCAAAGAGCTGCATACATCGCCCTGTTTGACTTTGAGCCAAATGAAACCACTCATGCCATGCCTTCTAGTTCACCATATATCGCATGTTTGCCATGCACGTATGCATCCACAATCTAGTATATGCCATGCTAATGAGACATATATTCTGGTATGTACAATGCATGACCTGTCGTTTATGTTCATCACGCACTCGTGTCATCCCATACCAGTTGTGGTATATATCCAGTTAATAAAACGGCCGGAAGCGCACCATGACAGTGTCATGTAATTCATACCGTACATGACATGCATAACATGATTCGCATGTTAGGACCTGTTATTTATGTTCGTCATACAGTCACATCGCGCAATACCAATTTAGGGGTATATCAAACGAGCGAAATGACCGCGAGTGAACTATGAGTATGGTATGTATACCACGCCATACATGAGATGCACATCATCGTTTTCATGTCAGCACCTGTCACTTATATTCGTCATAAGTCGCGTCGCGCAATACAAATTTTGGTGTATATCAATCTAGCGAAACGGCCGCGATCGGACAATGAGTGTGGCATGCAAATCGTGTCGTAAATGATATGCATATCATTATTTTAAAGATCCCACCTGGCATTTATGGTTGTCATACACTCGCGTCTCGCAATACCAATTTTGGTGTATATCAAGCTAGCGAAACGGCCGCGAATGCACCATGAGCCAATCATGTCGTAAATGACTTGCATGTCATTTTTCATGTTGCCACCTCTCGCTTACGTTCGTCATGTAGTCGCGTCGCGCAATGCCAATTTCGGTGTATAGCAATCTAGCGAAACGGCCGCGTATACATCATGAGCGTGGCATGTAAATCATGACATACACGACATGCATGTCATGGTTTTCATGTTACCAACTGTTATTCATGTTCTTCATACAATAACATCGCGCAATACGAATGTTGGCGCACGTCAATCTTGCGAAACGGCCGCGAGAGCACCATGATCGCACCATGTCGTACATGATTTGCATGTCATGATTTTCATGTTACCACCTCTCTCTTACGTTCGTCATACAGTCGCGTCACGCAATACCAATTTTGGTGTATGTCAAGCTAGCGAAACGGCCGCGAATGCACCATGAGCGTGGCATGTAAAACATGACATACATGACATGCATGTCATGGTTTTCACGTTACCTACAGTTATGTTCTTCATGGAGTAACAGCGCGAAAGGCCGATTTTTGTGTATATCAATCTAGCGAAACCGCCGCGAGCGCACCATGAGCAAATCATGTCGTACATGACTTGCATGTCGTGATTTTCATGTTACCACCTCTCATTGGCGTTCGTCATAGTCGGGTAGCGCAATACTAATTTTGGTGTATATCAAGCAAGCGAAACGGCCGCGAGTGCCCCATGAGCGTGGCATGTAAATGATCTCATACACGACATGCATTCATAATTTTCATGTTACCACGTGTCAGTTATATTTGTCATACAGAAATGTCTCGTCATACCAGTTTTCTTATATATCCATTCAATTAAATGGCCGCGAGCGGCCCGATATCATGTCATGTAAATCATGCTGCACATGACATGCATGTCATGATTTGCACGTTAGGACCTGCCATTGTGTTGGTCATGAACTCTTGTCACAACATACCAATTTAGGTATTTGTTAAATTAAAGGAACGACCGCAAGAGCCCCAAGGCCGTGGAATGTAAATCATGCTGTTCATGAATCATGACATACATGTCATGATTTTCATGTTATGACCTGTCATTTATGTTCGTAATACGATCATGTTATCCCATGGCAATTTTGGTATGCATCCGATTAACGAAACGGCCAGGAGAGCACAAAGTCATAGGCGGATAGATAGATAGATAGATAGATAGATAGATAGATAGATAGATAGATAGATAGATAGATAGATAGATAGATAGATAGATAGATAGATAGATACTCTCAAAGTCTCAGAAGTTCGCTAAGAAATGCTTCGCATTTAAAATCATAATCCGGCATATTTAAAGAACCTTGCGCAATGTGAACGGAACTCAAGCACACCAATGCGTTCTACCGACGTTGCAAGAAACAAGTGCGCAGCAGTAAAATTGCTGTGGGCTCTTTCTTGCAATGTTTCGTGTAGCGGACTGAAACAAGTCTACTGGACAAATCCGTAAGGTCGATATTATGAATTGCACATTCGAGAAAAATTGCGACTACGAAAACGCCAAATTCCTCAACCGCGTGTTCTTGATCTCGTGATTGTCCTTTCTTTGGGTCGTTCTAAAGGGTGAGCAACGGGGGAAAGAACATGAAAGACACCATGCCGATTCAGCCCGACAACAGCGTTTCAGGGACGGCCATGGACACTAATTCTATGGGCACTTGACACTTGAACTATATATATATATATATGCATATATATATATATATATATATATACCTGTTGCTGTCGATGGACGTTTGGTTGTGTTGCACCTAAGGACGTTTGATTGTGTTGCACACTTATAGTGTCTGTCACGGGCAGTACATTCATTCGGATGAAGGCTGGCCCACCAGCCTAAACGTTAATAAAACTACATTTCGTACGTGTGTCCTTCTCACTCATCTATCGCAACGGACCCATCGATCTTCATACCCAAATTATATATATATATATATATATATATATATATATATATATATATATATATATATATATATATATATATATATATATATATATATATATATATATATATAGAGAGAGAGAGAGAGAGAGAGAGAGAGAGAGAGAGATATGGGCTCGCCACATATGTAATTCGCAATCCCACGAACTATAGGTGGCGCTGAGGGGAACAGCGCAAAAAACGGGACGGAGAAAGATTGAACACACGACACAAGCGCTGTGTGATTCAAGACAGCACCCGGAGGAGGGTCAACCTGTTTCTTAGTATAGGAAGAGATAGGACGTGCGGACCGTGCCACTTTGACCGGATGAGGTCATGAGCTGCATTGAAATGAATATGAGGCCAAAATACTTTCCCAAACGATCCAAATTGCTAAACGCTAGCCACCTAATTATTTGCCACAGTGCGGATGGTTTTATTTCGGCTCCGTTACCGTGCATCAACGATGCTTTGCGACATCCTGCGCGTGCTATAGAAAACTGCATGTACTAGAATTGACCTATGAGCTGAACGGCACCCCGAGGTAATACGTATCGAGCCTCCCTTACAGATTTGCGGCAGTAGTAGGCCGCTAGCGAGTAGTGCCATCGCTGCTGCATGGGACCGCATGTTTAACGTGTTGATGGTTTCCAAACATATTACACTGTCGTCGTTATTGCTTTCGCAGTCAGGAACGCGGAGTTACATCTTCAACCGAACACAAGTATTCAACATCCCATTGAGTAGCGCTTGTGTCACAGCCATGCTCAAACTGTAGCCGTGAGCAATTCACCTCTCTGATGTTGCAGGTTCGATTAGCACGATCGCATCATGAACATCAAAAAGAATGCACACATATATGCTTTTCGCAACGTCGAATTCTTCGACGTTGCGAAAATTCGTCGGACAACACTGTCATTAGTAAAGTACCGGTGAAGTACCGTCGTGGATCGTGGCCGTAACTGCACGTTTCATCGCTCTGCTCTATTTCGCTACCGCTGGCCGAGCTTGACCGCGTTGGCGGCATGCGGCGGTCCATAGTGTGCACAATAGGCTGCTTACAAGCAATGCACAAGAAAAACTATGCTTTTATTTTGATCTTGCTCAAGGATATTATAGAATTACTACAATCAAAATGAATTACGAGAGTGCAAAAACATTAACGCACGAGGGGTCGTGAAGTGCCTCTCGCTCCCCGTGAGTTAGCAGCTGATCGTTCATTCTCACTGTCACTCTCGGTGCTTTCACAGCCTTCTACGTCCAGTGGAAACTCCTAGTCGTCAAGATGATTTCTTTGAACATCACTGCTGAAAGCATTCTGAAGAACTTCCCCCGCCGAAAGACTTCGACCACTCCGCGTCACCATGGTTACAATTAGGGTAACGTCTGGGCTCGAAGAACATCTTGCTCTCAAAACTTTCAACTAGAAAATCGTTTCCAGTGTGCTGCCACCTATCATAAAACGTACAAAACGAAGCGGCGCAGCGCTGGCTATGAAGGCCGTCCTCAACACAGGTGGAGGACGGCTTTGATAGCGCCAGTTCCATGATAGCCGTGGAGCGAACGCGTCCTCGAATGATTTAAACTTCGCTCGCACGATTCACAACAGCGCCTTTTTTAAAAAGGATATAGTGCCCTATTTTAAAATATAGCCAATTTGAGATTGCTCAGTTATAGAAGAGCACATCGCGCGCCGGCGTGACTTCCCACGTACAATGTTTTGGGAGTCATGCTCGACAAAAACAGTGATGAACGCTACATGTAAGTAAAACAGGGTGTTTCAACTGAACACATCAGGCGATAACATTTACCTAACGTATGTGGCTACACAAAAGCTCGCGAAGCAGGATACTAATGGCGAGCTATTTACATCCATTTACCATTCGTGGTTCGCGGACCTCGGAGGTTCTTGAGCGTGGCAGAAGCTGGATATCACCCGCGAGATGGGGCAAATGGACCACGGATGCACTTTTAAACGGCATCGACCCGCTGTGTTTCGTCGCGCCGCGTGCATCGATATAGGAGCCTGATGGTGTCCGCACTTTGGCTTTCCTTGCAGCACGGCTTAGGTATCCAACGAGAAGCGAAACAAGGCTAGCGATAAGGAAGGCGACACCAACACGGTCCGATTACGCTGTCGCGTTCTATTCTTTAATGCTAACCTCAAGCGTTATCCAACTATTTGCTTGGGAAAGTTCCCATAGGCTGAACAATTCAATGTCCTGAAACACCATCAGCCAAAATCTTGGATTGGTTTTTGTGGCGCCTCCTATAGGCTGAGATACAATAAATGAGTCACACACTTCTTTTCTTCAAGTATTGTAATGGTAAAGTGAACCTATTGGAAGTATATCGTCATACCACACCATTGCTATCAAATGTTTGAAATCATAATGGTGTATACCGTAGTAAACATGATGGAGACACGGTGGGTGGTGTTGTCTCTCACTGAAAGCCCAATTAATACGAATTAGGCCACCAGCCTCCGTAAGAAAATCGGATACGTAAGCGTGTGCGTGCAACCTATTATTGTGAATGGGGAACGAAAGAGCGCAGCTGCACACCATAAGCGTCTGCTCTGGCCCGCGGAAGAGGCCTACCGTGTGCATCTGTAGATTTAACTAACTGATGTTTTTGAGTTCCACTTTACGTTAGTCAAATGGACGCAGAGGCAAAGGTTTCTCACTTGCCTATAAAGAGTGTGAAACACCGTGTATATATTAAACATTAAACTTTTATTGTACTGTTGGTTTACGTGGTCCCTTCATTATTACCGCTTTGTGATCGGTGAAGTGCAGGGGAAGTGTCCGCTCCTGAGCGAAATCGAAAGTGCGCCAAGAGCGAACGCGACTTCGAGCGAAAGAGAAAGCGCACCAAGAGTGACCGCGTTCCCCGCCCGTTCTGTGAGAATTAACGGCAAGGCTAGAGGGAAGACACGACGCGCGTAGCGAACCTCTTCGCGTTCCACGACGCAAGGTCGGTAGCATGCACATCGAAAGCCAACGGAACGCGATCATGCAAGTGCTCCGGCATCGCGAGCAATGCACGGCGTTTACTGCAAATAAAGAATCCCGAAATCAAACATCTTGCTCAAGGTGTGCCTTGCGTTTTTCGTGGAAATAATTTCTTTATCATGTACATTAAGGCGATAAGTCGAAAGCTCACTAGACTATATCGCCCGCAAAGTATGTATTGAAGAAGACCTGGGGGACACGCCCATTCCTGAGAGGTTTCAACAGACGCTACGCCTGGGACCGAGGTTCAACCTGGAGCCTTCCCTCCGTGGGGCTGAAAAGGTGGCTCTCGCAAGGAATGTGTCGTCCCGCGTGCCTGAAAATGAACGTTGTCGGTGCACTTCAGAATGCGTCGACGTCCTCGTGAGAGGTGGGTGTAGGTTAAGATCGTCTAGGTGTCTAAAACCACTCTCGACGTTCCTATCCACGAATAACCTTCGAGTACTTCAGGCGGATAAGGAAGGTGTTTTAGTAACCTTACCGAAAGAAATTTTTCTGCGGAAAGCTACACAGGCTGTTGATAAACACTTTGTGAAAGTTTTAGCTAAGAGTACAAAAATTAGGAAAGAAGCCATAGATCGTCTTGATGTTGGGAACTTGCTAGGTTTAGCACGCAGCGTACAGAAAGCACCATTACAGGAATTGTATATTTTTTCACCATAAAAAGCCACAAGCCAGAACAACCACTGCGTGCGATTGTTTCTGAAAGGGAAACCTGGCAGAAGCTTTTGGTTGGTTATCTACAGAAACATCTCTCTAGTCTAGTAATTGAAGACCCCTACCGCGCGCGTAATTCGCAAGAGGTCGTCACGTATCTAAAGGATCATAATCCTATTGGTTGTCCGACGATAAGCATCGACGTTGTTGACCTGTATTACTCCATTCCTCAGAGCACCTTGTTACAATATGTTAGAGATTGTATAACCAAGAATAACCGCGAAGAAGTGTTCATCAATGATTGTGGCATCAGTGTTAGTTGTTTCATGGAACTGTTGTTTTTCTACTTGGATTCCACCGTTGTGTCGTGGGGTGGGTCTCTTTATAAACAACGCACGGGTGTGTGCATAGGTTCAAGAGTCGCCGCGGTCTTAAGTGAAATATTTCTTGCCAGGTTAGACGTGACTCTGAAAGAAAAACTCGAAGGCATGGTGCAAGTCGCCTTCAGATATGTGGACGACTATTTAATTTTCCTGCAGCCTTCCGTAAAAAATGAAAAAGACCTGGCCGAGCTTGTTTTAGGTGCTTTCAAAGAACACGGGGGTGGGCTAGACTTCACCTGCGAAGTTCCTCAACAGGGATCGTTGCGTTTCCTAGATATTAATATCAGAATTTTTCCAAATCACGTTTGCTGGGAATACCAACCGCGAAGTGTTAAGCCTATATTAAACTATGCCTCCAGCCATAGTAAACTGGTAAAAAGAGCGATTGCTTCTTCGGCCATAAGCGCGAGCTTATCTAAATCGTGCCTACACTTGGTGACGGACAGTGTAAAAACACAAGTAAACAGGCTCCTCTCAGCGGGTTTCCCAAAATTCGTCATCACATCTGTGTGTGAAAAATTGCTGCAGAAAGTAAAACAAAAGCAAGTCAAAACAGAAAGAAAAGAAAAGAGTGGCTGTTATCCCATATTTCCATAAAATATCTCACGGGCTGAAAAAAGTTGGGTCGAGATACGGTGTGGATGTGGTTTTATCAGCTCCGTGCAAAGTCGGTCAGATTTGTAGGTTGACGGATGAACGCCTTAGTGAAATATCAAGTATGAGGAGACGGGCATGCGCAGTAAAACATGCTAATAAATTTGTAGAATGCTCCGTGGGCGTGGTGTATAGGCTTCCTTTAACGTGCGGGCGCAGTTACATAGGACAGACTGGGCGGTGTATAAATAAGAGGTTAGGGGAACATAAGAATGACCTGTGCAAGGGGATAAGTTCCAACCTTGTGTTGCACTGCAAAAGTTGCGGCTGTCAGCCTCAATTTCAAGCTGGGAGTGTGTTGGAACGCCATAAAGAGAAACTAACACGAGAAATCGCTGAGGCGTATCACATTAGAAAATATGAAGGTGAATGCGTGAGCCAGCCTTCGGTGGCCTTGCATGAAAAAGAATTCGCGCTTTTGGATAAGGGTTAATCTTTTAATAGTTATCAATCTACCTTAGTTTTATCGGACATGCCACCGAATTGTGTCACGTTACTGACGTCTGCTTGATAAAAGTTTTTACCTCTGTGTATATATGTACGTGTGTGTCGTGAGCAATAAAACCAGTTGGTACAGCGCTCGTGTCGTCCATCTTTGCTTTCCGTTCCTCGCTTTTATACCTTTCCTTCAGCACTACCGTGCTTGCGCTGCAAACCCTTTCAATACGCAAAGTATGTCTTTTAGTATGATTAAATGAAGGAACACTGCGAGATGTCTTGTAAATTATGATATCTAGTGAATTGCTCATCTAGTGAGCAATTCATTAAACTAGAGCTGGCTACATACTACTACTACTACTACTATTACTACAGAGGAGGGAACGACCCACGCCCTAAGGAGCTTCGGCCCCTAAAATTACACCATCTCCCGCTAAAGGGGATCATGAGGCAATGCGAAGCTGGAGCACTTGCACGATCGCGTTCCATTGGCGTTCGTTCAGCATGCTACCGACCTCAGGTCGTGGAACGCGAAGAGGAACGCTACGCGCGTCGTGTCTTCCCTCTAGCCTGGCTGTTAATTCTCACAGGGCGAGCGGGGAACGCAGTCGACAGGCGCGCGAGGGGGGAGCGTGGGAGAGGAGAGAGGGGGAGGGAACGCGCATGCGCTGGCGCTTATCGCGGCACTGCGCAGGAGAGGGGGATGGGGAGACGGGGAGTCAAGAAGGGGAGGGTGTATGTGGAGAGGGAGAGGGTGGCAGTGGAGAGGAGGTGTGTGGAGAGGGTTTGCGCATGCGCAGTAGGGGTGTTCACGCCGCACACCACCACCACCACCGGATTGAACTCCGCCATAAGATGCTTCGCGTCTAAAATTAGGATCCCAGCAGGAATCGAACCCAAACATTCTGCGTGGCGGTCAGGTATTCACCGCAGAGCCACACCAGGTCTAGAAACTGATATGGAAAAAACAGCCTATGCCGGCGTAGTAACGGTGCAACGTTAATTCTGGCTATGGTGCTGGCTATCTTATTTCATAACAAAGCAATAAACGCTACATGTGTACAGGCGTCGTGTCAGGTAAACGTCTGTGATTCCAGTGTTGTCTCCGCTATCATAGTAGTGTAATATGCATTACATTTCCATTGCTATGGTTCAGCAAGTTAAATTCAAGCGTCGCTCGATGACCCCGGATGACTACGCTAACGGAAGTTACGTATGATATTCATACCATCGCACCGTATAGTGCACTTAGTTTCAATAATACTGACGTATGTGCTCTAACGTGAGTGTTGTCATTACGTCAGACCGTGAGTTACCCTTTAAACGCCAGTGTTGTCGACGTGCCTGGTAAGGCCACGGGTGCACACAACTACTACACTTACAAAAAGACGTCGATCCACCTCATAACGGTTGTCTCAAGCCAAGAAATGCAGCACTACTCGCTGACTGTTTTGCATGATACCGATTTCCACAAGGCTTCGGATCTGCCGAATGTTTTATTGCATGCAGTATGAGTGATGACAACTGCGATGCAGCTAATGCAAAAAGCATGCTATGTTAAAAGATGGTAACGCTAATTACCTTTTTACCGCAGGTGTTTCAGAGCTTTCCGTACGTGCTATCTCTGAAGGATTCCGACAACGACACCATATTTGAGTGCATGGAAGCAAACCGAACCGAGTTTGATCCCGTCGCAAAGACTGCAACATACGTATGGATATTTAGGCTCCCAGGATCGTCAAACAAGTATAAAAGTTTAACACCTTTTCAGCACGATGATGTGTACCAGTTTCAGGGTGCATTCCAGTAACTGCAGAAAAGTGACGAATTGGGTCGGTATTCAAACGTAATATTGCTTGCCATTTCATGTTGCATGCACGACCACTAATTTCATTTAATATGATTACAATGCAAAATGAACGTACAAATTTAGCTCCTGTTCTGTTAAAGTGCAGACGCACGGCGAGCTAATAGGTATTTGCAGAATACACAAACAATCGCAAACAAATGCTTACACTGCGATTGTGTGTAGGACCTTTAGTGCACTCAGGAATGTGTGGATGCAACTCTCTTTGTGTGCTTCGTTGATATTTCCTTTACAGCTACAAACAAGGCATGTGCATAAGTGATGTTCTTATACATTTGTGTACTTGTGCACGATGGCAGAGGATTCTCAAATTAGATTTACGCCGTTATTTTTTTATTCCAGAATATACATTCCATTACCTCAAAGGGTTGGAAACGAGCCTGGAACAATCGAATTTCAATCTCCTCATGGTATGAAGAGTTCGTGTATTATTAATGAACATATGGCAGTCTTATTTGCCTTTAATTTATTAACGGATGCTGCAAATCGTCTGTCAGCTAACCGATAAATGTAATCCCGGCTGAGTTATTCATTTTATGATACAACTGCTCCATACAGGTAAGATCAGCCTGTGGCACGCGATAGATGATGAGCGTTGAGCGCCAAGAACTACGCTTCGTAGCCACAAATATCCGAGTGACTTGGAGCAAACTAGGAAATTGAAGTGAACTAAATGAAAGAAACTATGACAGTGTGGACACGACCATATTAGTTCAACAGACAATTAGACCAAGGAATATGTAGTGGACATTATTTATTGTCTTTTAACTGTAGTGAACGCACTCGTAAAATAGGTTTTCACAGCAGTGTAGCGGAGGGGGAAGGGCCTTCCGTCGTAGCTGAATTGGTGAACAATCGGACACGTAATTCGAAGGTTGTGGGTTCCGATGTCACCGACGAAAAGGGTGATTTTTCGTTCACGTTAACAATTCTAACTTTTCATAGTAATTACTAAACAACAGTTTAAAGACCACAATAGGTGTCCCGTGTAATTTTCTTGGCCTGACTGTGTGTCCGATTAATTTGGTTCTATCTAACAAAGAAACGATGATTTCGAAATGAACATTCCCCCTTCTTACGTTATGATAGTGAGGAGATGTACAAGAATGAGGCTGCGTGAGTCCGCGTGACCTCATATACTGCGCGGTGTGCGAGTGCCACTTTATTGAAGGTCAGGCATATGCCAACCTAACCCCGCTAGCCTCTTGGCGCGAGTAAACGCGATTAGGTAAAACGCGCGAGCAGGCCATGGCTGTATTTTTCCACCGGCACACTCCGGCGGCCAGCGGCTCCTTGTCTGGCGTTCCCAATTATTTTGTGATCACCTGCACGTCCGTTCGTAACGAATGTGTTGCCGTAAGACCTATCCTTGCCTGTTTAAGATAGCGATGGAAGCATAGGCTTGGAACGCTGCCGCAAAAGTTGAACAAAACGAACGCCAAAACGTGCGATGATGAGACTGCGCAGACAACGAAGACGGTTGGCAAAAAAGCATGAGCGTAACTTGCATAAACATGTTCCCATGACCACATTGGACGTTGAGGTTTTCAGTGCAGACAACAGATGTTTGAAGTAGTATGCCACAGGCGCATGCCCGATCAAGTGAACACCGTTAGGAACACCTTTGAGAATGTAGATCTTGAAAACCAGAACGTTGAAACAGATGCTATGTATATCTGCTACTTAGGCCTGGGGCACAACACAGCACACACGCAATTACGAAATAAAGTTCATGATAGCCACCCAACGTGTGCCCTTTGCTCCAACTAGGCAAGAAGGGGTGCAATAATGATGATGATATATGTAGATTAATGGCGGAAGTAGGGGTGCACTAATAAACTCCTAGATCTTCCTGTGGGTACTGTGGCAAATGTAGCCTTAATGAGTACGTACTAACAAAGAATTACTCCTCGGAGATAAGTTATAATAATCTACAGTTGGCGAGATAAATTTGGGATTGCTATTATTATTTTGACGTGGTGGTCCAGCATTTGCCTTCGCAATTATTTAACGATTCTGAACGTTTTTAGATACTACAATAAGAGAGGGAAGACTCTACTACACAGACTATGGCACTTGTGCTGTTCTCGACATGGAAATTCTCGGACATCGTAAGTCTTCTTTTGCCCCGTTAAAAATTTTACTGCATCCTAAATCAATTTTTCTTAGCATGAAAAAAATTGCGCGCCCAGACGGGACAAGGAAAGGAAGCACACATACACAGCGCAGACTAACAGCTGAATTTATTATCGCTTGGTAAACAATAAATGGGAACTCATATGTGACGTCAAAGAAAAAAGTCAAAGCGAAACGCCCCTCCCTACCAGATCCCTCACCAGCCAACTCCCACTCAAGTCCCGAGAAAACAGATGTCTTTCCGTGTAAAGGCAACATGGAGAGAACTGACGCATTTTTGATGTCTTTTACAAATTTCGAAGGCTTCCCGACGTTGGCGTCTCATCCTGTCTGCGTACCAACCTCTCAATTTGCTTGCACTGGCCAAGTGAAGGACATGCGCGATCTGTAATATGGCGGCAAGATTGATTGATCGAAATAACATTAATGAGGTCCTGTGGGACGCGCCCTAGCGAGCAGTGGGCAAGAACTCCCGGAAGAATTTGGAAGGTCGCAAGCGCGTTCACGTAGGCGACATTGAGACATAGGCCCGTCAGTCTTACGTATGAGCGTCCACAAGACAGCGGGACCTCGTTAACCATCTCGCCCTCACACACAACAAACGGCTTCGCGTGCTTCATGATGCACGTTTTTTGCGCATGGTCACCGCAATTCACTTCTCAACACAGGCAACCTAATTTGTTGTGAGCTGAGAAAACGAGATCTACGCCCGATCGCCCTACCATTTTCTTGAGCATGTGCCTTACACCAGGAATGTAGCGAATGACTGCAATTTACTTCTCTCTTGGAGGCTCCTGTGCAGGTGACGCTGTTCGAAACTGCTTCAAAAGCTTGTAGCGCATCCTGGAGAGAAGGTGATCCAGAAAACCTGCGGAGCGAAGACAGCGAGTTTGATCATCAAGGCTCTCTTCGACACGATGAATGCAGCAGCTACTCATGTAGCTCTTTACGAGAGGCGTGACAGCTCCCCGCTTGACAAGTTTTGAATGTGCAGATGTGAACAGCATGAAATGTTTTTGTGATCGAGAGGCAAAGATGCTCCAGCGAAGATGCTCGGCGCTCATCTATAATCCCACATCCAAGAACTTAAGTTCATTACCTGAGGGAATATCTTTCGCTATCACTAATTCACCCAAATTTTCTGCGAAAATGCCAACAATGGCATCTGCATCTTGTCTTTTCGAGCACCTTGTGGGTGATGAGAAAGGCCTCACCAAATCGACGCATTGTTTCCACTTTGCTTCCTTTCAAAGATGCATGCAGGCCTCTGTCATGGCAAGCGAAAACAAAGTCACTCCGCATGGTTTAGATGTAGACGCCTTCCTAGTACCAGGCCCGTAGCCAGGAATTTTTTCTGGGAGGTTGTTGGGGGTGGGGATTTGCTGATGCCCTTGACTATATTAGAAAAAAACCTATTTTCATTGTTTATTTTTGGTACAAGACCCCCTTCGATCAGAAATTCGGGAGGACGGGGGGCCAAGCCTCTAGGCCTCTCCGCCCTTCCTAAGAGGCTGCTTCGAACTTTAAGAATGGGGAGGCCATGGAAAATAACAGCAACTCATACATCATTCATAAAATTCGCAGGCGGCCTCCAAGAGAGAAAAAAAATTGTCGTACCTTGCACTGCAGGCGCAATGCTAAAGGGACAGCGGTACCGACGGGCACCTGGGTATTAATGGCGGTTGCTTTGTTTCTAATTTTCTTTTCGCTCTTTCTCTATAGCTTTCTCTTTCTCTGGTCTCGCTGTTTTTGTGTGTCCTTTTACTCTTGCCTATTTCTATGTCTTCGTTTTTCTCTCTCTCTCCTCATTTCGTATTCATTCTCGATCTTTCCATCCTTCTTCCTCTGCCTTCCATTTCTTTCTCTTTCTCTCTCGCTCTGTATTTCTCACTTCCTCTTTATTCCCATCTTTTTTTTCTCGTTCTCTCATTCTTTCTCTTTCTTTAATCGCTATCTTTATCTCTATCTTCTTCTTTCAGCCTTTCGTCTCTATTTCTCTCTTTCTTTCTATGCTACGACTTGCTCTGTGCTCTCCTTCTTTTCCCCTTCCTTGCCCTCACTACTCTTTCCGGCTTCCTTGCTGTACTATACTATACTATTCTATGCTCTGCTAACGTGCCTCGATAGCCGAGTGCTTAAGACGCTTGCCTTCTGATACTGCGTACCCGGGTTGGAATTTTGTCTCGCAAAGAAATTTTAGGGGCGAAGCACCTTTGGGTCTCGGCGTGTCTGGTGTGCATCGTGCATCTTCGTCTACTGTCGGGACAGTGCATTTGTTTGAGCGCCAGTAAGGGCGCCACAGCGTCAGCGCTCGCCGCGCCGCGAGAGAGAGCGAACGGCGCGCGTTGACTATGGAAACGCTCTTTCTGCGATGAACGCTGAATCACCAGCTCGTAAGGAACGAGAACGCGCCGTCGCCCGTCAGAGAAAACGCCGACGCAACCAGCGTCTGCGAGTGACTGTCTTGTTTGAAACAACCAACTGCTCGCGCTGCACAACCGTTCACCGGCCACCCCGCATACCCGTACCTTGACCTGCAATGTAGTGCCGGTGGGAGATTTCTCGTGTGCGCAGTTGAACAATAAAGATTCGCAGCGTGCACGTTAACTAAAAGCGGACTGCGGGTCTCTTCGTCAAATTTTCTTTTGCCTCTCATTGCCCAATAGCAGTGATTTTGCTGTGGGAAACACCCGCGCACACTGCATGCTTCGCCCCTCCATAGGTTTCACGTTAGTGGAGCGGAAGCACCCTTCCCTACCTGCTTCGCCTGTCCCCAGTTATTTTTCTCCTAAAATTTTCTCTTTCACTGTCTTGATGTCTCTTTCCGTCTCTCTTTTTTTCTCTCTCTCTCTCTGTACTCGTTGTCTCACCCATCAGAGTTTTTGCGTCCTGAGCCGGCAAAATCGGCGCAGGGGTTTTGGGAGCAATGCAAAATATGAAGAAGACGACGACGATGAAGGAGATGAAGAAAGCGCATGTCGGTTCATGATGATGATAGTTTTGTGTTTCCGACAGACAGATTACGCCTGGCTTAAACAGCTCAGCTGTTGAGAGAAAATTGCATTCATCCCCTCTTAAGGGCGTTCGCTGCATGCTAAATAAAATAGTACGGCGATCGCGCGTAGATCTCGTTTTTTCGGCCCCCAACAATTTAAACAGTGCGTACAGAATTGAATTGCAGTGATCGCGCACGAGAAACATGCACCAAGCAGCATGCGAAACCGTTTGTTCTGTGCGAGGGCGAGGTGTTTTGCGCGATCTCGTCGTATTGTAGACGGTCGTACGTCGGACAGACGGGGTGAAGCGTCAATGATCGCGTACGCGTACAGGCGGGCGACGTTTCAAATTCTTACTGGGTGCTCTTGCTGCTCACGTTGCAGATTGCGCCTGCCGTCCTTCATTCGTCCAGTGCAAAGTGAAGTTTGAAGTTTGAAGTTTATTTTTGCTTCCATTAAAGAAACAATGAGCAGGAGCAAAAGGCTACAGAGGCCTGACAAAGGGCTCCCGCTGCTGTTGGCACTCAGCATCAGCGGTACAAATGATAATACGAAATACATCACACATGTTCATATCAAAATATTGTCACATAAGCAGTATACAGATAACATGATGAATAACAGATGAAGAAAGAAAAGAAAAGAACATGCAGTTAAATCAAATTAATCCGGATAAGTAGCCCGGAATCCAAAAGAAATATGTGCAGTAAACGATAGTTCAATACAGATAATTAAGAATCTGTAGAATAAATTTCCTGTGACTTCAGTAATATATAACATGGGAAACGAGAGTGAACTGCACAATTCCGTTGTAAAAAAAATTAAAAAAAACATAACAGTATGACACGAAAATGATACATATCATGCATACTCCATTTTGATGCTCTATAATATACAGTTTCATAGATTTTTTTTGATGGAGTACAAAAATCAAGGGGACTTAGGCGATTAAATAATTGCGGAACCTGGTAGCCTATATGCTGCCTGCCATAAACTGTTCTGAACTTCGGTATTACCCTAGTCTCATTGCGTAGGGAATACCGACATTTTGATTCGGATGATTTAGCTGTGTAGAGTTTGTTCGTTTTTATATGTTGAAATAGCCTATAGTAGTATATCTGGTTAGCTTTGAGCAAAGTGTGTTTAATAAACAAATCATGCGTTCGCAAATCTTAAAGACTACCTGTGTAGTTTTCAAAGCATCTAAGGACTCTCTATTTTGTAATGTTATCAATTGTTGACAGTTTTTTTGAGTATGTCGTACCCCAAACAAGCAAGCAATATGTAAGTCGAGAGTAGAACATGGGGTAATATAATACTTTTTAAGCCAAAGCAGAATCAATTCCCGAATTCTGTTAAAGCATCCCGTGATTTTACCAAGTTCTGCAGATAATTTTTCTACATGTGTCGTCCAGGACATATCGCCTCTAAACCAGATGCCCATGAACTTATGAGCTTCTGCTTGTTATATTTGCACATCTTGAAACAATATTGTCAACTTAAAATTCATTGGTTTGTTAATAGGTGCAAAATGATGTATTTAGTTTTGTTGATATTAAGTTGCAGTTTGTTGCTGTGCAACCATGACATAAGTAGTTTTAGGTAATTATTTTTTGAAATCAGTAACGTTTTCAATGACTTTCCGGAAAAAACACGTTAATATCTTCAGCATACATAATTACACTTTGAGAATACGGTATGTAAGAAAGATCGTTTATGTACAGGTTCAACAACAAGGGTCCAAGTATAGATCCTTGTGGGACGCCCTGTAGTATCTTTATTTTCGGAGATTTGGAATTGTTGATAGATACATACTGATACCTGTCTTGTAAGTAACTTCGAATCAAGTCATGTGCTGTCCCTGTTATCCCACAATCATACATCTCAGCCAACAAAATGGCGTGGTTTACAGAATCAAAAGCTTTTCTTAAATCTAAAAAGAGACCAATCGTGTATAATCTTTGTTCAATGGTATTTATTATGTCATGTTTAATAGAGAGTAACGCTTCTTCACAGGATCCTTTTTTTTCTAAACCCATATTGCACGTCAGACATAATAGAGTACTTTTGGACAAAACTATCAATGCGGACGTTTATGATTGTCTCGAAAATCTTTGACATCACCGGTAATACCAATATGGCTCGGTAATTATTAAAAGTGTAGTCTGTGCCACCTGTGTGCACCGGGCACGCTCTAGCCAGTTTGAGTGCTTCTGGAAACACACCCTGTGCGAGCATACAGTTAACGACATGAGTTAAAGGAGTGCAAATTATGTCCATTAAGTGTTTGACGGCAGCTGGTTCAATATCGTCGAAGCCTGCAGCTGCATAATTCTTTAGGTTACACATGATGTCCGACAGTTTATGCTCCGTAGCTGGTGTCAGTACAATAGAAGTAATTGAACTGCTTTTGTTATACGCATCTACACTTGCATGTTCACTGTGCACAGTCGAACTATACTCTCCACTACGCATAAATTGGTGGTTTAGCACAGTAGCAGCTTCCTCATCATTTAGGATGCCTTGATTTGTGGTTACAACTATGGGTGCTGCGTCATTCTTTCTTTGAGCAAGATTATTAACCGCCTGCCAGAACTTCTTTTTGTCGTTTCATACTTGGGAGAACAAATTCTCATAGTAACATATTTTTGCATATCTAAGTTCCGCATTGAGCTTGTTTCGGTATATTTTGAACTCAGCAAATTTCTGTGGGTCACGCGTCTTAACGAGAGAATGATACATGTTATTTTTAGCGGCAATATTATTTAAAAGTAGGCGCGTAATCCAGGGCTTTCTAATCTTTTTCTTGGAGGTACGCTTAGTTGTCCTAATAGGAAAGGCTAGCTCGTAACATGACATGAAACTGGCATAGAATTGGTTATACGCTTGATTTGCATCACTTTGCTCGAAAATCGGTTCCCAGTTTGTCTTTTCGATAAGAGAGCGGAAGTGAGCTAAAGAATTATGGTTGATATTCCGATATGAGCACACGCTCATTTTTATGCTTTTATCATTCGTCATTGGCAAGAAACAAAACGTCGGCAGATGATCACTTATGTCCACTGACAAGAGAGCAGCATAGCTACTTGGGCAGATGCATTCGTAATGGCGACATCTAACAGCGTCGCGCTATCCGCTGTAATGCGAGTGGCTAGATTGATAAAATTTTCACAGCCATAGGCATTTATAGTTCTCTTAATAATATCTGGGGTTTAACGTCCCAAAACCAAGATATGATTATGAGAGACGCCGTAGTGGAGGGCTCCGGAAATTTCGACCACCTGGGGTTCTTTAACGTGCACCTAAATCTAAGTACACGGGCCTCAAACATTTTCGCCTCCATCGAAAATGCAGCCGCCGCGGCCGGGATTCGATCCCGCGACCCTCGGGTCAGCAGTCGAGCGCCATAACCACTAGACCACCGTGGCGGGGCATTTATAGTTCTCTTAAGTTCACGCGCATTAGTGTCATTTCCTAACATGTTAATATTCAAGTCACTCATTATCAGAAACATTGAACCAGTGTTATTTAGGTAGTTTAGTAGTTCATCAGTGAATTAAAAAAACGGTGTCTTATTTCCATTTGGAGGCCGATATATGCACATACGTAAAAAGATTTCAAACACACAGTAAGACAATCTACATGTTCATTAATAGTGGTGAAACTTGAAATCACCTCGTATTGCTGATGTTCGCTGAGATACATAGACACGCCGCCACCGCGCCCACTATTACGTGTGATGCCTTGGTATATGAACCTTCTAATTGGGGTGGCTTTTCACTTTGCGTTAGCCATGTCTCAGTAAACATCAACACATTCAACCTGATGTCTAGATTTCCAAGCAATTCTCGCAGGTCATCTCCTTTGCTACTAATACTTCGTAGGTTTAGATGCAAAGCTTCCATGAATTTATTTGGATTTAACTTAGAAACAGAAATACTAAATGAGTCATGATCGTGATACGCACAGCAGTTGTGACCGGGATGAGCCATGCATGTCGGTTTTAGCACACAAACTTGTGTTCAGATAAATCAAGGCATTCACTCGACCATTTTATCAACATCATCCAAATAGATTAGACGAAGGACAGGTGAAGTTTCATTTCGCCTAGCGAAAATTTTCCCACCAGCTGTACACACAAATTTCCAGTTAAAAGCTCTTTTCTTTCTAATGGCAGCTCCGAGCAGCTGCTTACCCTCTTTCGTCAAATGTTCATTGATGAACACTGGATTATGCTTGTCAAATCCAAGCATGGTTGTGTCAATTCTAGCCTTCTTTGATTTAGCAAGAATAGCATTCCTTTTTTCCCGACGGACAAAACGAATAATAATGTTGGACTGGTCATGCCTAGCAGTAGGAACTCTGTGGCAGATGTCTATGTCTTGCTCTTCAATTTCCTCTTTTATCAGTTCTCCAATTTTTTTACCACTGATATTGGTTCACTGTCAAGACGTATTCCCTTGATTCCTAGATTGTTTGATCGCGGGTATTGCTCCAGTTCTTCCAGCCTGCGCGTCAGCTTTGCATGTTGTGGCTTCAGTTCCTTGTTTTCACGCAGAATTTCACACAAATCCTCTCTTATAAGCTTGAGTCCCTGCATATCATGCTTCAGTCATTTAAGTTCATTCAAACTATCCTTAATTTCATGCAACTCAGCGGCTAATTCACTCCGCAGATCATCAACCTGCTTTTTGGTCATGATATGTAGATATGTACACTATTCAACCAAACAACAAACACAAAGTCTGGGCAGGGAAGTTTTCGTTCGGCAGCAGTGCACACGTTCCACGCTTGGCAATACAAATAGAAATCAACAAGCCTCACCTGAAAAGGCAGATATCTTTTAGTTACGTGCTCAATGTGCACCGCCGCCGAACTGCAAACACCGGTAGGTTCGTGGGCGATTTTTGTAGCCAGCCGTAGCGTCCACCGCCACCAAGCGGACGATGCCGATCGCCTTGTTATCACCGGGGGTGTAGCCGATCAAACCCGTCCGACGATAGTGGGTCCGCCAGCTGAAGTATCTTGGCAAAATTATCCCTTGGCCCACGCTTCGCAGCTTGAAACTTTCAAGGTCTGAAAAAGCAGATATCTTTCAGTTACGTGCTCGATGTGCACCGCCACCGAACTGATGCGACCTTCGCGAAGCCTTCGAAATTCGCAGAAGGGGTCAAGATTGCGTCAGTGCTGCCTCTGTTGCCCTTTTACGGAAAGAAATCTGTTTCCTCGGGAGCCGAATGCGAGTGTGCTGGCCACTGAACTTTGTAGTGGTGGCGCTTCGCTTTGGTGTTTCTGTGACGACACATATGTGTTCCTATTTATTGCTTTTTAAGCGATATTAAATTCTCTTAGCGCTGTGTATGTGTGCTTCTTTTCGTTGTCCCGTGTTGGCGCGCTAGTTTTTCACGCTCAGTATGTACCAAGTGACCAGCCTAGAGTCAGTGCTGCAGTGCTTTTCTTATGTGTCTTCAGTGCCTCTTGCTTATAAATATGCGCATGTGTTTATCGGTGAGCACAGCCGCTCTCGTACACTTTAAGGCTGGCATCTGGTCTGCCGCGAAGCCGTGCACGATAAGCCTACTCGAAAGGTTGTAAGACAAGTTTGTCTTTGTCGATTTCCTGCAGCTCTTACAAGTGTAGTGTGTTACCTGCTAATTGCTTAACTGCGGAGACAATGTAACTGCAAGCAAGGCTGATATCGGAGATAATCGAATACAAGTGGGGGGCGTATACCCTGGCAACGAATCAGCAAGGGTTTAGAACGCCCTGTAATCGTGGTGGTGGTGCAAGCAAATGTGACCCACTGCAAAAGTATGCCATCACATTTCAGCGTGTCACTTGTATTAGGATGCTGTAGTTTATTCTTTATTTCCTAATTGGCCGCTGGTATCTACGATCGTAGATATATGTCATTCTCACCTCCTACTTTGAGAAGCAGATAAGAGACCATGAAGAATGGCTATGCCTTATGCGTAGAAGAGCTGCAGTACATTATCGTTTGCGACACAATCCTAAACGCCATTTGAGATGAGGGTGTTTGCGCTGTTAAGGACAACGACACAGTAAACGAGAAAGCACCCTTACCATCGGTGGGGCCGGACCACACGACCTTCGAACCCTGGAAGGTTTTGGTCAGGCACTACAAATGAAAGGGTTTTTTTCGCTTTATTTCATTTCACTTTGTCCTAATTACTGCACTGAAATTAAATATAATCAATAATGTAGACTATACTTTTCTTTGCTTACTTATCTGTGGGATTCACTTGGTCGTGATATGCGATGTCATTGTAACGTCTTCAAGACGTGAGGAATTTCGGCGATGTAGGACGTCATAATAGCGTCACAGATGGTGTTATCGTGATGTCATCTGCCATCACGTGATTTTATTGACCATTCGTGTTGACGTCGACGGCCACACTTTTCACATTTCAAGGCGCGCCTAAAGCTTTCTTCTTAAAACATACATCATGTATATATATATATATATATATATATATATATATATATATATATATATATATATATATATATATATATATATATATATATATATATATATATATATAATCAGTTATCGCTGGGAACAAATTCTAAAAATGAGGCGGGGTGTCACCTGGTTTCACGCAATGAGCCGCCGAGGTGGTAAAGCACAGAGTACATGAGGGGTGTTTCATTGCTCGTGGGTTCACATGTGCATTTACGCAGCTACGCAGTTCCACACGCTGCGTTCTACTTGCGCATTATCACATCGAGTTTCATGGCTTGTTTTAAAGTTTTCCAATCATTACGAAGGCTATCCGTTGTGCTACATAGCGCGGGAACACACGAGGAGAAAGATGGAGTACACGACGAACGCATTCGCTATCATCGGCGGTCAATTTTCACATTGTGCTTTCACATAGCGCTTGTATTTTTCCTGTACTACTTATTTGCCCTCTTTGTTTCCGCGCTATGTAACAAGCCAGTTTACGATGAATCAACAAGCCCATATTAGTACCCTTGTTGCACTGCAGTTGCGTAGTACTACACCAGGTTGGACAGCGTGGAAATTGGATGAGGAGGAGGTACTTTAAAGCATCTACTTATTACATGTGACTCAGGCACAATTTGTTATTATCGTACATATCATCGCCTAGATGCCTTCAATCAGACGATGAGTGACTTGTGCAGCCGCTTAACCACGTGGATTGCTCTGCAGTTTGCATAATATCGCACCAGATGCAATACCAGAAAGGGTCTTTGGATTCCGCCGCTTCACTACGATAACTTTCTGCGTTATATTGAACAAAAACTGATATTAAAAGTTTCACAAACACTTCCTCGACACTTAGAGATATTGCACGGTTGTCTTTGACTGAACGTGGCATACACAAACAGTTGCTTGTACTGCATTGTTTGTACTGCACTAATTCCTGCTATGATAGCTATGGCAGCTTAGAGACAGTGGAGCAGATTTTACTTTATTGCTCCGTGTACCGCGACGAGAGGCCATTTTTAAGCGACAAATGAACATGATTTGCCACGATCCGTTAACGTCCCGCAGCATATCATGTCCGGTGCCCGGTGTTTTAATGCAGTGACGGGTTCTAAAGGTATTAGTCAATTACCTGTATGAAGTTCGCCAAATCTGAAAGCTTTAATGATCCACTATTTATACAGAAAAACCCGAACTTACCTCACATTTAATTTGTATTAGTTATACGTTCATTCACGCATTTCATACTTGTTATTATTCTTTCTTTTTTCATTGTTTCCCCCTCTCCTCTGGACTATTTCAATCCCATCCTCCATTCCTATAAAGGGTACCGTGCCACGGTTCTATACGCACTGGCAAAAATCTGTTTTTGCCTAAAAATTATCTCTGTCATTTGCAAAACGGCTGGCGCCCTAAAGCTGCCCACCCGTTCCAAAGAGCTCACCCACATTACCATCATAAACGGCCCCGCTGGCGCCATGATAGGTGCGAGAGCAGTGCACAGTATACAATGACTGGCTTTCTGTGGCCTTGCCATACTCTTATACGGACTTTGCGCTTATAAACAAACTACCAGTAGTGTCACCCTGCATATCCTCCATAACTTACTTTTCAGGTCACTGAGTACATATAACTGTATCTCAGTAAATGTGTGCACATCAAACCGCTGCTTCGTGTGCAAGCACTCTCTGTAAGAGTTCTCAAACGCTCTCGCATGGACTCGATGGAGGACTTGCCTGCGGACTGTAACGTGACTCCAGCGCGTTGCGCGCAGGCCCGCTAATCTGTTCTTATGTTTTAATGGTCGCGGTTTTCGTTCAAGTAACTAAAATGTCCTTTTTTTGTGCTAATGCCACGTGTTTTTTTGCGGAGTTGCAATGCAGAATAGTGTTGTAGAACACCATTGCATGACTTCAGAAGTGGTGGGGAAGCATTCGTGCTGCAGATGAAATGAAAAAGCGCAGTTTTAATGCAGTAATATGTGTGATTGTTTTGCCAATATAGTGTTTGCCTATACGACATTGTTCGATCCATCCACATCAGCTCTACTATGATCTCTACATCTGTTCGATCCATCCAAATAAGCTCTTCCTGTGATCTCTACATCACATTAATAATGAGTATTTCACTCAGAAGTATCAGATCACGGATAACAGCACACGAGAAACCGAGGTCTGCAGACACAAATGCATCACACATGCAGAATAAATACATGTTCTGAGAAAAAATGATAAACGATTTAGAAGGTTATGTACCCTTATGTGACACAACGGTAAACTGTGTTTACAAAAATGCATGAAGATTTAGAATACGATATTGTCACGGACATAAAATGAAAACAACCAAGAGCGAGGCTAAAAGTAGAACAGCTACGATCGAGCAGGACGCCTTCGTCTTTCTAAATCCCCCACCGCGCACAAATCAAGGAGAAAATGAACTGTAGCCGCAGAACAGCCAGAGACCACTGAATGTACGCGTCAATATCCTATTTTGTGGGAAAACAGTGATCTGTCCCTAGTCCCTAAACCACAAACCTACCGGAGTGTAATATTCATCCAGCATACAAAAATCACCGAGCCCATTTCGAGAACATAAGGAACAATTTATAGATGTATTCTACAATGACAGAGCTGTCGTATCCAGCCATCTGCACTGTAACAACGCAGCGTACGAGCCGTGCAATGAATGCCATGGTAAACTAAACGTTCACTAAACTACCGTGGTAATACCCGCACAAAGAAACAACAAAAGTTATGATGTGAAACGTGTACATTTACTAAAACACGACACATGTACAGGCGGTAGCTAACACTGTGCAAACGATCTTACACGAAGAGTACAGATCCTCCCTTTAAGCAAGAGCTTGTGTCTATGTTTCCGGTCTACAAAGCTTAACATATCTAGTTTTGTCGTTATCTCATCAACCATAGTCACATAACTGTAGTCTTCTGAAATACTGCAGCGCTCTCTAGTCATCCTCACTAATCAAGAGGGAACATAAGTCACTACTACGCACACTTAGCCAATATAAAGGGTGCATATAGAAGATCATCGTTGACTCCAAAGAATGCGCAGGTCAAGTTAGCACAGACAGAGATTGACTTGATTAAGCGGCGAGTTCGACTTGTTGGTACATAATTCTCACAAACTGTGCAGCGACAAAAAAAAACACGGAGAGAGCGAGCGAAACAAAAAAACTACAATGACGAGCGCTCAAGTTGCAACAACTTTTATTGGAAATTTATGATTCGCTTCTTCCAATGAAAATTGAAAGCTCAGCGCTCCTCCTTGTTATTTTTTTGCTCCGCTCGTGTATTTCTTGCGCTGCAGCTTGGACACGGATATACCGCGAAGATCGGTGAAAATTGTCGAACAAAAACATGCATTGAACAAGGAGGGCTGAGGTTCGTGCAAAGAAAGATATATGTACGAGAAAATGATATAGTCAACATAAAAGAAAGCATTGCTAGCGACCTATTCACTAACATTTATAGCATAAGTCATTTATTTTGCAGTTCTTGCTTTTCCTGACATTGGCATACTCTTGACATGCAGAATGCGCTTTATGGATCCGGAGGGATATCATTCAGACCGTGCCACAGGAATGCATTGACCAATTTGAAGACACCTGCGGCGTAGTGGTTCCTGAGCGGCGCAGAGAACTTTGTGCCGATAGTGACATCAGCTTTTGATGGCAGTCGTGCTGGCGCGCATAGACTCTAAAAAATAAACAGTCATCGTGCACTTTGCGGCGTGTCCTGCTTTTTCATATATAACGCGCTCTTTAAAGTTACAGGTTACTCCTCGTTTGGAGAGTCGGGCCTCATACGAGTCTCCGAGGAGAGTGTAACGATTTCCAAAGAGAGTTAACGTTCATCTTTGAAGGCAATGGTCTATGTCGTAAGTCAGGCCTTCTCAAAGACAGTAAACGGAACCGCACCGATGAAGCTTGCATATTGGTAGCTTACGTTCGGTAATACATGTAGATATCCGAAACTTTCAAGGCAAGCCGCCACCAAAGTCAGTGCGAACGTCAAAAATTTGCGGAAGAAATTAAACCTAAGAAAGAATGTGCAGACCACATGACAGCGTTGTTCACCTTCTGAAATATAAAATTTCACATGGTCATGGTGTCGCGTTTCTTGCTTTATTTATTTTATTCGTGATCCTGTTAAACTGTTTGTTATTACTGATACTGAGCTGGCTTTCCATAAAACATGAGGAATTCCCGCCCAAATAATGTACGGATCTCCATGTCATTGAGGCACACTGGATAAGGGAGCGAAATTAGACGTGAGTAGAAAACTACCGCAGTGTTTCTACCAACGCTTGATTACGAAAGCTACGCAGCGAACAAAATGAACAGATTACAACCCCATCCACATACCGAGGTCTAATTTGCCTCAATGAAACTGTACGTAGGCCCATTTCACGCTTTACCTCGAAGGCACGTCTGCCAGTTCAAAGAAGCCGTGGGTAATACAAAACGTGCTTCAGAGTTACTGCATTGTTTTATGAAGTGATTTTAGGCGTGTGAAGCACACTCTCCCAAGGAATATTAATTCTCTCACAGATAACCTCTCATTGTGTAGTTCCTCCTCACAACGATAACAAAAATGAATCTTTCTACTTCCCTATTCTACCGGCATTTCATGTGCAAATAGCAATCTTCTATTCGGCTACATGGGCATCTTTGGACAGGTCATCGTCTTCGCTGGGAACTTCCACATGAGTTCAAGTGCGAGAATGGACTATCATGTCTGCAGTGCTATATGATTTAGTGCGAGGAAATTAGTACCATAGTGATCCCACAAGGATGGGCCATGTGCACGTGGTGTCGATGTGAAATAGGACAGAAATACTTCATTGCTGAAACTGAGCCCCTTTTCACTTTGCTGGCTGGCGAAGCTCAATCACAAGGGTCTGCTGTAGCGTCACCGGCTGCTGCGTTGGCGTACTACTGGCAAGAGGAGTCATAAGAATTCTTTACAAAGTCAGCGCATTCAACATTTTAGCTTGCCTGCCACATTTACTGGAGTCTTATGCAAGGCATGACTTTTCATTTGCTCAAGTACAGGTCTGTTTGTGACCTCTGCTACTCGATGTGAATTCTGCCAGGGAAAAGTACAAACACTAAGAAGCACAGGCAACAACAGCCACATTACAAAAAGCGAGTATTGCTCAACACCAGGGCATTGTCCTTACAGAGATAATTCTTGCCTAACACATTCGCTGAGTTCGCTTTCGGGCTGTTCGCTTGAACTAAAATTGTATTTAAATGGCACTTTCCATATCCAATTCCTCTAATTTCGACTAAACATCCTGCCATAGGAGAGCGAGAAAGTTTCCAATAACAGAGGGCTGAGCTAGTTGGTAAGTATTCATTCTAAAATAACAGGCCGTGCAAACACGGACACAAGTGCGTCTTGTGTCCGTGTTTGCACGCCCTGTCTTTTTAGAATGAAAGTTTCCAAGCTTCTGTGCACAAAATTATGACTGTTCAATTTAACCCCCACGTATATCCTGAAGATGAGAAATTGTCCGAAAATGACTGGAAAAGCAGCAGCCAGGACACTTTAAGCAGGATCAACCTCCCCGTAATTCGCGAAGCTTCATCACTGTCTCTCAACGAAACGCGCGGTGTGTCTCCACGGGAGTGCTACTTGACGTCTTTCCCAGGTAAATCGCGAGTAAATCCGATGTCGCTTGAATGCCCCTTCAACATGCTGCTTTTCCACGTATCTCCACGCATCTTGTGCCACTGTGCCCAATTTGATGAAGATTGCCAGACTCTCCAGTGTGCCTTGAATAGACTGGATGAGCGGCCCTTTAATGAAGCAAAGATCTTAGGAGCCTGGTCGCGTAGCATATCAGCCCAGAAAGCCACACGAGCCCTCCTGCGGTACTTGAAAAGAACCCTATTGAGCGACCGCCTGTGAAACTCGGCAGGCACTGTGTGTGTGATGTGACATGTGTCTATCCTCCTCCTCTCTCTCTCTCTCTCTTTTATTCCTCTCCCCCCCAACGTGTAGAGTAGCAAACTGGACGCATAGTCTAGTTAACCTCCCTGCCTTTCCTACATTCCTTCTCTCTCTCCCTCTCTCCACGCATCCATCACCGTGAGCGGGGGAAACTTTTTAGTTCAGATATGTTATTCATGTTGTAATTGCGTCTCATACCTTGACCAGGAAACACATGCTCACCACTGTGCCACAGGTGGCTTATTGAATGCTCCGACCAAATGCTCTTTGCGAATTTTACCTGTACCTGTGTTTGGCGCCCACTGCAGTAATCGAGGCCCCACTGTTGTCTTTTCTCACCATTCCATGCAATACGAAGCTCAGGGCTGGTTGCATGCCCGTCTTTTACAAAACGCCATATTTCTTCGTTCAGTTCAACACCGCTTGTTTTACAGTTCTAGCGCATTTTAGTACCGTTTTTCTACACCAGCTTACTTCATCAATGGTCTAGTCACGATGATAAGCCGGATACACGCGTAGTTCACCACCCTTCCTTTCGTTTTGCTCTTCTGCATGACTAATCATACGTGTGAGAGACAAAAGTGCACTTCATTCTTCTCGAATCTGATAAATAGGCTGTGCAAAATACCGTAACGAGCATACAGGTTTATGAGAAGGAAAAAAGCTGGCAGATCCCACGCATTGTGGGAATCGATGTAATGCGAAGCAGCCAGCAAAGAGCTGCATACATCGTCTTGTATGTCATTGAGGAAAATGCGTGTCATGGTTTTCATGTTAACTCCTATTATTCATGTTCGCCACACAGTAACGTCGCGCAATACCAACTTCGGGGTAGATCAAGCTAGCGAAACGGCCGCCAGCGCACCATGAGCCTGGCACGCAAGTCATGCTGTACATGACATGCGTGTCATGATTTTCATGTTAACTCTTGTTATTTATGTTCGTTACGCAGTCACGTCGCGCAATACCAATTTCGGGGTAGATCGAGCTAGCGAAGCCGCCGCCAGCGCCCCATAAGCGTGGCACGTAAGTGATGCTGTACATGACATGCGAGTCGTGATTGTCATGTTAACTCGTGTTTTTATGTTCGTCGCACAGTCACATCATAAGATACTAATTTCGGGGTAGATCAAGCTAGCGAAGCTGCCGCCAGCGCCCCATAAGCGTGGCACGTAAGTGATGCTGTACATGACATGCGAGTCGTGATTGTCATGTTAACTCGTGTTTTTATGTTCGTCGCACAGTCACGTCATAAGATACTAATTTCGGGGTAGATCAAGCTAGCGTAACCGCCGCCAGCGCCCCATGAGCGTGGCACGTAAGTCATGCTGTACATGATATGCGTGTCATGATTTTCATGTTAACTCGTGTTATTTATGTTCGTTACACAGTCACGTCGCGCAATAACAATTTCGGGGTAGATCGAGCTAGCGAAGCCGCCGCCAGCGCCCCATGAGCGTGGCACGTAAGTCATGCTGTACATGACATGCGTGTCATGATTGTCATGTTAACTCGTGTTTTTATGTTCGTAACACAGTCACGTCGCGCAATACCAATTTCGGGGTAGATCACGCTAGCGAAACGGCCGCCAGCGCTCCATGAGCGTGGCACGGAAGTCATGCTGTACATGACATGCGTGTCATGATTTTCATGTTAACTGGAGTTTTTATGTTCGTCACACAGTCACGTCGCGCAATAGCAATTTCGGGGTAGATCAAACTAGCGAAATTGCCGCCAGCACTCCATGAGTGTGGCACGTAAGTCATGCTGTACATGACATGCGTGTCATGATTTTCATGTTAACTCGCGTTATTTATGTTCATTACACAGTCACGTCACAAGATACCAATTTTGGTGTATATCAAGCTGGCGAAACTGCCGCCAGCGCCCGATGAGCGTGCCACGTAAGTCATGCTGTACATGACATGCGTGTCATGATTTTCATGTTAGCTCGTGTTATTTATGTTCGTCACACAGTCACGTCACAAGATACCAATTTTGGTGTATATCAAACTAGCGAAACGGCCGCCAGCGCACATATGAGCGTAGCATGTAAATCATGCTGTACATGACATGCGTGTCATGATTTTCATGTTATGACTTGTCATTTATGTTCGTCATACAGTCATGTTACGCCATACCAATTTTGGTGCACATTCGATGAACCAAGCGACCAGGAGAGCACAAAGTCGTAGGCGGCTAGATAGATAGATAGATAGATAGATAGATAGATAGATAGATAGATAGATAGATAGATAGATAGATAGATAGATAGATAGATAGATAGATAGATAGATAGATACGCTCAAAGTCGCAGAAGTTCGCTAAGAAATGCTTCCCATTTAAAACATGTTTGTGCTGAAAACTGGTGGGTGACAAAGTTTCCGTTTCATGCTTCCACATCAGTGTTCGGCTTCGTTCGCCACAACTCTAACATGAAGAACCACCTTTTTCCAAAAGCTCGAAGCTCGTGACCTTACTGAAAATATTACCTGAAAGCTACAATACGTAAAGTAGTTGTTCCTTTGCGAGTTCGCGCTGCTCTGTCTCTTCTATGTGTTGTCTTCATGTTTGAAGCATTGCGCCAGGAATAACATATATAGTATACAATACGTAATTTCACCTATCTTTTTTGAGGATTCATCGCTTCAAGGTGTTGTATCTGATGCCACTTGTGGTCTTCTCTTCTAATAACCCTGGGAGTGTCTTTCCGGTCTTTTCCTGTCACCCAAACGTGCAAACAAAAAAAAAAAAGCATCAGTTTGCAACTCGATATTTTAACTAGAAATCTAGTTGCAGGTTTACGCTCTTTCCCATCCTGTATCATTCGCCTTGTGTTGCGTTGTAACCATTGCGCACAATGAGGAACCAACTACCGCAAAAAAACGTCTATTGATAATGTGTCGTTTTTAACACCGAAGCTGGTTTTTCTCGGCGTAAAATGCCTGTTGTGACCCCAAAAGCTCGCCTCGCGTTGCCTAGCAACCAGTCGCGCTGGGCAACACGCCATATTTTCGCCAAGCCGCGCATGAACGAAAATAGCTGCAGCTGCCGCTAAGCAACCGCCACTGTCGGAGACATCGCACGCGCCTCGTACCGCGTCGTCCAGTGACCAGACACTGCACCACCTGGCCAAGCCGCGCATGCGCAGTAGCTAGGTTATGCTAACCGACTGATACATTGTGCGCAACCTCCGCTCTGCAGTGCATAGCCTAGCCTCGCATCGCGTTACCTAAGAACCAGCCAGGTCACATCTCTGAGCGCACCTATAGAGGCCTGCTACCGATCGGGCCCAGACAGTCTCGGGCATCGTAAGAAAGTGCGTATTCCCGGGGAGGAAGCCGCGCATCTCGAAGCTCAACGTTTCGGTCGACGTGTACGGCAAAGGCACAGATGGCACGATACAGCCTACTTGGGCGGTGACGCAGCAGGGAAGAGTCGGTGACGAGCCGATCCTGACTACGCTCGACGAGAAAATTCTCGGCTGGTGGCGAGAACGCGATTGCTCCGCGAGGACCCCGACATGATGTAAGCCGAGTACAAGCAGCGACGGGCCCGTGCTTCGCTGCGCCGAGCATTACGCGACTTAGTGCAAACTTCCCGCAATGTTTAAGCTTTCCCTCTCAGACTGAATGTAATCATCCCACACCACATTTTAATGCCCTCAGGTCTCAGAGTCTTTCATCTTTGTTTCGATGTTCTCTGCGTTGGCGTTTCTTGAGTAAGCGGTTGGAGGGAAACCCTCGCGTAATTACGAGGCATATTAAAAAAACCGAGCCCTGTGCTATGTGATGGTGGTTTTCAAGTGCTACCCGGAGCAAGATTTCTTGCTCCGCGTAGGCGAATCCGTATTCCGCTGGTCGACCTGGAGCGCGTGCGCGCGTTTTACTGGTCGTCTTAGAGCAACTCGCTCCGCGCCGGATTGCTCTCACTTGCTCCGTCACCCAGTCGCCGATTCGGCCGGAAATAGGACGAGTAGCATATGTCACTTCCGTTATTCTGCCAGCAACTTTGATCGAGTCCACCAACGAGTTATTGTGGCACCAACTACTGGTTGCTTCTAAAGGAACTCAAGTAATTCTTTCGATACAGTAATTGTCTTAAGACGAGTGGCGACGTCAATGTCACCAAAACTGGTGTCCGCTGTTATTGATTGCTGCTCTGTTATTGATTTGTTGTGTGCGCAAGGATCACTACCTGGCGAGTCTCATCGAGTATTGTGTTATATTTATATATGCATAATCACCTGATTGATCACATGGCTGCGATTTATACCAGAAAACCACATCTGAAGCCAGCCCGCTGCACAGGTTGGTTAAAATGAACTGTTTCTTTTAATTTGATTGACATAATCTTCGCAAATATGGGTAGTGTTGAAAATATGTGGATTGGTGGGTATACCATTCAAGTGTTTTACGCATGTCTCATTGCGTAGATATACGATGCTGGCATTTTCGCAGCTGATTTGAAGATACGATTTTTTAATTACCATGCGCAGATGGGCGCTAGTTCCGAAATATCAGTTCCCCTCCACCTTTCGTAAAATAATATACGGAAAATACGTAATAACCAGGACCATATTCTACTTAATAACAAACTATAAAAAATAACCGAATGGTGCGATAACTGGCAAATGATCATTATTACAAACAAAGGCGTTTGGTGGACAGTAACATCAAAAGGTCCATGTTTTTTTACAGCGAAAGCTGTTATGAGATCATTTCAACGGCCGTTTTTGGTGCCGTAGTTGTCCGCCGCCGCCGCTGCCGCCGCCGCCGGTATCCGTAACCGCTATAGCACGAAATAAGAAAAAAATGGAAATACGAAAAATTTCCAGGATGGAACGAGGTTCCAACCTGGGCCCTCTGCGTGGGAGACCAGTGCTCTACCTCGGAGCCATGCCGGTGCTTGAAACTGCGTTGCAAAAAGACCCTATACAGGCTTCATGTCGGGAAAGAACCACATTAACACATGTAATGTAGTGCGGTCGAAGAGTAAAATAACAACCAGGCGTCCCACAAACGCGAATTCTGTAGCCGGGCGTCATACAATGCGAATTGTGCAACGAGTGGGCTGTTGAATGCTTCCAACCCATTACAAAGGCTTCTGCGATAATTCTTCATCGTCATCAGCCACAGCATCAACAAAGTGCACATAATGCCTTACAGGTGTTTAGCGAGTGTCACGGTTCTCCGCAGAATGACGAAAAATTGCATAGTGGTTGCCTCTCTATTTCACAAAATTATGATGATTTATAACGTAGTGGCTTCCTCGCAAGTGCACTTCAATTGGTTGGCAAGGAAGCGCATACGACTCTCATGATTCATTTCCTCAGGCTCTCAATAAAGTTAACTACTTCTCTCTCTCTCTCTCTCTCGCCCTCAATTTCTCTGGTTAACGTTAGCGTGGCGGGACAGTTAAATAACGACCGGGCGTCACACACTATGAATTACGTAACTAGTGGGTTGTTTAAAGCTTCCAACCCATTACAAAGGCCTCAGCCATAATTCGTCATCCCCATCAACCGTCGCATCAACAAAGTGCACATAATGGCTTATAGATGGTACCTCGCTTCTCCGCAGAATATCAAATAATGTCGTGGTGGGTGCTTCCCAACTTCACAAAATTTATGATTTGTGGCGTAGTGGGTACGTTTCTGATGTACTTGTATTAGTAGCCGTAAGAGAGTTTATAACGGGCTCTATGCCACTCTTCCAGCTTTTGCTGTGACTGTGCTGCGCTTTCCGCGCAGGCCTGGCGTTTTTTCCTGCACGCTTAACGGAAGCCTCGTAACTAGACTTCAACAGCACAAGTATCTTGGTTTAGCAAGAACGTCTGACCTTAACTGGACACCGCATGTTAACATATTGCCTGTCGTGCGTTGCCAATTTTCTTGCTAAAAAAGTGCCTTCGACTCGCACCATCTAAGTTCAAACTATTAAATTACACTAATTTGTTTGAGCACATCTTGCGTATGCTAATATCGTATGCTTCCCGCACATTAATACTTATACGTGGCAATCAGATCATTCAGAGACAATACCGGAGCACCGATTCACCTCTTCTAATAAAACAACCAGGACTTCACACTCTGTCTCTTCGAGCAAAACGAGCTCATCTAAAGTACTGCATCAAATAATACCCAACCGACTAAAATGAATGTTTCTGCGTACATTACTGTCCCTCAGTCCAGCACAACTTGTCACAATTACCCGTGTGAACTAAATGAGTTATTTTATAATGAATATACTTTCAATACTCTTTCTTCTCCCATGTCGTTCGTAAATGGAATAACTGAGACCCACCTACAAGTGACACAGTAGCGCGGTATGAATTTTTTAAGTTGTTGGAAGGCAAATTAGGTAGTTGTAAAAAAGTTTTAATTGATGTAAAGTTGTTAAAACCTTAATTTTCCGAACTATTACAGCTAATGCTTCAATTCTTTCTTTCTTGTTTTTGCAACATTGTAATAGCTATACTAGATGTAACATGAACTGTACTATTTTTTTACATTTCCCTATTTGATAAACTGATTGTAGTAAATGTATGCTCAATAAATCTGTTTGCAGAACTAACAAATTGACAAAGTTGTTCATGACTGCAAGTTTTTTTTTTCCTTTTTTTTGCAATTGTTCAATTGAACATGCTGTTGTAAGTATTGGTCATCCTTAAATTTTTATAATTGCTCTACATGTCTACATCAAATATTAATTTGGCTGTAGCCTTATGCCTACATCCTTTGGACTCGAAATGAGGCTGGCGTTACTGTAAATAAATAAATAATTGATGCGGTATTTAGCGGCTGCTGTTCTCCGGGCCAATTCACGTGCGACAATTTTAACCGTATCGGTAGTTACATATAAAACCTCAGTGTGTTACTGGATTTAAATTTCGCTAATCAATGTCCGAAGCAAACGATCGAATCGGACCGCATTTTCATCTGTCTTAATTTGGGCTCATTCGTTCACTTCACGCAGGGAGCAAATGTATACGCCGCCGCTACGGCAGACGGGGAAGGCATCAGGCGGCCAGGCGCGGTCACGCCACTGAACAGTTCTAGTACACTCTACCCAAAGAGTGGACGCTACTGCAGTGACTGTATCATTGTGCTTCCCGCTATCCTACGCAAAGAGATTTGTAAATTATAGATTTATCGCGAGGTGGAGGATATATATATATATATATATATATATATATATATATATATATATATAATATATGAGAAAACAGACAATAATGCCAAGGAAAGTATAGGGGATGTTTTTAGTAATAAATGTAAGGTAATTGTGAAGAAAGAAAAGTGGACGAAAAGATAGCTTGCCGCGGCAGGGACCGAACCTGCGACCTTCGAATAACGCGTCCGATGCTCTAACCAACTGAGCTACCGCGGCGGCCATCCCCCCGTCCACTTTATAGGGTATATACCCTATACCTATACCCTATAAAGTGGACGGGGGGATGGCCGCCGCGGTAGCTCAGTTGTAGAGCATCGGACGCGTTATTCGAAGGTGCAGGTTCGGTCCCTGCCCGCGGCAAGCTATCTTTTCGTCCACTTTTCTTTCTTCACAATTACCTTACATTTATTACTAAAACATCCCCTATACTTTCCTTGGCATTATTGTCTGAATATATATAATATATATATATATATATATATATATTATATATATATATATATATATATATATATATTATATTATATATATATATATATATATATCTATATATATATATATATATATATATAGTATATATATATATGTGCATGAAATATACAGCAACACAAATTCTGCTTACCGCCTATTCAAGCAACGAAAATGCAACTTATTGGAAGTCGTCCTTATATTGTCAGGAACGGGATTCTGCAAAGCAGAAACATGGTTGATGTCACCGCGATAGGAATCAGCATAGCACGAAAGTGAACCCTGTCTTCACAAGAGTACAGTTGGTTGTTTCTTGTACATTGGCTAGCACAATGTGTGTTGGTGGTCGGCAGCTATAACGCCGTTTGACGCGCATGGATCCACGTTGAAGCCCAGTGGTTCGTCTCTATCCCGACGACTAACGCCAAAGATAACAATTTAACGCCTGTGGTAGATGAAGTAGTTACCATACACCTGGACATAACCTATGCTGTATCTACCACAAAGATGGAATCAACATGCCCATAACACTGGCACTCGATATGGACTCGTTCAAAGCGTGCCCATTTGAGGAGCGAAAGGCTAGGATGTGCGCTCCTCAGTCATACTGTAACCCACGTCTGTGCTTATGCATATACCACACAGGGCTTTAGGAACGCAAGGGGCGGAGTCCGTAACTAGAGCTGTGAACGCGGGAAGGCGTTGCGCTTCCCTCTGGTGTCTGTTGCTGCACCGAAAGCTGAAACTACCGAAGCGCTCACTATGGGCACTAGTTAACTAGTTAGTGTCATGGCGCAGTACTTCAACGGTCCCAGACGACGACACCATCGCCGCCAACGAAGTGCACTGTAAAAGGGAGGCGTTAGATATATAAGGCGCTATTAGGAAGTCTCATGCATGTTTGTCGGGAATGGAGTGGGTAACGTGCTAGGTAACGTGCTATTCTTGACGGATTAGAGAAATTTTTGCGGCATGCGATTCATGGGGCAATGAATTCTGATACTGAGGTCGTTCGATGATCACTTGCAAAAGGGGTAAAAGAACATTTCAAAACTGCATTGTGAGTACGATGATAAAAATTAAGTAGGATAATGCCTGTTCTATACTTATATTTCAGCAAGCACCAATAATTTGATAAAGTGTAGATAGGTTTGGCACCTTGAAAGAGGTCAACGTTCGCTCTCAATGATTCTTTTGTCGCCGTGCATTGCTAGACGCGGGATAGTTCAATCAGTATGTGCTAGTCTCTGCTGTGTCACAACAAATCAAGCCCCTGCTAATGCAAGCGCACCTGCACCAATTTACTGAGGATATTTTTTATTGTTACCGCAAGTGCACGGAAGCATCACGATGTGTTACACCCGTCATTGTGAAGTACCCACGTTGGAACCTAGCATAAATAAACAAGTGACCCAGCTGCTTTTGTCATTGTTGTGCGTAGCTGTTTATTGATAATGGAAAAACCTTTCTTGATCCTCAGAGTTCATGATGTTAGATCAAATCATCGCATGTGCCTTGTTCTGCTAAGCATTTTTATCATTCTATGAAGAGGACACATTCGCCCGAGCATGTAATAACTTCATATAAGGCAGGACGTGTGGCTTGTCAAATATTGACCGCAAGTAAAAAAAAAGTTAATCAAGAAACACCTGCACCGATTACGCACACCAGAATGACATCAAGAAAAAAAATAGTGCACTCAAATAAAATACAATCTGAAAATAGGTGGGACGCCGCTGCCCTGAAATAGCGTCCGGACTGATGCAGAAGGCGAAGCAACACTGGCAGGAGTTGTGAACGGGCTAGCGTCCTTGTCTTCAAGCTGTGTAAACCAGGTATCCATGATGCCTCAAACCACTTTAGTTATTCTAGCTACCATATTGTGCCCTGCAATGGTTCTCGCCAAACTAGGAGCACCTGGGGGCCCACTGAAGTTAACACACGACCCAGCGGACGCATTGAAGGTATTGTTTTCTACATCATGTGCCTCGTTGAGTCTGGCGTTGCAGAGTTGTTTTTCGTAAAATCATAATTGCCACCACACCACACATGTTCACCCAGAGACTGCCAACCGAGTACGAACGGTGACAGGTGTGTGTCACATTTATTTTTCTTAATGATAAATTTTATGAAATCTGGTGGCCACATATATGCGCTCTTTATTGCGTAACGTCTGCAGAATTGGAAGTATCTACATATAATTATTCCGTATACTTTCCACAACATCTGGAAACAAGCGGGAAATGGAAGATAATGTGGTCCTGAAATTTTCAACATAAAACTTTCGTAGACCTACTTGTGAGGTCTGCCAGTCTTAAATTCTGCTGAAGAAATTTTTATTACGAAACATTACTGCATCATTGTACCTCCACGAAGCTCTATGTACGGTTTTCAATAGGCTCCGTTATACGAGGAAAATAGTTGCCCATATCTTAAGAAAAACTTGCGCAGCAGGACGAGACACCGAGAAAGAACTGACGAAAACGAGCGCAGACTCACAACTAGTTTATTGAAAACTGTGTCAACCTTAAAAAGCCGAAGCAAAGGTGATGTATCACAAACAACGAAAAAACACGTCAACCCGCGTAACCAATAAACAACACCGGTCAAAGATTTCAAATTGACGATCACTGCCGCCTAGTTAATGATAGCACGTGGACCGCAGATAATCGAACTCCTTGTCGGGCAAACTGATAGAGAGAGCGCTGACACATCATTCACCCTTTCCTCTGATGTGAAAGGCCTCTATTATCTAGCGGCCCATGTATCTACTATCCCTGGACGCTACTTTCGCGTCATTAAAAACGGGTTGCGCTCCCCTTATCCCTCCCCTTGTGTTTTCTTTGCGCGATATAGCCACTTCCGTGGCTTCTGAAAGATCACACCCACATTCTCCGCAATGCGCGGGCAAATGCATGCCCGGGGTACAGGAAAGTGACCGCTCGTGCTCTCTCAGTCTGATGTTGATGCATTTACCGCTTTCTCCGATGTACGATTTGCCGCACGTTAAAGGGACCTGATAAACAATGCCTACCTTGCATGGTACATATTTATTTTTATGCCGTGCATGACATTCATTGTTCTGCTTCCTGCTATCGCGTTCCATCCTATGGTTAACTAAACTGCAGACCTTCGAAAGCTTAGCTGGTGCTGAGAAGGCAATACGTACGCCATACTTTGAGCCTATTTTCTTTAACCCGTGGGAGAGGCCATGGATGTACGGGATCACCGCGAACTTAGTCTTGTCAGTGGCCGTCTTTCCCTCTCCTTGTGCATTTCCTTCCCTTTGTTTGATTACGCGAACCAGTTTATTACAGACTGTGGCCGTCACATGGTCTGGATAACTTGCGGCGTTTAGCCTTTCTGTCTGTTTAATAAAACTATTCTGCATTTCGTGAGTACACGATTTGTCTAACGCTGCTTGCAAGGCCGTAAAAGCTATGCCTATCTTAATGACCTTCGAGTGACTCGAACCATAATTAAGCGGCGGTTTTTTCGCCCTGGGATTACATGCCCAGCACACATGGTCCGTCTTCAATTGAAGTTCTAGATCCAAAAACTGTAGGCTAAAATCATTCCAATATTCTAAGGTGAACTTGAGACCTAGACCTTACGCGTTAAATTGTCCAAGAACACGATAGACCATTTCCTTGTATTTCTATCTTCCAAAAAACACGAGGTAGTCATCAACGTACCTAAATAGCTTGACCGAGGCACTTAAACAGTCCTGGATGGCTCTATCAACACAGCTCACAAAAACGTCACTGAGTACAGGTGCGACACTGGAACCGATACAAACACCGGTTTTCTGCACGAACAGTTCATCCCCGATGCCAACTGCAGTAGATTCCAAATACAATGCCAAAAGTTCTAGGAACGTTTGCACTGACACATTGCTTTGTCGCACAACTGTGCCTCGCCGTTGAAATCAGTAATGCACTTCTTGACGCTGCAAAGAACTTCCTGTTGCGGCAGAGAATAAACAATCTTCCACGTCTATGCTGGCCGCAGCGCAGCATCCAGGGTTTTGTTCCTTCAGGAACCTCACGAACATGCATGAATCTGGGATTCTGAAGGGATCCTGGATCACTAGGTACGTCAGTTGCTGCTGGAGGAATCCGGAAATCGCGCGAAACCAGGTGCTTCTTTCTGAGATAATGGCCCTGAGCGGCGCATGAGGCTTGTGGGTCTTCACTGTGTAAAAAACATGCAGTGTCAACCTTGGGGCCTTCTTTACTTGGGCAGCCACATCTGTAAGTCCAACCTTTTCGAGGTAGTTTAAGGCTCTTTGTCTTAAATGCTTAGCGCTTCCTCCTATTTTCTTAAAGTTCTTCCCAACCGCCTCTACTGTTTTTTCCGCATACATTGCTTCGTTCATAACCACAAAGTGGCCCTCTTTGACTGAATTCAACACCCTAAGGTCGTTCTCTACAAAATAATCAACAAGTGGTCGCAGACTCACCCGCTTTTTGTAGACCTCTCTTTGGCTTGCCACCAACACACTCTCCTGATGCTCTGGCCCTAAGGTCTTCAGGAACTTTGTTCGAAACTGCCTTCGCGAAAACCACCTTGTCGACTGGTGAAGGGGAGAACTGAAAGGCGAACTTGGGCCGTCAGTTCGTCAGTTCTTTCTCGGTGTCTTGTCCTGCTGCGCAGTTTTTTCTTAAGATGTTCCCGTACCGACTCGCCCAACTTTCAACCCTTGTCAGTTGCCCATAGTTGATGTAGTAACCACGTCATTCAATGAAACTTTTTCGTTATGTACTTTGAAGCACCGTGCTTGTAACAGCTGGAAGTCAAATTGCTAAACGATGAGGTTGGTGCTCGTGTGGTTTTATTTTTAAAACGCGAGGAGCACGTTCGACAGGAGTCGATGAGAAGCGCCAACGCGTTCTGACGGTGAAGTTTATGAGGGTGCCAAAGGTTCGTATAGACGATTTTCCGCAGCGGCGCACGGGCGCTGCCATGTTTGATCACGTGATCGTAACTGGCCTTCCCCCAGTCATTTGCCCCAGCCAACGCATTGTGCCAGCGAAGCGGCCGTGGCCGTACCACGCAAGCTGGTTGCAGCAGGGTGTAAGCAAGCCACATGCTTGCGCAGCAAAGCATAGTTCTACATGTAATCGCGTCAAAGTTCAAAACGTTGAGACATTTGCGTTTGTTTGGTACGTACCACGCCACGACGATAAGCGATATGTTTAATCTACTTCGTATTATTGCGATAGCAATTATATGGACAGTCTCGGCTGGATTTTGCCGTCGCCGTCGTCATGCACCGTATATGTATAAGTATGTATATATATATATATATATATATATAAAAGCCCCAAAGAAAAATAATTCAGAAAAATGCTTCCGAAGCGCGGAATCGAACCAGGGACTTCTAGCTCCGCAGCGAGTGGCGCTATCCACTACGCCACGAAACGCAGATCCTCCACATAGCTAACGGCGAGCGTTATATACATACCCTTTACCGCTGGACGGACTCAGAGACGGCAGGCGATAATAAGCGTTTCTTCATTATCAGCGAGATGGTGCTAGCAGCGCGACGGGCGCATTTAAAAGTCGTCGTCGAGCTCGCTCGCTTCTTATATTTGCGCAGCGAGAACATTGCCCTTCCGTTGTCTGCTCCCGCGCTTTTCTCGCGGTGAGGGGAAGAGGAATGTTTCACGCTTTCACCGTGATGTCCGCGCTCATGTTACCGAGCGTACGAAAGTCACTCGAGCTGAAGGGACGCCGCTAAACGAACAAACAGAAGATGAGCGCGAACTATCAAGTGCCACAGATCGACAGTTGAAGCACGCTAGTTTCCTTCGCTGCTTCGGCCGCCTTTGCAACAGGAACGCTGTTCAAACTGAGAGTATCCATTGGTGAGCCTCACTTCGTATAGCATTAATTTCTTGCTATCGCATTCATTGCTTCGCCCTTGCGGCGAAACTGTGACTTTTTTATGGTGTATGCCTTTAATTGTTGTATTAGCAGCCGCCAGTAGCTGGGGTTACAAGCCAACATGGCAGCACACAGCCCGCTTCGATCCGAACTCGAGCTTGCTACTCGCTCACTGTCCTCACAGCAGTAAATAAATGGCAAAATCGGCCATCGCTTTGTGGCAGCTCACGCTGGAGAAAAACTGTCAGGTATGCTTTGTCTTTATTATTGCGATCAGCTGTGTTTATTTAGCCATGCCTGCTAAGCCTTGTCTCCGACAATATGAAAATACCGACGAGTACATTGCTCTCGAAGCTTCAGGACGCGAATATAAAGCAAATAAATGCGCAGGTTTCGAACATACGTGCCACACAGTGCAGGACGACGACGTGATAAATTCGAGGCGAAAGAAAACTGCATCCGCAGGTGCCGCCATGTTTACTTTTCCGGCGCTGCCGTCTGCTCGCTTTTACTCGCGTGCGCGCAGACGCTATGGGAACGCCGAGCAGACGACGCCACGCGGATGGAGACACATTGAGCAGCGCTGCCAAAGGCCACGGCAAGGGGATGGCCATGGAGACGGCCACAGTACGGGGACGGCCACGGTCCGGTGGCGCCATCTAGTTTTGATTGAACAAACCAGCTGCGGAAAATCGTCTATTGGTGCGTGAACAATTGAAAGTACTACATGTACCGGTGCTTACGTTTGCGAACGTCGTCATCTGCCTGTCCGCCGCAACAGGCCAGTGGTTGGAACTAGGTCAACGTGAGGTTGCGCGTCTGGCGCTGGCTTGTCACGGACATGTAGCGGCCAAGGCTGTCCAGGGCAACCTCGGATGGTCTCACTATGAGGTACGCGAGGCAAGGTGCAAGGGGGCCTACGAAGGCCTCGCCTCATGAAAAATCAGCGGTGGGCCTGGCGCATATTTCGATACAAAACTATGAAAGGTATGCGCACACAATGGAGCAGCCTTCTCTACAACCTGCGCAAAAAGTTCTCCCTCTTTACCTACCCCGCCCAGGAGGACAGTAAGTGGGAATGGTCAGTAGGTGTGCGAACCAAAGTACGGGAACCGGAAACGTCGATGTGGCACTCTGCTATGGGCCAAAAACCTAGCCTGGCTCTATACAGAGCCCAGAATACGACAATAGCTGCGATAACAGTATCGGCAGTGCCGTTTTGCTTTAGGCCCGTGTTGGAGCGCTCCACACTAAAGTGCACAGACGCCACTTCGGGCGCTTGGTGGCTGACGCTACTCTCCAGTGCAGGGCATCTGGCAGGACCAAGAGAATATTGAGCCAATTTTGCTCCAGTGCGAACACCTGTGCTCTTGTCAGCCAGCTGGCGCCACACTACCCCAGGCATGGGGCTTCCTGAAAGGATGCAACAAACTGGGTAAAAGCGGCGGCCACTACACAAATTTGCACCGACATCAATGACGAAAGCAAGGCTATCAATGTGGTGGTCAGTGCGACAGGGAACAATGGTGATGTTCGTGGACTTGTTGTAATCGTATGCTATTTTATTTCATCTTTCCGCTCAGGGCACAACAAAGTGCCCCCGCGATAAGAAGAGGAAGGCCTGAATCATCATCATCATCATCATCATCATCATCATCATCACTGTCGTCGTCGTCCTTGAATGATACTTCGAATTACATTTGGAAACGTATACGCTCTGTAGATAGCTGCTGTGCCAGAAGAAATCCGCCCAAGTGATTAAAGTAGCCGTTATTCGGGTGCCCATTACAATCGTTTTAATCTCAATCCGTGATATTTATTTCCTTCATAAATGGATCCACGCAGCTGTTGTGCATTGTCAAAACTGAAAAACAATCGTGTTGCATGTACGCACGGAGACCACATGAAGCTACTTCGCTGTCCACGGTCCTCTAAGGCAAATTTGCTGGCATCCTGGAATAACGTATGGCAGTATCGGCGCGCTGCCGCCAAATGCGCAGGAATTATTCCGTATGATTGTGGTATTCTATAGGTTTGAAAATGACATTGCACTTTTCCTTATGCTCGCTACCCAGGGTTGCCGTTGTTTGCTAGTTCGCACCAAGTTGGCTGCATTCTGATCCCGTTTGGCAACTTATATTTCAGGTTGACTCTATGACTACGTTCTGGCTACTTTCACACTTCTGTTTGGGCGCATTAAAAAGACATCATTTGCAGATAGAATACATTGCTTTTTAGCTTTTCTGTTGCGTCCGCCCATGCGCGCGCACGTCCTCCACCCGCCAGTATAGGCTAGTGCGCAGCGAGACTCCCCTATGCAACGCGTGGCGTGCCTGCAAATATAGAGTGGCGCAGTTCCGAGCATGTTGGGAAACCCGTGGCAAGCACGCTGCCCGCCATCTATGCTGATATTACGCCCAAGTTTCTAATTCTGATGTGCTGCGTGCGTTCTCGTGTGAACTTGAGAAGAAAGCAGATCCACAACAAAATGATGCTAGGCTATTCATCTTGAACCAGATTTCACTATATGAAGCTGGACTTGTATTATTTAAACTGTACTAATCATGTTCGCTTGGGAGCTTCAAGAAAAACTATCTAGTATTACTCTGTATCTGGCAATATTTATTCTTAATAAACTATAAACATTCACGCTGAATTTAACAAAATTTGATCACTTATTTGCAAGGCGTGAATAATAAGCAAGAGGAAAAAATTGCGCTATAACTTCTGTGGTTTTGCTTATTAAAATAGTATTATTTATTGATCAATACTAAAGAGTCAACTCACATTACCGGTTCTGTTCTATTTGGCTACAAAGTTGGCGATAAAATTAAATGGTGTGGCTATTTTAACTACTGTTGGCTTGACTTCTGGCTCCTTTTCAAGTCCGCACGCGGCAACCCGGCTCTTATCTATGTTAGCTGCTTAGCTGACAAAAGAAAAATTGTAGGTGTAGTATGAGTAAGGTAAAGGCACTTTGGGCAGTTTTCGGTGATGTAATGTGTTTGATGTAATCGTGGTATCATGCGATGGGTAAATATTTCCACGCGCGCCTCTTTTGATTGCACGCGTAGCCGCTGCCTTGGGCAAGCCGTGCCCTAATGTCTGGGAACCTTCCAGGGTATTTTGGAGTCTTCTGATAGGCTTGAGCGCGCAAACACAAACTGCTGAGGTTAATCTGGAACTCACGCGGCCATCAGCCATTAGTGTCGAATGTTCGATGCCGCATGTATAAATGCCGACGCACCTTACCGCACATCAGTTTATCGACGGCCGACGCACCGCTCGGCGCTATCAGTGTTAAGTGTGTATTGCTGTAGTTTGACGTCCCGTTTTCCGGCCACAAGTACGGCCAGATAAAGAGTTTCATCTTGGACACGCCGACTGCTGCCTTCTACGACGTCAAGACCCCGTGACTTTTGTTTCCGCTTGATCGCTCAAAGAAAGGAGCGAGCGTGGCAATATCTTCACTGCACACTCCGTCGCCGGCGCCCCTGGACGGTAGGTAATGTCGAAGTACCTTAGAGCGTAGTGGTTGTCTATGGCCAAATGTACGCAAGTGCCCCGGTTTGTTGTGACAGCACATGTGGGTTGACGCTAGCCCAACGCTTGAGTTGTTGTCTTCAGCTTGAACACCGAGCAGCATTGCTCACTTCAAGAGGTGCGCGAGAGGGAGGTCATGCGCTTGTTCGTTAGTCGAAAATGTGCGGTCCCAAGCCTACTTGGATGAAGGTTTGAGGAGCTCACTGTAATGCCGCCGCCCGTATGGCTGTGAACCGCGTGCACACGACGAACCTGCCAAGCAAACAAACGCGCTGGACAACAGACATGGTGACAGCAGCCGAACCAGAATTTCACAATAATACCAGTTGGGAAAGTCGCCACAGGCTGCACGTGCCTCGATCCTAACACGTCATTAGCCAAATCTTGATCTGCATATTTTGGCGCCTCTCGTAGGCGCAGAAACAAAACTAATCCGATATTTGTGTTATTTCCTTAGCCTAGGACCTCGTGCGATGCCGCATTGATAAAGTGACCCTGCTGAAAACTTGTCCATCATTGTAGTGGACATGGTGGAACACGTGGGGGTGTAAAGTCCTTCGCTGAATGCCCAATTATTACGGATTAAGCCTCCAACGTCCATAAGAAACCGGTATGCTTATGCGTATGCGTGCTGTTTATTATTCTGAACGAGGGACGAAAGAGAACAGCTCTGCACGCTAAGCGTCTTCTCTTCTTGGCCGGAGAAGACGCCTACCGTGTGCATCTGTCGACGTGAGAAGCTGCTCTATTTCAGTTCCATTTTAGGGCACTCAAATGGACGCAGAGGCGAATGTTTCGGAGGGGACGCAACACCACCCACCATGCCTTCACCATGTCCACTACAATATCCAACATTGTAACTAAGGTAATGGATGATTGATAAATTTTCAATAGGGAAGCTGAGTTCTTACATTTGCTGCTTACTTGTGGCAGGTTATACTCTCGCCATAAAACGCTTCGACCTTTCTTGAACGTACGCCTTATTATTGCCGTGCTAACAAGCGCAATGACAGCGGGCTTCAGCGATTTGGTTTGATCGCTGTCGTCGCTCTCAGGTGGCACCTAGGTTTCCCAACCTCGTAAATTTGTCCGTGGACAGGTTCAAGTCTCGAAGTGCATCAGTGGTATGACTAAAGAAAAGTGACCCGTATAGGGTGCCGTCAAGATCAAATGCTTCATCTCATGCTCGTGTACTTGTGTGGCCTGTAAGTTCGAAAATGACTGGTGTAATTCCTTCAGATTTGTGTCCAAACGCTTGTGCGAGAAGGTCTTTGTGACGATTCGATGCATTTTCGGAGGGCCATAGTACTGTATTGGGTGCCTCGCTAAAGCCAGATTGACCATATTGGCTGAACATGGCCTCGAAGATATTGTGTCGCCCTATGCCACAGTAAGCAGGGGCTGCCGTCACTCCAAGGGTCATATATTATGTTTGTGGTCGCGGCGCCGGTACAATAATTGCACACGGCAGAAGAAAGAGATGGCTAAAGGCAATCAGCACGCCACAATGGTTGTTATTTTTTATTGCATTCAGATATGAGTGATGGTAACTGCGATGCAGTAGACGAAATACCATCCCGTGGTAAACTACTGTAACTCTAATTGCCCTTTTTGCCGCAGGTGTTTCAGAGCTTTCCGTACGTGCTATCTCTGACGGATTCCAACAACGACACGATATTTGAGTGCATGGAAGCAAATAGAACAGAGTTTGATCCTGTCGCAAAGACTGCAACATTCGTATGGATATTTAGGCAACCAGGATCATCAAACAGGTATGAAAACATCTTGTTACCTTTTCAGCACGATGATGCATACCAATTTCGGGGAGCAATCGAGTAACTCTATACAACTGACGAATTGAGTCGCTATTCAAACATAATGTTACGGATGATATGGGTTTATTAACAATGAGCTCAATGAAGCGGCAGGCAAAAGACAAGGGACGGTCAGATGATGCCGATCACCAAATCCCTCGCGCCCATTCTACTTCTTCGTTCTCTTTCGCGCTCTTCCAGCGCCGCGTTACAATAATATTGCTTGCGCTTTGATGTTCTATGTACGACCATTATTGTCATTACTTATGACTGCAATGTTAAACGAACATAGAAATTTAGAGCCTATTGTATTATCTCGTCGTGCTTCTAAACCAAAATGCAGACGCACGACGAGGCAATAGCTCTTTGTAGCACACACAAATTATCGGAAACAAAAGTTTACTCTCAGATTGTTTGTAGGACCTATACAGCACTTAGGAATGTGTGCATGCAGTTCCCTTTCAATGTTTCGCTGATATTTCCTTTACAGCTACAAACAAGGCATGTCTATAAGTGATATTCTTATACTCTTAAGTACCTGCGCACGATGGCACAAGATTATTAAAGTAGACGGACTTACTGCGTTAATTTTTTTTCAGAATGTATGTTCCATTGCCTCAAAGAGTTGGAAACGAGCCTGGTACAATCGAATTTTGGTCTCCTCATGGTATGATGAGTTTGTGTGTTAATAATGAGCACATGATAGTGTTATCCTCTATTTAATTAACGGATGCTGGAAATTATGTACCAGCTAGCGGACAGATACAATACTCGCTGAGTTACCTTTTGCGTCATACAATTGCTCCATACAGGTATGGTCAGCATGAGCTACATCATGGTTGATAAGCGTTGGGCGTAGAGGACTACGCTCCGTAGCCACAAATGTTGGAGTGACTTGGAGCGAGCTTGGGAATTGGAGTGAACAAAATGAAAGAAACTATGATAGTGTGGACACAACCAAATGAGTTCAACAGACAGGCCACGGAATACTTAAGGGACAATAATTATTGTTTTTTAACTGTAGTGTACTGAAACACTAAAGTTTTCACTGTCGCGTAGTTGACGGGGAAGCGTATGCCGTCCTTGCTCAATTGGTGAATCATCGACAGTGTGATTCGAAGGTTGTCGGTTCGGATCTGTGATGCAGGTTCTTTTTTTGTTTACGACATCTCTCTAAGACTGAGCGTCGGAGAGCTTTATAAAGTACAAAGCCGTTGGTTTCACAAACAACACACGCAACTTTTAATTATACACTTAAGTTGAAATAATTATACACAGGTAAACACTTAATAAAAAGGTTCTCTGCACTCGTTGAAGGCTTCTAACGGCCCACAAAATACAAGTTGAAGGACCTAAACTACAAAGTTTTGTTCTGACGCAGCTGAGCGGCGGAGCGGGGTATTCGTGGGAGGTGATAGACTGCGCGGCGTGTGAGTACACGTGTATTGAAGGCGCAAAAAAATTGCCACTTGAACGTTCAGTACAATAAAATGCCAGTTGCCGAACATCAAGAACGACGTGTCAAGAACACCGAAAATTCCCCTTGTGGCTACACACAGTTTACAACAAATAAATCAACTCTGTAAGGACAAACACTTTGAAATATAGTTGCCTTGTTCCGGCAGGACATTGCTGAAACAATGCATAAACAGATTTATGCAAGAATGTTTGAGCACCTTTTTCAATAGCCGGATCGATATATTTCTATGAGAAATCAATGTCGTACTATCGCCGGCAAATGAAACGCGCAGAGATGAGCCTGTAACCCAAGCATTAGCAACGGTATAGTGCGCGGTGTCCATTGACAGGCGGGCACATCCAGTTTGGCGGCGCTGCGCGATCCCCGTATGGGGCAATAGTATTTTCGCTTCTCTTCTTGTTCTGATATGGTGATATGACGATCACTGATAATGGAGGCCGGCGTATGCTTGCCGGACACTCTTGGGGCTTTCGCTTTTATTTTACTTTATTTTCTTGCTTTCGAATATCACAACAAAAAAAGAAGCGGAAATATTTCAGGATATATTATAAACGTCCGCGCAAGCACATTCGTGTCTTTGGACGCCCTTTGTCTATTGTTACACTCGGCGCCACACATATTTTCGACAGCACTTACCTGATTAGTCAGTAGATATACGGCGATTGACTGTGGTTAGCACTGGCAAATCCCGCCGTTACAGTGCCAAGTCCCTACTAGGGACATAATGCTAGTCTTTTGGCGCAAGAAAACGCCATTAGGGAGAGCGCGTGCGCAGACCATGGCTGTATTTTTCCACCGGCGTGGTGCGCCGGTGAGCGGTTGCCCCTGCCTGGCGTTCCGTAATATTTTGTCACCACATGTGCGCCCTTGTGTAACGAACGCGTTGCCCTAAGACATATTTCCGCATGCTTATGATAGTGGTCGAAAAACTATTTTGGAGCGGTGCAGCAAAAGTAGTGCAAATGACGCCAACGCTAAAACGTGCAGTCGTGTGAATGCGCTAAAACAACGATAGGCGACAAGAAGCATAACTGAAACTTGGATAACATGTTCCGAAGACCATATTGGACGTCGGGGCTTGCAGCGGAGACAACATGTATAAATAAATTATCTTGCTCAATACGGCGTCGCAGAATATTTTTACTCACGATCAATTCCATTTTCACTGCAGCAATCTTTAGTGCCCTATGTGGTGCACGAACCACAGTTTGAACCTCGTGATTTGTTAATCCGGGTGATACCTAACAAATTTCAAAAGTAAACGCGAAACAAAGGACATGCATTCAAAAGCTTTGTCAGCGCCACGAGCAGTTCCGACTAGACACGTGCGCCGGACCCAAAATCACCGGCAGCGGCGCGCCGACGTTTCCACCTCCGGCGGCGGCGCGTGAACGGCGCGGGGTTCATCGGACCGGCGGCGGCGCGGCGCGGGGGGGAGGGGGGGGGAGGGCGAAGCAGTGAATGCGATAAGTACACGCCGTAGTGTTACATGAACGAGGGCTAGCAGCTAACTCTTTTTGCTCCGATCTCACTTAACTCTACTAAACGCTGGTGTATGGCAATACTTGCGCTCCCTGGAGAGACGCGGTTTTCGGTCAGTTTGTCGTATCAGTGGTCCGAGCGCAAAGCAGTGAGATCACAGAGCTCACAGCGCTCACAGCGCGTAGAAGGTATACGAGCCGTACGCTGGGGGATGTATGCCGAAATAGCGCGCGTGCCAGCGCTCTCGACCGCGCCCTTATAGTCAAAGTTCACAGTTGCTGCTCGAGTTACGCAGTCCCTCTCCTCAGACATCCCTTCCTGCTCCTTCGCCCAGCAAATGACGGGCGGGGCGTTTCCTTCTGCTTGAGGAGCAACTCTGCTTGAGGCAGGCCTCGCACGCGGGTTGATGCTATTCCGTGACGCAGAAGGACAGCCTGTTTCATCTCTGCTTTAGCCATGTTCCTTGCCAACGCTCGCGAGCTTTTACTCGCGAGTAGAACATACAATGCGCGGAGCGATGTTATCGATTTAGTGTTTACATAGAACATGACGGCGACGGTGAAAACCTGTCCTGAGTGTCCATAGAATTGCTAACGCAAATAAAAAGATAAAAGAATTGTCGAAGCGGGCTCGCCTTTTTCCTGGAAATATGTGTCGTCTCCGCTGTAAAGAGTGCGTCCGTTGGAAGAATCATAAAATCCGGTGCCTTTCCCATTGGTTTCGTTCTCCCCTTCAATACCCACCTTACAGGGGACATCTCCTCGCCACTTATTTCTTCATAAAGCACGCGTACAATGTCAGCGCTGAGCGTTGAACCTATCATGATTTCGCGCTTGTCGGCTACAGTATGTTATCTCTGCATGCGCGGTCGCAAACGCACAAAATGGAGCGAAATCAGCGGGTGGGCGGCTGCATAGCAAAGCAGTGTGGGAGACAATTCACGACTGTTATTTGTCTTATATGGACCAGTCGAGAGTACGTACCCTGATGTCACATGAATCACTGTTCTGGCATCACGAAGTGCACCAAAAGACAAGAAACGCCAACAGAGAATAGTGCGCTCGTTTTTGTTGTTTTTGTTGTATTTTCAGAGGCTGTTAGGGGCCCTTTATAAAAACAGGGCGTGCAAACACGGACACAGGAGTGTAGTCAAGACACCAGAAACGCCGCTAACAACTGAAAAATCACACACCGGCGGAACCGAAGGTAGACACAAATATTTATCTGCGCATTCCCACGTAAGAGGTCATACCTATCAATCAAGTGCAGGTAGTGGTCTACGTGAGAGATATCTGCTCACTCTCTCAGCTTTTCTCTTATGTCCGTGTTTCCACGTCATGTCTACTTAACGTGAATACCTACCAACTAGCTCAGCTATATTCTAAATTTGCCATTCTGTTTACTTTTGTGTTTATTTATCGATAATTACTCGAGTAAGAATGAAAGGAAAAAGTGTACTAACGCACCGAGATAAATATATTACTTATCTATTTTATTTACCTATGCACAGTGTACTAGGTCCAAGACTCCAAGAATATGCTATCCTGCGAGTTAGGTCGTCGCCCTTTAAAGCTGGAGGACGCGGCGGCGTTAAGGCCAGGCAATACTCGTGATATTTCTGGAGAAGAAAAATATACTACAACTTCTGAGGAGCTATTCTCGATGCGTTCATATAAAGGAGATGTCCACAGTCCATTTCGGCAGAGCGCATTCTGTGATTCGAAAAAGCGGTGAGCCGTGACGTCACCTTGCTCTTGACCACGTCGCCGCACCGAACCCGCCAGCACATTCCTAGCGTAAGAAGACAGTGGACGAAATGCACAGAAACAGGAACTTTTCAAGTCTGAATTTGCATATGAATGTGTCCCAGATGTTTGAGAACGATGCAGGGAATGCGCTGCGCTAGACGAGCGGCCGCATTAAACCTAAATCGATGGCCAACACGATTTGTGTCGAGAGTGTTTGAAAGCTTCGTGATGTCATGATGGCGCTGCAGAACGAGAACCGGAAACAGAGGGCACGCTTCTCGCCGAGCTCCCGCTATTCAGAGGCCGCTGAAATGGGCAATTTATTACATGGACACATCGAGAAGAGCTCCTCCGACGAAGTGCTGTATTTTACTTCCAGATTCCCCATTCGAATTAAAAGAAAAGACTAACGGCGCCGCACCGGAATTATTGAGCGGCGGCGGTGGCGGCGTGATCTGTCTTGGGACTTCGGCGGCGGTGCGAGCGGCGTGACCAAAAACAGGCGGCGGCGGCGGCCCGGCGCGGCGGCGCACACCTCTAGTTCTGACACACCCCGATACAATGTAGGAGCAGATGTAGGCTTTCGAAACTAATAGACCCCTTTTGTAATCCGCAAGTGCACTTCCCTGCACTGCATATTCACCCAAATAATGGCGGCACCTGTCGTACTTCAAGTGGACACGAAGTCTTAGTGAATTCGGCTGTAAACACTCTAAACAGCGCAACACGCTGTTTATGGTCGGATAGCTGGCTTTCCTGCCATGCTCACTGCATGGCAAGAAAGCCACCTTTACAAGTATGAAACGTGTCTATGAGGCCGACAAAAGCGACCGAGGAAGCTACAGGGCTTTAGCAACGCAATAAAGTAGCATATCACTCGAAAGAGAATTTATCGGCCAATCTAAAACCGGGAGCCGTTTTTCAAAGCTCTTTTCTAAGCTTTGCAATCGAAGTTTAAAGTGGCCAAAGTGGGTATAAATTGAGGCAGCTCTCAGAGGCTGTGTGGTAATGTCTTCAAATGGCATGGGAAGGAAGGTGCTTTGTGGCAGGTTACTAAAATTACGCCTAAAATGTTCCAGTTGTTCCCTGGTACCTAAAACCATAAGTCGTTTTCGATATCTTTTCTCGTTCCTGAGATATGATTTCTTTTCGTGTGCTTCCCATGCAGTTACCGCGGAGAGCCCGGCGGCCGCCGACAGATGGCGCAACATGTACATGTCTTGAAATCCTGGGGATACATATATGAAAACAGGCACGTAGGGAAGGGCGGGGAGGGGGGTAGGGGGGGCCTTCCCCCCCCCCCCCCCCCCCCGATATTCGTCCAGCCTTCTACACTCCCGGGCAAATTTTTCTCTTTTTTTGCCATGGAAACGCTTTCTTCCGAACAGTGAGGCCTTGACCCCCCGAAAAAAATCCTGCCTACATTCATGTATAAGAATAACTCTTTTGCATACGAGAGCGTTAAGGCTGATAATATCTCCTACTTGGACTGGCGCACAATAGAGCACGTACGAAATGACCAAATAAAGTTGATGATAGCTATAGAACGTATACTCTTTGCGCCACCTAGGGGAAAAAGGATCCAATAATAAATTCCTAGGAGGTTTTTGTTTGAATACTGCGGCAAATACAGCCGTGCTAATGAAGAGTGCCTTCTAGGAGATAAGTTATCCTAATCTGCAGTTGACGAGATAAACTTGCAAGTGCTTTATTATAAGGCAAAAGGGTGTTGCTGTGTTATTTTCGTGTAACAATCCAGTTTTTGCCTTTGTCGTTATTCATTGATCCCAAACAATTCCAGATCCCACAATCAGAGAAGGAAGGCTCTACTACACAGACTACGACACTTGTGCTGTTCTTGACATGGAACTCCTCGGACATCGTAAGTGGTCTTTTGCGAGATTAATAAATGTATTGTCTCTTAAATAAACTCTTCTTATTTGTCTTCAGTGATTCTTGCTTATAAATATGCACATGTATTTATGAATGAGCAGAGGTGTCGTCACAGACAGACTGTAAACCAAACCTATAATGTCGATTTTCTGCAGCTCCTAGAATCGTCGTGTTTTAACTGCTAACTGTTCAGCTCTGTAGACAACATATCTCTAAACAAGGTTGGCATCGGAGATTATCGAATACAGAGTTGACCGCTGAGACTGCCAATGGTAGTAACTTGCCAGAATGGCTTCGGGGGATGTCTGTCCTGGAAGCGGATCAGTTACGGTTGAGAACGCGGTGTAATCGTAGTGGTGGCGTGAGCAATAGTGATGCAGAACTATCGATGGTACTATCGATACTATCGATAGCTGAGTCACTATCGAACTATCGATGGTAAAAGATACTATCGATAGCGCTATCGATAGTAAAAAATTCGATGGTACTATCGATAGTAGAAAATCAACAGCGCGGACTCACTGCAGAATAAACTTGGTTCCCCGCTCTTGTGGTACATAGTGGAGCCAGAGGAGCAGGCTGAAGGGCAAGAAAGTTGACAGGCTTGTGTTCTTCACCAGAGTGCTTTGCTGACACATAATCTGAAAGTCAAACTGTTCAGCTGTAGCGGAAAGGAAGCCTTTAAATGTGGCGGGACTGCGAGGGTTCAAATTGATATTGCATTTCATGATTTCAAAATACAAAGTTAATTGTCAGGTGTAACTGGTTGCTTTTGGATACGAATTTATTGATGGATATATTGCGCCAGAAATAGTTTCTCTGCCGAAAATTGCTCATAAATTAAGCGAAGCTGGTAGTAAGCTATCGCAAATATTTTTGCATTATGGCCGGCCAGCAACCGCATCATTATTCACACCACTATCGATAGTATTGTCACGTGGTTTTGACGATGAAGAATGCTGCAGCAAGAATGGGAAATACGGAGCACTTTATTTGGGCGAACTTATGCCCAGAAAGTCAAAACTGCAAATACAAGCGATACATGCTGCGCACTGATAGCGGCGGGAGCAGTCGTCAGCCGCCGAGTTCTCTCATCATCGGTGGAACGCGTCGTCATTTATACATCAGCCATCAAACGTTCCAGCGTTATCGCTGGTGCTCGCGTAAGCTCTCGAATAAACTTGACTATGCTCGTCCGGCGCGTAATCTTAACAGAATGATCTCAAACAATTCTCAAGCTTCTGAAACATTACGGCGCGGTGGCGTCAAACGTTGCGAACAGTCTTCGTGGGTGAAAGCCTAATACATCAAAACAAAGCAAAAACACGCGTGGCAGTAATAGCGCTCTAGTAATATTAACGATAATGCTAGCGATTGCACTATCGATAGTTTGTCGACAGTAGCACTATCCATAGTTTGTTTACACTATCGATAGTTTCAAAAAAACTATCGATACTATCGATAGTCAATTTACCGATTGTTCTGCATCACTAGTGAGCAAACGTGAGCCACTGGAAAACTAAACTATGCACAGAGAGAGAATGGCGAAAGCACAGCGAACGCACGCTTTCGCAGCCTCGAGATTCGTTTGCCGACGTTGCCGTTTTCGTTCAGCTTCGCGAGCGTCCACAGCGCCGTTGCGAAGGAGAGTGCAACGGGAGCGAGCGCGCGCCGCATTATATACTAGCGCACAGCTGTGGCGGAGAGAGAGGAACGGCAGAGGAGAAACGAAGCGGAGGCAGCGCTTACGCCGCCTCCTCCACCCCACCTCCTCGCGCTCACGCTAGGAGAGGGGAGAGTTGGCGCATGCGCAATATGAGTGCGGACGCCCCAGAACGAAGACTGCCCTGAGCATAACATGCTTTCACATCTAAAAATATGCTTACGCCGTCACTGACACAAGTTCCGCGCCGCTGGCTGATTTGAACATGGCGCGCTCGGTAGTTACTGCGGCCCCTGCGGGGGACCGTTACTAGCCCGCACGCGCGCGCGATCTCACAGAAAGTGCGCAGCGCATTCGAATAAAAAAAAGGAAAAAGTGCTCAAGGTCACGAGGCGCGCGTGTCACCTTCTTCCCCCATGCCACCCTTCCCTGCTTTGCTTCCAGCGCTTTCGTCAGGACGAGAGAAGAGAGAAAGCAATTAGAGCACGCGACAAATCTTTGTAAGTCCGCACGTACTGGACGGATTCTAAAAACTTTTGCGGTGATCGATTCTTGAGGAAGTAAGCTCTTTAATGATGTCACTCCATGGCTACTGGGAAATGTGTTGCAGGGCCCCTTTCAAACGTATAAATAGCAGTTATTGACCTGAACAAACCATGGAAATAAGGCGGGATGTCGACTATTTTAACACAATAAGCCGCGGAAGTGGCAAAATACAGAGTACGTAAGGGTGTCTCATTACTCACGGAGTCGCGCGCGTATTGATGTAGATACACACGCTGCGTTTTATTTGCGCATTATCACATCGAGTTCAATGGCTTGTTATATTAAAGCTGCCCAATCATTGCCAAGGGTACACGTTCCACTGTATTTGTATTTTACCAGATTGTACACTGTGGAAATTGAATGAGGAGTTGGTGTTTTAAAGCATCCAATTCTTACGAATGGCACAATTTGTTATTATCGTACTCATCATTGTATACGTAAAATCGTGGCCTTGAATCGCACGAGGTGTAAGTTGCACAACCGTTTAACCAGATGCATTCCACTACAGCTTGGATAGTTCGCACCAAAAGCAATGCCAAAACGGATCTCTGGATTCCGTCGCTTTACCACGACGACTGTGCGTTATATTGATCTACAACACAAATCAAAAGTTTCTCAAACACTTCCTCCACACTTAGAGACATTGTACGGTGGTGTTTGACTGAACGTGGCATACACAAACAAATATTTGTCCCGCACTGCGGGTTTAGCTAAACCGTACTGCAATAGGTGTGACAACTCTGAGACAGTGAAGCACATATTACTTGAATACCCTGTGTATCGCGACACTAGTCCATTTTTGAGCGACAAATGCACATTATTTGCCAAGATTCGCTAACATCACGCCGTATACCATGTCCAGGTCCCGGCCCTTCGATACAGCGACGGGTTTTAAATTGAATTACCTGTGGAAGTTGGTCTAACCAGAAAGCTTTAATGATTCAATCATTTATATAGAAAAGCCCAAACTCACCTAATGTCCTACTTGTAAGTAATCGTATCAGATTCACTTACGCATTTCTTCTTCATTAATAATTGTTCTTTTTATATATTTTGCCTTCTGCTCTGAAATTTTTTAATTCCTTTCCCCTCTCTACACAGAGTATCATCTCAGCTGTTATATACGCTTTTCATAAATCTCAGTTTTTTTTTCAATAAAAGTCTCTTTTTCTCTCTACCTCTTGTGAAACGGATGGTGGTCTAAAGCTGCTCACCTTTTACAAAGGCCTCATCCACAATACTATCATAAGCTGCACGACTGGCGCAACGATACGCGTGATAGCCGTGCACAGGATATATTGACTGACTTTCTATTGTCTTACCATACTTTTATTCGGACTTCGTACTTGTAACCAAAGTACACCGCGAAGATAGATGACAAATGTCGAAAAATAATAATACAGTAAGCCAGGGGGGGGGGGGGGCTGAAGTTCGTGCACGGTATTACGGTAATATACTAGAAAAGAACTTAGTGAATATAAAAGAAAAATAATGTATCGCTTACACCCGATTCAAAAACATTTATAGGACAAGTCATTTCTTTTGCAGTTCAAGCTTTCCCTGACATTGGCGTACTCTTGACATGCAGAATGCGCTTTATGGATCCGGAGGGATATCATTCAGACCGTGCCACAAGAATGCATCGACCAATTTGAAGATACCTGCGGCGTAGTGGTTCCTGAGCGGCGCAGAGAACTCTGTGCAGATAGTGACATCAGCTTTTGAGGCCAGTCGTGCTGGCGCACATGCACTCTGAGAAAAAAAAGACAGTCATTTTACTCCTTTTGGCGTGTGCTGATTTGCTACGTATAAAACGCTCTTTAAAGTTACACGTTACTTCTCGTTTGGAGATCCGGGCCTCTTACGAGTCTGTGATGAGAGTGTAACGATTTCCAAAGGGAGTTAACGTTCACCTTTTAAGACAGCTGTCTATGTGGTAAGTCAGGCCTTCCCAAAGACAGTAAACGGATTCTTTGTTTTCTTACTGCATGGCAACAAAAACCGCGCCAATGAATCCGGCACATTTGTATGTTACGTTCGGAAGTAAATGTAGATCACTGAAACTGTCATGGCAAGCCACCACAAATATTGACATGAACAGCAAAAATATGCGAACGAAACGAAACCAAAAAGAATTTGCTGGCTACGTAAGGCGGTTTAACTTGCGAAAAATAAAATTCCACGTGATCATAGTGTCGCATTTCTTTCTTTATTTTATTTCATTCCTGAGCCTCGTAAACTGCTTGTTATTACAGATATTGGTGGCTTTGCAAAAAAAATGTATAAGGATTTTCACTCCAAATAACGTAGCGGCCTTCATATCGTTGAGGCACATTGAATAAGAGAGTGAAATTAGCTGGAAAACTAGCTTAGTGTTTTGTAGGAACTAAAGCGTGACTTGATTAGGAAGCTATGTAGCGAATAAAAGGAACTGATGACGACCTCATTCATACACTGAGGTCTAATTAGTCCCAATGAAAATATTCCTAGGCTCCTTTCGTGCTTCAGCTGGAATGCACATCTGGCGGCTGAAAGGATCTATGTGCAATGTCAAACTTTGATTCAAGATTGCCGCAGTTTGGATGAAGTAATTGTAGCCATCCAAAGCTGAATCGCCAAAGGAATATGAATTCTCTCAGATATAACCACTTATTCTCTACTTCCTCTTCACAACAATAACAAAAATAAACTTATCTACTTGCCTCTTCTACTAGCTGATGTGCAAACAGCAATATTTTATTTAGTTATATGGACACCATTGGAGAGGCCGTCCTCTTCACAGGGACCGTCTTCATAAGTTCAAGTGCGATAATGGACTATCATGCCTCCAGCCCTCTATGATTTAGTGAGAAAGAAAGAGATCCACAGTGATCCCACAAGGATGGGGCTTGATGCACGTGGTTCCGATGTGAAATGGGACACAAATACTTAGTTGGTGAAAGTTACACTTTTCGACTTGGTGGCTGCCGAAGCTCAATACCAGCGGTCGACTGCAGTGTCATTGGTTACTGCATCTTGTAGCAACCATTGCCAAGTGTAGTCAAAGAAAGTCTATGCATTCAGCGGATTCAGTATTTCAGCTTGCCTGCCACATTTATTGAATCCTTATGCAAGACATGGCTTTTCATTTCATCTCGTACATAAGTCGTTGTGGCCTATACCACTCCATGTAACTTCTAGCAGGAAATATTACAGTCTCCAAGGTGCATGCGCAATAAACCCCCACATCAGCTAAAGCATGTCTGGTTCACCACCAGGCCATTGTCTACAGGGATAATCCTTTCTTGGCACTTTTCCTGTGCCCATTTTCATCTCGTTTGACTGATCTAAAATTTAAGTTCACTTCCACTTCCGATAGGAAATCTCCCTAATTAAGTTAGGACATGAAGCCGTCAGAGAGCGACATTCTTTCCAAGCTTCTGGGCACAAAGTTATGACTTTTCGTTTTAACCACCCTGTATCCTGAACATATTATATTGAACAGAAATGGCTGCAAGGGCCGCATCCATGACAATTTAGGCAGTATAGATCTCCCCATCGTTCACGAAGCTACGTCAGAGTCTCTTAACAAAAAGCGTGGCGTGTCTCTTAGGAGTGCTTCTTCACTTGGCCTCTTTACAAGGTACATCGCGAGTATATGTTAAGTTGCTTGAATGCTCATTCAACCCGCTGCTTTTGTCACGTATATCCGCGCATCCATCTCCGTGAGCGCGGCAAACTCTTTATTTCAGTTATGTTATTCATGAAGTAACATCGTCTCAAACCTTGCCCAGAAAACGCATGCGCGCCACTCTCACACAAATGGCTTTACTGAATGCTCCCATCAAATGGTCTTTGACAGTTTTACCTGTGTCTGGCGCCGACTTCAGTAATTGGGAGGCCACTGTTCTCTTTTCCCACCATGCGATATGAAGCAGAGCTTTTTCTCAGGTTTGGGTGCATGCCCGTCATTTAGCAAACGCCATCTTGCTGCGTTCAGTTCGACGACGCTTGTTTTACAAGTCTAGCGCATGAACACCGGTTTACTTCCTGAATGGCTTATTCACGATGATGAGCGAGTGCGGTTCAAGCAGTGGCCATGTTCACCTCTTGCGCATGCTTTGTATACCAAGCCGGTAACGCGCCTAGTTGACCTCCATGCCTTTCTGTTTGATCTTCTCCACGACCAAATAAAATGTCTGAGAGCCAAACGTGTACTTCATCCTTCTCGAATCTGTTAAATAAGGTGTGCAGAATAGCGTAATGAGAAGGCAGATTAATGAGAAGAAAAAAGAATGTTTGTGCTAAAACCAAGTGGGTGACGAATATTCCGTGTCATGTTTCCTTATCAGTGTTCTGCTTTGTTTGCAGCAACCATAAGGTTACGAACCACCTTCCCCGAAAGTGGTTTATATTACTGAAATTATTGTTTTAAAACTACAATCCGTAAATAGCTCGTTCCTGAACGAGTTCTCGCTCTTAAGTCTCTTCTGTATTTTTTCTTCATGTTTCAAGCATTGTACAAGGAATCACATGTAAGATATACGCTACGTAATTTCTCCGAATTTCTTCTCAGCATTCATTGTTTTGTAGTGTTGTATCTGATGCCACATGTGGGCTTCTCTTCTAATAATCCTGGCAGCGTTCTGGCGGTTTTTGCATGCCGCCCGAACGTGCAAACAGGAAACCGCGTCAGCTTGCAACTAGATATTTCACCTAGAAATCTAGTTACACCTTCACGCTCTTTTGCAACCTTTATTCGTCGCCTTGTGTGCCCTTGCAACAATTCTGCACAATACGAAACCGACTGCCCCAAAAACGTCTTTTGATAATATACCCTTTTTTAAACCTTTCTGATTCATATGAATGTATTCCCACACCACCTCGCGATGTCATCAGGTCCCGCAGAGAAATAAATGAATACACAATGAACATATTGTTTGCGAGGGTATTTCGTCTTTGTTTTGATATTGTCCACTTTGGTGTTTGTTGAGTAAGTGGCTGGAGGGAAACCCTCGCGTAACATACGAGGTATATTGAAAAAGTTGAAGCCAGTTCCAGGCCCGTGCAATCTGGTCGCGTTTTTCACTGGACGATCCGGAGCAGCATTTCTTGCTCCGCGACGGTGAATCCGCCTAGGCAGTACACAATGTCGGGCCGATATTGGTTTTAACGGCGGCTATTCTTTATGGCATAATTATAAGTGCTGTGCTGGCGTATGTTGATGTGTGTGAATAAATTGGTGTTTACCACCTTGCACATGTGTTGCTCCTTCATTACCCAGTCGCCCGGCCACGGTGGTCTAGTGGTTATGGCGCTCGACTGCTGACCCGAAGGTCGCGGGATCGAATCCCGGCCGCGGCGGCTGCATTTTCGATAGAGGCGAAAATGTCTGAGGCCCGTGTACTTAGATTTAGGTGGACGTTAAAGAACCCCGGGTGGTCAAAATTTCCGGACCCCTCCACTACGCTGTCTCTCATAATAATATCGTGGTTTTGGGACGTTAAACCCCAGATATTATTATTATATTCATTACCCAGACGCATGCATATTTGGTGCAGCAGGCCTTTCGTCATTCTAGTTGTGTTGGAGACAATACTGACTTTCCTTCGCAGCAGGCCTTGGACGGGTCCCCTCTTTTTGGGAGCAATAAAAAATTCACCACCCCATTCTCGACTTTGCACGGTTCCACAGTGTTGTATCGTGTGACCCCTGGTGTCACGCAAGCAGACCAGTGCGGCAAAGTTCCCTGTACATGTCACTGGATGGAGCAAGGCCTTCGCTATACCTCTTTCCGGCAACCAACTCATGTTATAATCTAACCTTTCTAATCAAGTAATTGTACGCATCGAGCAAATACTTCCGGTGCCTCCATATAAACCAGCTGCGTGCCGACCACAGTGGTGCAGTATTACCATACTTACCTCACTGTACACCACCACTGCTAAACCACCATAGTAACGGGTGCAAACGGTCACACCAGCGGCGTCCAGACGTCGGCGGGGCCGACAGCACGCCAGCATCGGCTAACTTACATCGGATCAATGACGTCTTGCCATCATCGGCTGAATAAGGTCAGGCCCGTCTCGTACCGACGCCGGCAAGTCGAGGTCGGTCCAACGCCGGCAAGCCCAGATCGGCCCAACGCCGGCTAGCCGACATAGGGCAGATATGGGTCAATGTAGCGCGAACGGTATTTGCCAAAGTGGGGCCAATATTGCTGCCGACATTTGCCGACGTTGGGCCGAGACGGGTCCAATGCCGGCGTGCTGCGTGGGCGATCTAGAGCGGGTGCGCGCATTCCACTGGTCGTATGAGAGCAACACCCTCCACGCCGAATTGTTCTCACTTCCTCCGTCGCCCAGCCGCGGATTCGGGCGGAAATAGTACGAACTGCATATCTCATTTCCATCACTCTGCCAGCAACGTGCAGAGCAGAAGCAGGAATAGTTCCCTGCTTCCCCTCTCTCTCTTCTTGTTTGGGCTCTGTACGTTTCCGGAACCAGTTAACGTGCCGTGTGCATGAATAACTTCGGTGCAGTATCCCGCCAGCATGTCCCTGTTCCAATAGTAGATGCGGCTTGTTGCAATCCGAGTGCTCGCTCCAGGATTTTGGCGGCCACTACAAATATCCCAGTGATGAACGCCATGGGACCTTAGAACACCACCATTATTTGTAAAGTATAATATATTAAGGGCTGACGAAATATTTTATTTTAAACTACTTGAATCACTACATCGTGAAAAGTCATACGTTAATACCAGCAATTATAAATCAACATACTACTTTAGAGATCAAAAGCCCCACATGCCAATAACGCGGACTAATTATGGAAAGCAATACCTGAAATATCAAACCATGTCGCTTCTTAATAAATGAGAATGAGATTTGGACTTCGATGTTAGTCCAAACCATTTTAAGAAACAACTAAAGATGGTGTTGATCAATAAAGCATTCACATCACATTAAAATACATGTTACTTTCTTTATTGTGTATATATGTGCATTTTCCCTTGTGGATAATGACCCACCGTGCATTTCTTTAGAAGCACTTGTGCTTTTATGTTTTTGCTTTATTTGTTAGTTACTTATTTTATTTATTTATATTTTGACAGAAATGTTGTGTGAAGCAAAGTGTACTTAGCATGTATTTACACGTTTTACATATTGTTTGTTACTTCAGTGCAAAGGAACCTTTTCTAGTGCTATCCCTCGGTATTCTTCCAAATTCTCAGAGAGCTGTGAACTTATTGAGCTTTTTGTATACCTTTACATGCTAGATTTAAACAATGTTTTGGTGTGTTGCGAAAAGTTTGCTATGTACTTGTTGTTTATTATTTTTGTAAAATGGGTACAGAGGCCTTTTGTCAGGTATTGCTATACCTTTAGCTTCTGTAGCTTTCTTGGTGTAATTCAAGAAAAATAAAAAATCTGAATCTGAAAAAGAATCTGAAAAACAGCGGAGCTGGCAAGCAAGCGCTATCACCTGGAGATTGCAGGTTCAGATCTTTCATCTTTGTTCATCTCCTTTATTTTATGTTTCTTCCTTTACCTTTTTCTGTTTCTTCATCTTGCTTCTGTATTTCATCCTTCTTTCCCTATGCGTTTCTATATGCCCCCATTCCTCATTTCCCCCCTCCTAACCCTCACCTCACTTGTTTCACCCTCTACTTCTCTTTCCCATCCCTTGCTATGCTATACTGTACATACTTATGATGTGGTTTACCCCCTCGCCTACTCCTTTCCCTCCTGCTCAGAGTAACATAAGTCCTTCTCACTTCCCTTTCACATCCCTTGCTAAACAAAACTATAAAAGGCTACGCCATCCTCTACCCTCTCCCCTCGTCCTTTGCTTCCTTCTCACGTTCACCTCACTCCTCCTCACCCTGACTTCCCGTTTCCACCCCTTGATGTACTATGCTATCTTATTTCCTTCCTCCTCACCTTCACGTCCCTTTTCCAACCCTTGCCATGCAATACTCTCCATACTCTGCTATGCTACGCGCTGCATCTCACGTAACCGCTTTTTATTTTCTATCGCTCTCTCTGTGGCGCATACTCGCTTCACCCTTCTTCAACCTTTCCTTCCTTCTCACCTTCGCTTCCTTTTCCCGCCCCCTCGCTATGCTATGATATACATGGCTATGGTATGCTAGGAGCTTCTTGGTGCATACCGGTTTTCACTGACACATCCCTGCTTTCTGTGGAGCTGGTCATACGAAACGGCGGAACGAAAAGCTTAAACACCTCCGCTGTTAAAAATGGAGGGTTGTTTGCTTTTAATAGAACTGCTTCCGGGCCGGAACAATGTGAGATACATGCAGAACCAACTGCTGGTTGCTTCTAAAGGAACTGAACTTATTGTTTGGGCGCAGTAATTATTTGTCTTACGGCGAGCGCCGACGAAAATGTCAGCACAATATTCACTTGCGCCAGTTGCGAAAAATGTGCTGTTATTGATTTGTTGTGCGCGCGAGGAACAGCAACTGGTGAAGCTCATCGAGTATTGGGTCTAATGTATATATGCATAGTAAAATGTTAATGAAACGTCAGAGAACGAGCGTCTTGGAGAGCGGGGTAGAAGGTCCAGTGTTCAAAGCAACGAATGAATTGTGAAGTTCGCCAAGAAATGCGATTTGTTCGGCGATTCTATCTGATAACTTTGTTCCTCTTGGGCGCTCCACTATTCACACGATTGTAAACCCGGTAGCACGAAAGAGATGTAATCCATCTTATTAAGGGATACATCGTCTAAACAATCAGCAGGCCGAATAGAAGAAGTCAACGAATTTAATGAAAACAGGATATCCTGCTATCAGATGGACTTTTAAGACCTTTATAAGCGTTTTATTTTTTACAGTTAGTGTTCTCGAATATGTTTTCTTAAACGTAAGCAATACGAATTGAAGAAGTCACCTCCAATAAGAATATAAGGGGAACTTGAAATCCCACTATAAGTCGGATTTGGAAAGACCGTTAACATTGCCCATTAATTGGTCAGTGCATGCACGGACGTGCATAGACCTCCGCGAACTGAAATTTCAACTCGAGCCAGAGCACGCGATCTGTCATTGCGATAAAGAAAGTCACGCGCAAAAGGATAAAGCTATGTGGCGTTCACATTGCATCAGCAATCATGGATGCTTCCAAAGTCGTTAACCAGCAAGCTTTACGTAATTTACTGGCAGCGATAAGTGTGTGGCTTAATTCCTCACGAGCGTTGATGTTGTATCCATCCGCGTGGCTGCTTCTGCTTCTGCAATGTCAGTTAAGCCTGTCGATTTAGCATGTGCGGTCGCGCGCGTCGGTCATCTTCTCTTTTGCTCTATTTTGTACGTGTGTCTTGATTCGTAGAGACTGTGGACGCAGCTTTGAAGAAGCTGTACTTCGATGCATCTGCAACCCATGGGCCCGAATGCAAGTGTGTTTCTGAGGAGCGGCTGTTACGCTGATTGACGGTTAGGCCTAGTCCCGTAAGATTCCCAGCGAAGAAATGCAAGCCTCGTCTGGCGTGCGGAGTGCTCTCGCAACTTCCTATCTTCTATACTGTGTACTTTCTTCTATATTGGCGCGGGCATCTTGATGTACGAGTACTTTTCTTTGGATTTACGGCTTTTATATAAACCACCGGCTTGTGTCATTTTTAAGGAAAGTTAGTTTTCGTTGCGGTGCACAGTTTTCGAGAACCATACAAAAATGATCAAGAGAAAATGTGTTGCGTTGGACCACGAATTACATATGCGACAGGTTTCAGCACTGCGTGAATGTGTAATTCATGTGAAATAATTTATTGAGCTGTTAAAACATAAATGTAAGCTATTGTTTTGGTTTATGTTTCAACGCACATGAACGGGACTTTTTTATTACTTCACCTGATTTTAGTAAACTGCCCGAATATGATCTTTATTGGCTGCTTGATGGAGCTTCCTTGAAGATATAAATTGGCTTAAGTTGCGTGTGCCACGTAAAAAACTCGAAGTTACACATGTGTCACATGCTTTCTCGTGTCACTGCAACAAATTTGTTGATAAGGGAATGTTCATAATGACAATGTACTAGTTCGTCGTTTTTCGCACATTACTATATGCACGCGCCGAGAGCCTGGGCGAGCTTGTTTATTAGCTTCGAATTTCTGAGGGCATGATAGTCAAAGGCGCGTTTTAAGGGAGGAGTTCGGCCTTTTTTTTTTATGCCTGATGACACCTTCCCTTTACTCTCTCGACGCGCGCGTTGGCACTTGTGGATTATATTTTTTAACCTCCTGCTTCTTCTGTAAGACCTGCACCTGTTAGCAGAATGATCGCAAATTCTCCAGCACGTCACTTGCGCCTGGTTATTTTTAACATGCGCTCTCTCTCTCTGTTGCCATACAGTGTTATCGAGTTTTCGTCTTTTCAGTGTGTCCCCTACAGGTATTAAAGCATAATACGAAATTCTCTTTTTTTCCTATTATTTGCAGTTGGAACTTGCCCTATAGAGGCTTAAAAACAAGCACGCCAAGTAAATTACGTCTTCTCTACTGATGGGGTTACTTGCTTTTTTCGTATGCATCACATTTATATCCATGACACGTGTAGCACTAAACTGCGAATTATTCGTTTAAAACTGACCTACATTGAGGCGTCCCTCAATCTGACTGTCAAGCATACATAGGCATGCAAGGGCTGCTGTACATGTAGGTGTCCCGCATTTTGAATGTCAAGCGTAGCCATGCAAGGAGCACTAATGTTTTGTAATTCCTAGTTGTCGCTAGATACAGCGCCGTAGAACAAAAATATAGCTCAGTATACGCACGTAATAGTATGTCAAGTGAATTACAATGAAATGAATAATACACCCGAAAACAAAATAGATACCTGTTGTGAAACAGCGGTTAACGCATATGGAAATAACAGTACAAAGCCAAAATATCACATACATTCCAAACCCTTAATTCAGGGGCGGTGCCAGAAGGGCCCCCCTAATATTACCGCCTGCCCCTGCCCCCCTAACTCCCCCCAGTCTTCTCGCGAGCAAACATTCAAAACATACTTTCTATGTACACAGCCTCTCTGCCCTCTGAAGGAACCCACTCGTAGGGAGTGCCTACAGCCCCCCTCCCCCGCTTATTGATATTAAGAGGATAGCGATCAGCTAGCGCATCGCGATAACGTTCCCTGATCGCTATTGCACTGACGTTTGAGCCAAGTGCGATGCAGATTAGATACTACTTTGTATACAAAAGGTTATATTGAAAATGGAAAGAAACAGCAAAGAAATGAAATCTGCTCATGTCCTCGAGCACATAACGCGGTGAGTGACTGCTACCTAAAGACTACAAATGGTCACGCAGAAACACAAGCTGTTTAACATGACCTGTCTTCAGGCTCTCTCGCCGTAATGTTTCAATGTTTCCTGCAGTGTTTCGGTGTTTCCTGCATTCGATTAGCTATTGTTCGATTCGAAACTCGAATACTCGCACACACCTAGTAAATATGCTTGGGAAGTAGCCAATGGTTACGCATCAACCGATTCTTGTACATCTCTCCCAGTACGGACTTCTAAGGAGGCAACCCGCTTAGGCTAAAGTTATGTTAGTTGATTTGAATACATAGAATAAAACCTGGAATGATGGTTTTTGAAAATGATACTACTTTGATCGTCTGAATAAACAGCTTTGAGGCAGCACTACAAGGCGGCGATGCCATGCTTTGCATGTAAACAAAAAGGCAATAGCCATGAGCCAACAAAAATTGAAACAGTCACAGAGGTGTTCACAGTTTGAGGCAGCTCATAGCTGAAAATAAATGTTGCTTGAGCTCTGCTGATGTCGTTGGACTGTGTTCAAAGAATATGACAGATTTTACTCGCATTGCATGGTAACTGTGGTAGGTTTTCACATTTGTTATAGGTGAGAGACCTCTATTACTGAAACAAAGAGTGTGGATTAGAGCTGTGCACGGGCCGTATTTCGGAGCCCGAGCCCGGCCCGGGCCCGCTGACTTTGTCGAAGGCCCGCCCGAGCCCGACGGCAAAGGGCTGCGAGCCCGCCCGGCCCGGCCCGACGTACGAAAACGCAATCCCGGGCCCGGCCCAGCCCGGCTCGGCTTTTTGAAGGTTCGCTGCGAAAACAAAACATCGTTTTCCGGTAATTTGGCACTTTATTAAGCATATCGAATATGATCAAGCGACACACGACGAACAGTCTCTATATTGTACAGATGACAAATTGTCGTGCAAAAACAGCAAGCAGTCCAACGATTCCGGCTTCAACAAAGTAAGGCGCTTTTGACCATGCAAGCGTCGGGTCCCTCGTCGCTGTCGCGTGCATTTTCACTCATATGGAATTTGGCCTTAAATCTAACGCGAACAGTCGCGTGGCACCGTCACTAGTTCAGGAGGTGTTATTTCTCTGTTTGTCGGATTGCAACAGAGGCAGCGCTTTACCTGATCCCCTTTTGTTTAGAGTAGCGAATGGAAAGGAAAAGCGGTAAAGGGCGCGGTCGCGGAAAAGGCGCTGCATGCGTGCTGGAAAACAATACCCGCTCATTCTCTATATTTCGGGCTTGAGTCGGGCTTTGCGCCGGGCCCGAGCCCGGCCCGATAAAACTCCAAGTAGCCCGAGCCCGGCCCGGGCCCGAGGTGTATATACGTCGGCCCGCCCGAGCCCGGCCCGCGGGCCGGGTCGGGCTCGGGCTTTCGGGCTACCCGGAGCCCGTGCACACCTCTAGTGTGGATTACTTGGATGAACAAAAGTATGCGACTTTTGTATACAGCCTGAAATTACTAGTTAAACCCAAATAGCCACACGTTTTTGGCACTGGCACGGTTCTCTTCGCCGTAAGAAGACTTTAAAAATTGCTTTCGTTTTGTCACAGCTATGTAGCTTTGAACTATCCTCATATTCTTACTATTAAACCAACAATGATATCAATAAACGTAGGCCCAATCCTGCAAGTTTTGGAAATTTTGAAGATGTGCTTAGAACAAGCAGTCTAGCTTGGGCAATATTAGAGAGTGTTGCCGCTGTTATATGTACAATACGGTTCACTGTTAAAGGGAACACTCGAATGAGCAACTTTCGTTTTGTTGGCCCCAAACGGCTAGATGATGCGGAATGATCCTTCGTGGACGTTACTAGTTTATCATAAGGGTTCGGAGCTGTCACCCACCAGTAGGGTTATGCAAATATAAGCCATTATGTTTTTGTAGGACAGCGAAATGAGACATAGCCGAAACACAAGTGTACCCTTTAACAGTGGACCCGTCTGTACATCATCAAAGTATACTCAGAGGCATGTGAATGTCACTTGCGCTGACTTACTAATGTGCTTCCTCAACGACCACATCGACCACATTAAATGTATCTCAGCGGCCACACCTTACTCTAGACACAATAAGTACGTGGATCATGAAGTAGTGCAAGCCTGTGCTCTGTGTACGATAACACCTTAACTTTTCTGACACACCTGTCTTGACAAGATATACATTTCTTGCATGCTGTGCCATGCTTGTGCACAGTTTCATATGTACGTAAGCCTCAGGAGATGTCTACAGATTTTGTTAAAGAGCAAATCATGAACTTGCAACCATACAAGAGCAAGCTCACTGCTGCCACCAAGACTGAATAGTACATGTTACCCTTATGCTGTCGCAACTGTATACACCTCTAACTTCAGGTTAAATAGCTGTTCTAAGTGCCTCATTTCTTCCTGCATTGTGGCAAACGTGTGCTAATAACTGTGGTTACTGTTGAAATCACTGGTGATCAGCAACAGATATCGACTTGTGTCATCGTTTGGAAGCTCACTCTTGGAGAACCCTAACTTGGAAATTATGGTAACGCCACATGCCAAGTTATCACTTTTGATGCATGATATCAAGGAGCCCATTTTGAAACATGGAAGTACGATTGAAATTTACCTCTCAACTTTACTGAAGTTCACGACTTTTAATGTGCGTGAAAATGCGTTGCCTTTTGAAAAATTTTTTCGCCATGGTCCCTCAGCGAAAACAAACAAACGCGCATATAATTGTGGTTCCACGAAACGTCACAAGATGTCGATACCGTTGCCCAGTAACCTGCTATTCCAAAAACACCTCTGCATATTCCGGAATGTCATTCACTACTGTTCTCTATGAGAAAGTTTTATTGAGTATTGAAGACATCCGGACAGTTGCTTGCGTGTGTATGCGAGAACAGACGATGCGGCACTGCGTGTGACACAGCTTTGTGGGCCCATATCTTCAAACTTCCTACACAGTGACATCATTGCTTAACTCGGCACCCAGAAACCGAAAGTCATTCGCATAAATAAGGTAGCATTACATTAGTTAGCAAGAATATACGAATTTTTGGAGCGTGCATCAAGCTTCCTGGAGCACTAAGAAACACAAGCCACAAGTTTGATGGCACCACCCTTTAAGAAAAGCCTGCTGCATGCTCAGTTGCCACTTGCTTGAGCATTTTTGAAACATATTCCCATTCTCAGAGCACCGACACATCTCAATGAGGATAACATTACCGTGGTGTGAGTTCTTTTTGGAAACAATATCAAGCTGCATATAAGATACTTCTGTCTCCAATACCGGTGTCAAAGGGCAGTTTTGATTGCGATCAAGGTCTATCCGGATCGGATTTCTTGATTGTGATTAAAAATCATCGCTGCTACATGGACCAAACTAATTTGGATTGAGTTTCGCGTAGACATCATTCCAGTCGTTATCGTCTTGATCAGGACTGAATGCGATTAGGAATGACCGTGTAGCAGCGCCTGATCCCGATCGAGCCTCATGCGGAACGGCCCTGATCGCAATCAAAATTGCTCGTGTGACACCGGTATTATATGTATATCATAACATTAATGACGACCAACAAACAACCAAGCCAAGGAAAACATCGGGGATGGTATTTGTAGTAAATATGATATAAATGTGAAGAAATTAAAGGGGATGAATAGACAACTTGCCACCACCAGGGACTGAACGTGCAACGTGGAAGTAATGCGCCCGATCCTCTACCAAATGTTGCTACAACATCGGTCGTCCTCCCATACACTTTATTTTGATATATCTCTGTATGTAAACCTGGGAGTGTTAACGAGCGCCGCTCGTAACCGTGACGGCGAATGTGTAACATTCTTTTTTGCTTGCTGGCGTCACGTGGCACGTGATCTTAATTTCTTGACATTTATATACTACAAATGACGTATCCTTTACTTTGCTTGGCATGATTGTTTGTTGGTTGTCCTTAATGTCGTGTCTAACAAAGCAAATGATCCCTTAAATACCCGTTCTTTCATTAAATGTATATCTCTAACTCAGAAATATTGGATAAACTATACTCTCACCTCACAAGTTGGTCGCACTGCTGTGGATACTGCTTAGCCAATAGGAAAAGTGAAATTCCCTCAAAATGTATTCATCCGCGCTGTGCAGGCTGCTTGCCATCTCCATTTTGTCTACAGGCACTTGTTTGGCAAGTAAAGCCAGCATATGGCAGCACAGGAACGAAAGAAACATGGCGACATCGCTTGAAGCGGGTGCCTTCTGAGTAAAATTTTTCAACTCGTTATTGTGCACTGTGTTGCCCATGATTTCCAAAGTGAAGCTTGTTATTTGATTTATATTTGCATCCTGACGCTACAACAGCAATTTGTTTGCCAATAGCCTGCATTGTTTCAGAGATCCACTCTCAAATTCTTAGCAGGCGTGACTGAACAAGCATCTGATCTCAGTAATAAAGACAAAACATACCTGATGCTTTGTCCTCAGCACGAGATGACACAAAGTGATAGCTGATTGCATAGTTTTTTTATGTCAAGATAGTTGGCAAGTACCAAGCATGAGATCGGATCAAAGTAGGCGGTCACATCTGTTGGATGCGGCCACGTTGCTTTATAACCACAATCGCCAGAAGTTACCTATTCAATAATTAGTCCTAGGACGTACCTGCAAAGCGGGACTAGTGTGATACATATCGCTCTCTGGCGTAGCATGTGCCAAACAAATGTGAATGTGTCGACCTTGCCAATTCTAAGGCAATTGTATATAGAACTATGTTTTGCTTCATAAGTATGTGGCTTGCTTACACCTCATAGCTTCCACACTGCTGCAACGAGTTTGTGAGATCAAGTATAGTTGTCGATAGTGAAAAGCGAGGAAAAATAATTGAACTTCTTATATTACATCAACAAAATCCGTTCACGATGAATCAGACCTAAAGAAAGTAATTCATGGGGAGATGGAATTTGGAAGAGGTGAAAAACGCTTGAACGCGGGGTGTCGCTGGAGCCAACGTTACGACAACAAGTCTTGTCTTCGTCATGGTAGTTGCTGCCATGAAGAAGAGAAGACCACGTGTTGAAACATTGGCTTCAGCACCACTCTGAAGGATTTTTCATCTCGTAAAGAAGGTGTGATATTTGAAAAAAATTCACAGAAAAGCAAAGGAGAAGGAGCTGTTGCCACTTTAATTTGAAATAGATATCATGCTTCCGAGAGGTGGGTAGACATAGCTAGTGGCCACGACATTACGCACAGTGTAAAATCGCGTGGGAAGGTGCTCTCTTTACGTGTTGTCATGAGATGTGTTTTCAAACAAAAAGACTGTTTATTATCGCTTTGTCACCCATTGATGAAGGTCGCTTGAAATAGGTGCACTGCAGGAATCGGTACAGGCCTCCTACTCTTGACTGACTGGCTTACTTTTTGAAAGTTCATTTCAGATGAAATAATGAAAGCTCTAAAATCTTTATTCATAATACAGCTGGTATGTTTTTAAAATATATACCCTGATACTCTTTAATGATATCGATGCGCTCGAGAAATGTGTAATGTGACAAAAATGATAGTGTTTGATCTCAGAGACTGCATATGCATATTTACACAACTTCAAATGTGCGTGGCTTTGAGGGAGCATGCTAAAAGTACCTGGACAAGTTTTCGTTTCACTCCTAGTGAGCATTCTGGCATTGCTCGCTGTGTGCGAATTTATGTTGTCTCTGCATAACTGAACGTTTCATTGCCAGCCGACTCACCTCTCTTAAGCCCTGCATCCCGTTCATCTTAAACTGTGTGGCTCGGTTCCTTTTTAATAAGCTGTTTTTCTTTGATTGGGGAGAGGGAGACACACACACTTCTGTCACGCAATTTCACTGGAAGATTACCTGCTGATTGTTACAGGACATATCTCACATTCTGAAAAAACTAGCAGAATGTGCCACTGCCAGTGTTGCCTCTTCTCGTGCGGGCACGTTTTGTATTGGAGAATCAGTCATTCTGCTGTTATATGGGGGCGGTGGTTATTGTTACATGGCGGCGGGTTTTACTTCAGACTGTGTAATTTGTGTAAATATACTTTAATACACAAAGTATTACGTACGCCAGTGTGCACATGCCTTCGTGGCAAGTAGAAGTACAAAAAAATAACAAATGGCCCTTCAGCATGAAACTAGGGTTACTCTATACATTTGGCTTGAGCTCTGCAATGTGGCACAGCTCATATACACCCGATTGTGTTGAGTGGTATGCTGACTTTAATAAAAAAAAATGGGACAAAGTGTTATGTATTAAAACAGTACTGACACAAAAAACTCGATGATATAACTCGTATGCTAGATTTGTGTTGAGACACAGGCACATCATCTACAAAATATCGATAGCTAATATAGCCTTGAACATATTTATAATAGATTTTAAAGTGTGTGCCATGCAACTGCGTGTAAAATGAAGCCCTTTCTAAAATCACATTGAAGTATATGTAAACGAACAGCCATCTACATCAACAGTTTGTGCAGGCTGCCACGACCACTATCTGCGTTCTAACCATCAGTTGTGAACGCGGTGCTGGTGTGCAAGTGCGTTGCTGTTTTGCGTGTTCATGTGGCCAGCTCTATTTACAAAGCGCGCTAGACCTCACCTCTATCAGTGCTCTCTGAAACTGAAATTGCGACTGCGTGCTATAAATATGTGTCCAAATGGCTCATCGTTGTGTGCTCTTGCAAACGAGATTTCTAAAAAGACAGGGCGTGCAAACACGGACACAAGAAAGAAGTCAGCACACCACAAACGCCGATTTCTAGCCGCATTACTGCGTCATTAACTGATTATTTCAACAGGAAAAAGCGAGATGTAAAATTTTTGTCAGTAATTTTTAATGAGGTAATTTTTACGAATACTTGTTGCTGGGCTAACTGCTACATGCTTACTTGAATACACAAGATTCATAACCGCCATAGAAGGAAATGATACTTGTCTCATTGTTATCTCATCTCCCTTCAATTGCTGTTACGCATCTTGTGTATTCCAGAGGTAACTTTGACATATCTTTCAATGTAGTTGCACCATCAGTGTTATGCTATTAAATTCGAAGCATTTCTTAGCGAACCTTTGGCACTTTGAGCGTTTCTATCTCTATCTATCCATCTATCTCTCTAGCCGCCGACGTCTGGGTGATCTCATGATCGCCTCCTTAACTTGGTGTAGGCCAAAATTGGCATGGGAGGGTCACAGGATTTGACGAATATGACTGTCGTGTCATGACATGAATAACGCGAAAATCATGTCGCCTACGTCGTCAAACCCTTTAATCCAGACACGTGTGGCACATACCTGTTTACCACGGGCCGCGTTGTACGGGTATACGCCACAGGTGAATGACAGTTTATATCTACCCAGGAACGGCGACAACATACACTGGTAATTTAAGTGAGAGATCGTTAAGAAAAACAGACATCGGCAGCGTTCACCCGACGAACGAAAACAATAATAATTAAGATCCCAGCAGGAGTCGAACCCAAGCGTTCTGCGTGGCAATCGGATATTCTACCACAGAGCCACGCAAGGTCTACAAACTGGTTTGGAAAAACAGCGTATGCAGGCGTAATGTCGGTGCAACGTCAATTCTGTTTGTGGTGCTGGCTATCTAATTCTACAATAAAGCTACAAACATTACATATGTACTCCTACGATTCAGGCGTCGTATCAGATTAACGTCTGTGGCTCCAGTGTTGGCTTTGCTTGCGATAGCAATTATATGGACAGTCTCGGCTGGTTTTTGTCCGTACCCGTCGCCGCCGTCATGCACCTTATATATATATATATATATATATATATATATATATATATATATATATATATATATATATATATATATATATATATATATAAGGTGCATGACGATGCAGAAAAATGTTTTCGAAGCGCGGAATCAAACCAGGGGCCTCTCGCTCCGCAGCGCGTGGCGCTAACTACTACGCTACGAAACGCAGATCCTCCAGGTAGATAACAGCGAGCGTTATATACAAACGCTTTACCGCTGAACCGACTCAGAGACGACAGCCGCTTATAAGCGTTTCTTCATTACCAGCGAGATGGCGCGAGGAGCGCAACGGGCGCGGGGGGTTGTATGTCTTTTGCTTTCCCCGCGATGCCCGCGCTGAAGTCACAGAGCGTACGAAGGTCACTACTCTCGCTGCAGCGGCCGCGTTCGCGAAATGAGCGCGCTGTTCAAACAGAAATAAGTAACAACTGCGATATTTAGTTCACGCTCTTCCTGTGCGTACTTCTTCGTTTCGTGCGTACTGCTTTATGTTTCGGCAGTGTTCTTCAAGTATCGAGCTGTGACGCACGATAGTTCGCGCTCGTCCTGTGTGCGTTCTTTTCGTGCGTCCTTTGGGCTTGATCGACGCACCGGCAATTTCGAGCTGCCTTCCGTTCTTCGCGTTACATTCCAATTTGTTGCTATCGTTTCATTGCTTCGCCGTTGCGACGAAACTATGACTCTTATATAGTAGTGCAATAAACATTACATTTCTATACCTACGATTCAGCAAGCTATATTTAAGCATTGCTCGACCCCGGTGGAAGACATTAAGGAAAGTGACGCACGATATTAACATGACTTCCCCATAAAGCGCACTTAGTTTCGGTAATACTGACGTATGTACTTAACGTGAGGGTTGACGTTACGTCGCACCATAAGTTACCCTTTATACGCCAGTGTTGTGGACGTGCCTAGTAAGCCCACGATGTGCACATAGCCACTACACTTACAAAAACACCTCGATCCACCTCATAATGCTTGGCTCAAAGCCATAAAGTAAAGCATAGAAGTACTCTCTGACAGCTTCGCATGAACCGATTGTCACAACGCGTGAGATCTGCCAATTTTTTCATTGAGGAAGCTGTCCCGGACATGCAGGTAATCTTGCTTCCCTGTACAGTTAGAGTGTTGTCTGTGCTGAAATGACCTTAGTACTTTTCTCATATGCCGTACAGAGTAATCATGCATCGTCAAGGTCATGTGCAGCATTGGGCGGATTATGGTACTTCAGAAAAAGTGAAATGAAGGATTTAAATGCAGAGCCTTAGCTGTTAAGAAAGTTTACGAGTGGAAAACAGCGCTAAAAAGACGGGGTAAGAAAGGAGATCATGGCGCTAACTAACAATCACATGTGTTGATTCTTCCAGTCAGCATATATATGTATACTGCACAACTAACGCAAGGAAACAAAAAAGAACACAATAAGTGAGGACTCAGCCTGTGCAGAGGCAATAAAATTATCAATGGGACAAGAAATCTATGTCCTTCAGAAGCAGGGAAACTAAGCGGGGGGCTTACACATGCCTCGCCACTACTGTGGATATGATACGTTCCTGAAATGACGAGTGCTCGTCTTATCGACTCCACAATAGGCCTAGTGCGCTGCAGTTTTTTCTGAACAAGTGGCGCCGCCCGCGGCGCCACTTGTTCGCGGTTGAGAGCGGGTGCCTACGGGCGGAACCATAGCAACTCGAAAGGGCGAAGCTAATTCGCGGTCAAACAGGTGTGTAACTATATATTGTGGCGTGTATCGCTGTCGCAACAGCTACAGAAACACTGTCGTTAAGCTGCCAGAAATAAAATTTTATGGATTTATATGGAAGGCTCACGAGAACGAGCGATGAGAGCGTCGGATAAGGGCGGTGCGACGTGCGAGATAAACAGACGCTCTTAATTTTTTAATGCTTTCCTTGCTATTACTGCGCATATTTGCTCGTTGTCGTCATAAAGTCTGCCTTCATTTTACAAGCTGGAGACATACGCAGATTCATTGCAAATGAATTTTATTGATTGCCCCGACTCTCCCCTCCTCGCTTCCCAAAATTATTGGCAACATTGGGTGCGTGACGTCATTTTTGTTAAGCAGAAGTGACGGAACCGAGAGGCCCCTAGAGCGTCTGCTATCCGCAAGGCAACAATCGCGAGTGTTTGGCGAGCGCTTCGTTGGCTGGGCGTGTGAATTTCAATTCCTTGTGGTAATGCGTGCGATGGGTGGCAAGTGGTGTCGCGTTGTGGGCTTCACACGATTCCCCGTTGGCAGTCACGAAACACTCGCACCTAACGATTACCCTGCGTCTCTGTATTAGTGTTTTAGCTAGCAATGCCGATTTACCGCACGGAAAGTACAGTAATACCGTACCGGCTAAAGAATGCACATGTGTGAACACCACGGAAACACTTCCCGTAGCATATACAGGGTGCACCGTGACCGGGCCTACATCGGTATACGGTGAGCTTCGCATCGTGCGAAACAACGTAACCTAATGGTGCGAAAGGTGGCTCATACCTGGCTTATATTACATTCCTTCGGCCGTACCAACGCGATGTAGAACGTCGCTATTGCCAAACTTATGCACCCTTCCCATAGCAATATTAAGAAGCTTTAGTTAGTCCGCGAACTTCTAGCGATAGCATTTTACCCGATCACGGCACCACAAACTTGAGCTGCCTGGACAGGTGGTGCCATCTGGCGGTGGAATGTGCAACGAGGCGAGCAAAGAGCTAAACAGGTGAGTTCCTTTATCGAAGAGGAATGGCCATTACAGTTGGCCTCGAAATGCGCCGGAATCGCAGCTGTCATTTTCCGACAGCTCAGCTTGTGCACGTGACACGGTCAGTCACACACAAGATTTCCGACGGAGTCACCTTTCAAATGAGCGTCTGCTCTTCGCCGCTTTCGCAGCTTTCATACTACGCACTGGCGGGACCGGCATGCCTTGCATGATTTCCGGTTTTCTAACCACTTATACCTCACGCGAAGACAGTACGCTCGGTTGGGTTTCGGTTTCGGTGTGGCGCTTTCTTGCTTATTTAAAATTATTCTCCAATTTGCCAAGTGTTTCTGCTATCGGACCCGTGACAGGAGCGTCTCAGGAATATAAAAGCACCATTACTTTGACATGGCCAAAAAATCGCCTGAGTTGGCCTTTAAACATCCTCGTATCTAGAAGGGGACGCGGCGATGGCCAGAGTCACGCGCATGACAGGTCTGTGCAGGATGTGTGCTCGCACTTGTTGGCAAACATATACAAGGCGGCGACGAGCTTACTTACACCATCTTCAGCGTCCACCCTTGCATCTGCACCTTGCTCCCACAATGTGCAATTGGGTCTATAGACAGCTGGGAAAATGTGCAGAAATCATCGAAAAGTCCGAAGGGAACGAGCCAGCGTAAAAAAAAAGTGAGAGGAAGGAACGTTTTTTCTCTTGCTTAGCCCGAACACCAACTAACACACGCAGACTGATTAATAGCGAGAAGCCCTGCTGAATAGCGAGAATGGATGGAAAAGTCAAAGGTAGCATTTCGCGTAATGGATGAGGGAAGAAAAAGCACGAGCCGAGCGTGCCGAGCGTTGGCGATGTTGCCGGATGGAGGCGCATCTTCGTCACAATGCCTTTACTTTAATGTAAATATTACAAGACCTTGATAAAACTTTGATAACCTGAAGGCGGACGTCCTAGTCGACGCTCTTCACACACTTGCAACTGACTTCGAAGGGCCCCTTTGCTGACACAGTTTGCTCCCTGACGCCGCAAACGTGGTTAGCGGCGTAGAGATCACTGCCGTGAAGAAGACTGCTTTTATTTTAAATAACTTTCTACGTATTCAGTTCCGCGGAATCGACACAATCACGCGCGCTACTCGTTCCGCAATACCATTGCTCTGCTCCCACAGAGCGGCGTTCGCAGCATGCCGCGACGGGATCACGCGCGTGGCCGCTACTCGCGGCGCTGACTGTCCTAGCGCCGCAGCGCCACCATACCACCTGTCGAGGCCTCTAGCGGCGAGCCTTGTGTGTACGCCTCCCTTTGATTTGCCAGCTTCCGAAGGAGATGGAATTCCTATCCCATTGATCACTTTATTTCCTCTGCGCAGCCTGAGTCTTCAGTTCTTCTTTTTTAGGTTGTTTCATTGCGTTAGTGGCGCAGTATATATGTCCTGACTGGAAGAATAAATCAGATTTGGTTGTCTGAGCCAAGGTCTGTGTATATTCTGTTTACTACAGCCTACATGAACGCAGAAGTGTAACTCTTTGACGGAAGGTCCATTTGGGTTTTCTGCATATTAACTGTCAGTTCTTCAGGTTTCGCGCAAATACAACATAACGATCGCAGCAGATACAGAAAGCTACTGACGTTGGCAAGTGTCAGAATGACACTTGCCAAATGCTCATGTACCACCAAATGTAGGTACTCTTTCTGTAGACGTAGAAGGAAAGTGCTCAATTGTTCCTTTTTGCCAACACATGCCAAAAAGGCAGTTTCTAGTCAGCCACCACCTATCCTGTGACCACAGTTATATCTTGATAGTTTAGATGCGTGATCAGGCTTCTAAAGCAGCAAGCTTAATCATTAAAAGAAGAATAGTCTACATAATGCACCAGAATACTTGGTATTGGGCTGAAAAGCGAGGGTGCGCTTTTCCAGCCACTGCATCATCAGATTCGCAGTGGCCACTGCCACAGGCACTCGTTGGTGTGTCGCGTACTTGCCTCTAGTGGGCCTTTTCTAAACACAAGTAGGTGTTACCCAGGCAAAAAACTGAGGTGCCTCCTCAAGTCGGGAGCATCAATTGGAGACCTTTCTTGTACGGCCGACCAGTTTCGATAGCAGCAGCGCGCACCTCAGTGATCTATTAGTCCGAATGTAAGTAAACAGAACTGTACACTTCCATTCCCATTGATATGGCTATTGACGAGCTAATCAACTGCTCGCCAATGGTTACCTCAATCTCTTGGTGGCTGCTGCTAATCTCATGATACAGTGGCTCCAAAATAACGCTCTTACTTTTGGTTCAATACCAAGCGTTTTTGTGTGCTACATGAAGGATTTTTTTGCGTGATTAAGTGTTTTGCTTTAGAAGCTCTCAGCATGCGTCAAAACAATCAAGCAGATTCCATTCAGTTTACTGTGGCTATGGGGCAGACCACATGCCAGCTTTTCGGATGCGTTTCTCGAAAGGGACTTAGCACATTCTTTCAACGTTTACAAAAAGAGTACGCACTGACTATCTGGACTTCATATTGACTGTCTGGACTTCATGTCCGTACATCCTGACACTCACCAAAGTATTTGCCTTCCGACTTGACCACTCACACTTGCACGACATCTGAATACCGCACTTCCAACATGCAGGCAGGACCTTTTGATGAAGGTTGCCCTCCTAAGTTCATGAATGCTCTGGGACACCGTTTGTCCATTTCCAGCGTCCCAGTTTTTGACATGAGAGTTGCCCTTTTTATCCTCAAGTGCAAGATATCACATAGCATTGAGCATAGCATAGCATTGAGGTTGCTGAAGTTCCCATGCTCAAACTGCGGCACACACTTGTAAAAGAAAAAAGGACAAACTGCCAAAATACTTCTCTGGCATTTCGTACATCTCCTGAGCGGTCTAGCTAAGAGACCTTGGCTAGATTGAAGAGAATTTGAATTGGATTGAATTGAATTTTAACAGCAGTTGCGCCAACATAGGAACGATAGGGATAAGAAAAAGTGATATTAAAAGCACTGTCAGAGCGCACAGCAACGACTAAGTACAAAGTAGTCCGGGTGAACTGTAGTGTAATCATCCATGAAAGAAACTAGAATTCACGCCTGTATCTGTAATTCCTTCAGGGTGATTCCACGAGAGATCGAACATGCTTCCCCGATGAATATTTTTGTTTTGTTAGGTTTTTTATGTCTTGCGTGCGTACATTTAGTGTCCACAAACAGAAACTTCTAAAAAACGCTGCTAGCGGGGCAAGAAAATATCTTATAGTGGCGGCGAGGGCGTCCTGTTTTTACTTACCGCAATATTTTCCCATTTGCGTACAAAGCAAATAAGGACATATGATACTGAAACCGTGTTTTCGCTGACATAAGAGTTCTTAGATAAAAAAAGTTTCAAAATTGAGACCTGAGTCTTTTTTCTTTTTTGCGAAGTGAGCTTTTTTTACAAAAACTCGCGTCTTCAATTACCTTTTCCTTCTTTTGCGCGGTCTCTAGAAAACAGATATTTTACAGAATGTTGCAAAGGTTTTGTTTTATATTTGACACTTTTTTGAAGTTTCTCTGCAAAATAGAAAATGCGTCAAGGCACATCAAAGGTTGCAAACTTTTTTTATTTGGGCCGTGTTTGCCATTTTTGCACATTTTTTCTCTGTTGATGACAGCATAAGGAAAGCATGAGTGTAATTCAGAGTGGCGCGTATTAAAACGAGCAGCAAAAGTTTTCGATGCGTTTATAACTCTCATGAAATTCGGCCGTGAAATCGGAAAATATTGTGCTAAACAAAAAGGGACGCCTGCGAGCGCCACCTTCAAATATTTTTTCGCCGCGCAAGGAGTGTTTTTTGGAAATACAATTTTCGTTTCCATGCCCTTTAAATGTACCCACGCAACACGCAACAGAGCAGACAAAATAAAAATATCGCCCGTACATGCAAGTTCTATCACTCGTGAAATCACCCTTGAAATATGTGTAGTTTTGGCGGTGTCCTTTCCGCCAGTGCTCTCGAAGGCAGAATGTAACGTTTAGTGAGTTAGTCCAAAGGTTAGCGAAATACTTGTGGCGCAACTGAGAACAAGGAAGAAATGCGAACAGGGTAGGGCTCCAGACTTTCAGCAATATTATTTTCCGCACATCACCCAAATATATGTATAATTTTTCAGAAATCCGCACACAGACAGGGCACAGTGCATACAAACTATCGTACACCGCTATCAAAAAGTAAGCGTTCACTCTTGTACAGAAAGACGAAGGAACACAGATGAATTCATCCCCTTCTCTATGTGATACGCCTCAAGCACTTCATATGCTAACGTTTCCCTGCTTCTTCTTATCACATGCATTCCTCCAAACATTGGTGCGCAGTCACACAAAGCACAATGGAAGGCAGGTATGAACGCTCACCATTCTTTATCGATCATACATGGTCCCTTAGGCGATTATTAACGCAGCAGCGGTATAGCCTATGTACCACTTGGCACAGCTCAATGGCATTTCGCAAACGACGCCCACCATGCAACGCAGCACTGGCATGATGGGATTATTTTTACATGAAAGCTTAACTTTTTGGTCAAGAGGTAAGGGCACACAGCTTCGATAGCTTGTTGGGTGCCGAGAAAGGGATCAACCATGTTTAATGTTTCGTTTTTTGCAGGCAAGTGTTACGATGTGGATTGCGGTATCTATACAAATTCTGTTGTTGTAGGCATATCGAGGGCTTACCAGGCGCGTTGAACCGTGCTAGCATAGCATGTATGGTGTCGCGCTGTTATGCTCGAGGGCGCGGGATAGATTCGCGGCCACGGTGGCCGCATTTCGATGGGGTTGAAATACAAAGAACATCCGCGTACTGTGATTTATGTGCACGTTAATGAAACCCAAGCGGTCAAAATTAATCCTGATTCCCACGCTACGGCGTGCCTCATTATCATACCTTGCTTGGCACGTAAAGCGCCAGCAATTGTCGATGTGGATCAAACGCGTTTATTCTAAGCAGACACAGGCAAGCGAAAAAGCTAACACAGTACGTTAGGCGGATTAAACGGCGAGTAAAAATCCAAGATATTTGACCCTTTTCTAGCGAGGCATAAATTGCGGTGTCACTTCGCCGCGGCACCCAATGCACAAATGAGGTTTACCGCATCGGCTGACTCCAGAAAGCTACGATTAGAGTAGTCCACTGCGTTGTTCGTGACAACAACTCTGTCTGTAACACAAGTGAAGTTCAACGGAGGCATCCATCGCGTGCGTATTTCTCATAACAGTTCAGCCGCGTCGGCGAACGTGCCCCCGTACGCATCTCGTAGACAGACAGCTTTCCTCCTGCTTAACTGTTTGCAAAAAATGAAGACTACCTGCCTATCGTATCATATTCACTGCACGCGGTGTCATCAGAAGGAGCTCGGTGGTGGTCGGATGAAAAACATTATTACATATGCCGCATGCTGCATAATATGTACGCTTTATTTACAACAAAACACCGATTAAATTCTGCTCGTTCGTCCCGGTTCCCACTGGTGACCCTCACTGTCGAATAAATCTAGCAGACACGCGCAACTCCGTTTAGAAACCAGCTCGACGCCACTAAACAAGAGAGCAAGAGCAGAACATACTGTGCTCGCCTGACTGCTGGGATACAACGCCACATCCGTTTGCTATTCTTATGTTTTAGAAGGAAAACCATAGAAGGATACGCTCTCCCACATTTCTACGTATTGTGGCATTTGAATGCGCAACAGTACCGCCAGCATTCTTTTGTTTTGTTTCGCCGATACGCGCCCGCATCACCTCAACCAGTCGCCACTTTCGACCGCGGGAGCGGCTGGAGTATGCCCGCTTTGACCACCAGGGCGGCGCTGCCCACACCACGGAAACTCCAGCGCCGGTTCCCGATAGATTGTGAAGAATCTATGGCGCATACCCGCATTCTATGGGTTGCGGTAGGTGGGTTATGTGCCACACGTGACTGCGAGAAATGGTTTCATCACGTGCGCGACAAGCATGTCAGGTTATTCATCTCGTAAGCTGTTAATCATGTTTGTCATACACTCATCTCCTATGGTAATTTCTCTCTATACCAAGTTAAAGAGACGACCACGAGAACACCCAGATGTAGGCGTCTAGAGAGATAGCTAGATAGAAACGGTTAAAATGTATTTGGTCGGCAAAAAGATGCTTCGCATTTATAATATCACCAACACTCACGAAATCTAATTACTCTTGAAACAGCGGTTCACCTCACTCTAGAAATATACTTGTCCGAAAATGATTTCACTTGCTCTCTCTTCCACCAAGCAGCATCACTTCGCTAGCACTTTCATATTGGTTTGACTCTATCTGCTCTTATTTTTAGTAAAATGGTCATACATCACTCAGAGAAACGTCAAACTTGAGTCCCATCCTGCGTCACAACAAATGAGATAGGATTTCAGGCTCTGGCAAAGAATTCTGACAGCTTAATTGGACCTGCCACGTCAAAATGAGTTTATCTAGTGTCATTTAGAGGTCTTTGAAGTGAATCCGTGTGAGTTTAAGGAATAAAATGTGGAAACCTCAGTCTGTATCGGCGCAAGTTTTGACACATAACATAAGCGCTCCGTCATTTTTTAGTGAAAGATCGGTAAGCCGGTCGATCTAAGCTAAAGCCAGAGACGTGCTTCAGGAGCTCATCCTCGTACACCTAATATGGCGAGAGTATGCTTGCTTGCTCTGACTTCGCTCTCGTGCATCATAGTAGCTTTGGCAAAACTTGGTCCCCCTGGCGGACCTCAGAAACTGACTCACGACACTGCTGATACCGTGAAGGTAAGAGAACGAAATATTTGGGTCGCAATTGCGCTCGCGTTATTCAAACGCGAACCGTCCGTGCCTAATATCTCATTCCAAAGTTTTGCACCACATGCAAATTCTCTAAAAATCGTTTTTCTACAAACTGTCAAAATGACTTGCAATCTTCAGCTGCGCTTTCAAAGAAATAATCTGAAATGGCGCAGAATCACAGGATTTGAACCAATTTGAACGCAACAATAACATTCTGCAAAATGGACTAATCATCAGAAAATATTTACGTGCACGCGTGAAGCTACTATCTGAAACACCGCAACTAAAGAGGCAAACTTTATTAATTTTCTTATACTCGATGTTTCTTTGTTGATCAGAACAAGCTAGGAGTTTTCATCCGACGTCAGAGTTACTGTTAACTGAATTGTCCTGTTTGAAGTCAATACGTGAGTATCTGGGTCTCATACTCTCCCAATGCTTCGTATATTCGGTTGTGTGCTGGATCTAATATGATTCCCATATCAGGTTTAGTAAACAACCTGCTTATAGGGGCTACTCTTGTAAAAAAAAAAACAGAAACGTTGCAGTTAGAATCCTCACACGCAGTTATTATACACAGTTACTATCCAGACATTTATATACACAGTTACATGCCTATCGCAAATTTATCAGACATATAATACAGTATGACAACATTCGTCTCTCTTCACGAAGATGCTACTAAGAAGCTTTGAGAAGATTAATGAAAAGCGCTGGGCACCTTTTTAGTGAATGCAAGTGATCGCATTTCTTCGCGCCTGATTTATTCGCAGTAGAAATTGGGCGAAAGAGGCGATTTAAAGATGAACGGCGAGCTATTACATTCTTTCCTTCTCCCATACACATGCTCCCCAGCGCTCCTTTTTCCGTTTGGTAAACATAAAACCTGCCCTCCTGCATCACCAGCAGCGCGTCGTTGCAGTCTTTAAATAGAAAGCCGTAAATAAAGCGAAGGAACAGAAACAGACGACACTGCCGTAGAGCCATGCAGCCGAGTCAGAGAGAAAGGGAACCGAGTTTATCTATTTCTCTGCAAATGAACGGTGCTATACAACTTTCGGTTTCGGTTTCAGCGTGCGCAATTGGAACTGGAGGCCGCGCTAGGCCGGGCTTTGCGCGACTTAGTGCGAACTTCCCGCATTTTTGCAGTGTATTTTTTTCTATCACGCAATAAAAGATGAAGTGACCGCACTGCTCGTACTTGTGGAGCCACGGGGATAGGGGCCAGGTGCGCTTGTCCGCGTCCTGTGTTCTCCTTGCCTATGCGAGTATTAGTCCCAGTCAGTTTAATTTGAGCATCAGGGTGCGTGGGTTGCTCCAGGATGTTTTGCATTGTTGGCTTTTTTAACGCGAAAGCCTTGTTGAGTGGGCGCAAAGGCTTTACAGCAATCCGTTGCTGTAAAGCACGTGACATTCCGTGCCGGAACCAACGCAGCAATTTGCAGTCGCAAATTATAACGGGGGCAACTGCGCAATGGTAGTGGAAGCCCGGACCCGTAGGGAGGGTGCCACCCACGCTTGTGTGAATACAACTGGCACAACGCATCGCATTGCATCGACTCTCTGCGTATCGCATACATGCAGACGGAAGTAATTCGCTAGAAAGGCGCATCGCGCTAATGCAGCAGTTATGTTTGGATTTAGACATTTAGGTCTACTTTAGCAGCGTATGTAAGCATTGTCGCATTGCAATGGTGGGAAGGAGTGCCACGCTCGGCTGAGTCTCCAGACCCGTTCGCCGACCTGCGGTGGGCGGGAGCAGGCGGAGGCGCCGGAAGCACTTTGTGTTCGGCGTTCGACAGCCCGTGCCGCCACCACCATACTAAGCCTAACGCGCTACATGTAAACGCTGGCATATCGAATCACTCGTGAAGGCAGGAGAAGATTACGCACTAATGTCGCATTCTATCACGTTGCCCTATGTATCAATTGCGATACTGCTTCTGTGGAAGCAGTATCGCAGCAGAACTACAGCTGCGTTGACTCTGATGTCGACAGTGAGTCTGCAGTGAGTCTCTACGCCGATATCACCACATGAAAGATGGGCTGCGGAAAGGCAGACGCCTGGAACCTTCTCGGCAAACTAACGTTATGTACTGTATAGCCGTACATGACCATGAAAAAAATTTGCAGTGTCTTAGCTCGGCTATGCCAAGATATACGTAGCGTTAGCAAAGGTTCAGCTGATTATTCTTAGCTTTCCATATTGTCTAGGACTATTAGCCTTCTCCTGTTCATTCTTCGTAGGCTGAACCGCTAATTGCCAGGTAACTACTTCGGAATCCGATGAGATAAGGTTCTCGTCGAGCAGCATTTGCGCTCTCCTTCTCCATGGCGTTACCTCCCTGCAAACGCCAGTCAGAGGCGCTATCAAGCGGCTCCAGCGCAGTGTCAGACGGCGACTGCACAGCGAAGGCGAATAGCTGCGCGCCCGCCGGCGCCACTGTGTCTATGGCTACGACGTCACTCCTCTCGAATGCGGCGCAGGCCAGCAGGGGCGAGCCGCGAGCGGCGGTGGGAGTCTGCATGCGCGCCGGCGCCAGCGTGTCTGCCGCGCCTACGACGCCACTCCTTCCGAACGCGCATACCAACAGCGGCAAGCCTCGCGTGGCGGTGTCGGAGAGCGCGTGAGATGCCAGCTCCGGTGACCCAGCTGTGTGACATCACTAATCCTCGCGCATGCGCCGCAAGGCTCATGACGCTCCACGCGAAATCGGCTCCGGCTAGGCAAGTGTATCTAACGCTAAAAACATTCACGCGCTCGATGGACTCGCCAACGGATCGCGCGGAAAGCTGCGATATGTGCAGAACGTTGTTCACCGAGAAATAATTAGTGTGAGCCGAATTCCCCCCATTAACCGGAGCAAGAGAAAACGGTTTAAACTCAACGAACCGGACATTCTACCGCGCAAATGGCCTTTTCTGATTGCTTCATTCATTGTTACATAACTCTGCAACACCACTTTGTATCCCCCCCCCCGCCTATCAACAATCTAGCCAAAAGGAACGCTTTCGTGTTCTGATCTGATTAGATTATGCCTAGAGAGGCTCTGCAATATTTGTGCACCCACCGGCCATTCTGATGAGACATATAAGGTTTTCTACTTAAAATATAGTCTTGGGCATAGAGCAGCGTTCGTGTATAATTCCAGAGTGGGCTTAAATTAACAATACGTGTATTGGCCTACTGACGAGTTTGATTGTTGTGATATACGAATCTACCAGTGTCGTTTTATTGTCTGCTCTCATTACTCTGCTGTGAGTCACTGCAGGGGAATGGTTCAATGAAAGGCATTGGAGCAGATTTCGAGCTTTGCGCAAGGAATGCACATTTCTATCCCAAAATTGTACACGGGAAGTTTTATATCATCGTTTTGACTTAGTGCCTCAGTGCGCTTTTGTCACTGAACTTTCGAGCCCTAGGTGAGCCCCTCTGAGGGCGCGACTACCCTTGAAACAATATGTTAACATAGTACTGTTTTCCTTTTCGCATTAGTTTATCAGATCCATTTAACTAACACTTTTTTGCTCCTAATTCCAGGTTTTCAAAAGCTTTCCGTATGTTGTCTCTGTAACAGACTCCGACAATGATACTATATTCGAATGCATGGAAGCAAACAGAACAGAGTTCGACCCTGTAGCAAAGACGTCGACATATGTATGGATATTTCGCTTCCCAAATTCCACTGACAGGTACGGCACGTGTACATGTTATTTCTCTCACGTATTTATCTTATCTTATGAAACCTAGACATTAAAACCGTAAGAAAACGCGGTATACTTCTAAGAAAAGTACCAAGCTTGAGCCGGTATCACTGGATCTCTTTGTTGAGGTATCACAGGGTACCTCCACAAGGCAGTGGCGTACCAACTTGTTCGCGAGTGGGGGGGGGGGGGGGGGCTGCTGGATATATATATCTACACGATATATATATCGCGTAGATTAATGGTTCAATGGGCCAGTTCGTTTTGAGTAGTGGATATAACACAACGGAGGCGGTGTCAACAGTGATATAAATATTTATTTCCAAACGGTTTTGGGAGGTGACCTCCCTTCCTCAGGCGATGAGTTCAAACTGGTTAAAAGATGGAGTTAATATATATATATATACGTATATATATATATATATATATATATATATAGAGAGAGAGAGAGAGAGAGAGAGAGAGAGTGAGAGGGACCAGAGAAGAGAACTTAATTCGCACTCAATTTGATGTGATTCTTCATACTCAGAGATAAAATTTGGTCGCAGTGTCCAATACCATTGCGGAAAAGGTACAGTCAGTCCTACGTAGCATGCACTGGGACAACAATACATATACGTGCTATGCATGTAATAGTATTGCAAGCAATACTTTTTATAAATTAGCCACACTACTTTAAGCTTGATGAAAACTTCAGCACAAACCACGACGGACCACAAGGCATGGATGGTTTGCGCTTATGCTTTCATCTTAAAAGCTGTGTACCAACTAGGCCCAACAGAAGTTTTCTTGAACTTTATGCATAAATACAATTATGCCTAAGGAGACTGTTTGTTGGCTTAATTGGTATTTACTTAAGGACATAATTAGGCCCTGAATTTGAAGGCACACACAAAGGGAAGAACACGATGACAGGATGCGCGATGACAGGGGTGCTCGTCCTGTCACTGAGTTCCTCCCTTTGCGTGTGTCTTCTAATTCGCGGCCTAATTATGTCCTTAAGTACACAATTATGCTGATGGCGGCCTGCCCCGTATATAGTATTGATTTGTATCATTCAATAAAATTTCGTTAATGTCTAGAAGCTGCTTATTAACATTGGCGTTTTTTAATGTAGGCAACAGTGACTGTATATTTCCATTTCCGTAATTAGTACGACACTTTCTTGCAGATATTTAGGCTTGCGTATCTTACATTTTGCCTTGTTTGCTCCTAGTCGAAATAGTGTTGCTGGCGCATTGTTCTTGATATTACTATTGTTATATCACCATTTATGTTAGCACGTCAACCGCAAGTTCTTTTTAAGTGAGAATTTGTGGTAATAGGGGCGTAGCACATTCTTTATATTCATCGTATTTGTATTAGCAACTTTGCTTGGAGCGTGCGAACTTCATAGTAAAAAAAGTCACAGTTTCGCCGCAAGGGCGAAGCAATGAATGCGATAGCAAGGAACTAATGCTATACGAAGTGAGGCTCGCCAATGGATACTCTCAGTTTGAACAGCGCTTCTGTTGCAAAGGCGGCCGAAGCAGCGAAGGAAACTAGCGTGCTTCAAGTGTCGAGCTGTGGCACTTGATAGTTCGCGCTCATCTTCTGTTTGTTCGTTTAGCGGCGTCCCTGAGCTAGAGTGACATTCGTACGCGCCGTAACATGAGCGCGGACATCACGGTGAAAGCGTGAAAGATTCCTCTAACCCTCGCCACGAGAAAACCGCGCGAGCAGACAGCGGAACGGCAAGCTTCTCCCATGCGCAAATATAAGAAGAAGCGAGCGAGCTCGCCGACGACTTTTAAATGCGCCCGTCGGTCTCCTAGCGCCATCTCGCTGGTAATGAAGAAACGCTTATTATCGCCTGCTGTCTCTCAGTCCGTCCAGCGCTAAAGCGTGTGTATATAACGCTCGCCGTTAGCTACGTGGAAGATCTGCGTTTCGTGGCGTAGTGGATAGCGCCACTCGCTGCGGAGCAAGAGGTCCCTGGTTCGATTCCGCGCTTCGGAAGCATTTTTCTGAATTATTTTTCTTTGGGGCCTTAATATATATATATACATACTTATACATATACGGTGCATGACGGCGGCGACGGCGACGGCGACGGCAAAATCCAGCCGAGACTGTCCATATAATTGCTATCGCAATAAAACAGCGCAGTAATAGACGACAAGAAAGACCAAACAGGACTAACGCTGAACAGCGCTGGTGCTGTTTGGTCTTTGTCTTCGTTGTATTGAGCTATTTTCTACTTTGCTTGGAAGGCCCTCCGGCCCCACCAAGCATGTTCGCCTATGAAAACAGTGTAAGCAAAATTTTTCTTTGAAAAAAATATGGGTGATTATAACGTAAAAATACCCCGTGTTTTTTTCCTTCCTCATTGGGCGTTAGCTGTTTATGATTGGTCGAAATTTTCTGGGTCATACACACGGCACCGGCTCGTAACGCGATGCAACAAATGACCCCAAAATTGTCCTCTGCGTAATGACCTCTCAAGCACGACAACATAAAAAATAGGAAAGTATACTCTATTTTCGGTACGGCATAGTTTTGGTCATTGGTTTTTCGCCGTTCGTCAAAAATTTTCGGTGTGCCTTAAAATCGCGCGCTTGTTACGCGACGTCGCAAATCTGTGAAATCTCGTGGTGTTAAAATGACGTGCGCACACTAAACAGCGCATTACTGTGCTGAACAGTAACTAAACATTTTTTTTGTAATAGCCGGACAGTGTCTCATTCTGAATGTAGTTCAAGAAGGCTGCCCGCCGATCACAATGACAGCCGCTACTTATTGCAGGTGGCAACATGGATTCATATGAGTGTAATAAATATTTTCAGTTGTATAGTATAACGAATGTTGAGCTGTTTGTGCGCGTTTACAACTCTGCGAACTCATCCTTGCTGAGATGGAGGACGAGAGGGATAGAATTGAAGAGAGCTGCGAGTGTGGGCTTCTTTGCTGTCCGACTTGTATTTGGCCTGGCACAAATCAATTCGAGATGACTCAAGACTAACTGGCCCGGCTGTCACTTCAGTCTCCTTAGCCCTTCAAGCCCTGGATTTTTTTATTTTGGTCGGAGACCATTTTTGTGCGTGTTTTCCTAATCGTTATGACCCCAGCATACCACAAACGAAAAATTGAGCCAATGGGGCAAGTAATAATGGATTTACAGGCATGGCATCAAATTAGGTCATCAGAAATAAGCGGTTGGAAAAAGAGAAAATGGCTTCTTTTTTCCTGCTACTCACTAGAGTACACAAAATGTGAACCACGTCTCATTTTCAGTGTGATCCTTGGTGAAACAGCTTCAGTACGTCGGCCCAAAAATGGCCCTTGTCCGCCTCAGCGTACCCGCCTCGGCGGCGTCACCCATGCCTTCTGTGAAGCTTCTTCTTTGCTGGTCCCAGCTCCGCACACATGTCACAATTTCGATGTGAATCGCAGTGGGGATCATTGAAGAAGTATTCCTCCGAGAATGGGAAGTTTTGGTTTGATTTCCGAGGTGCAAGGGGAAATGTTGTGTGATGGTTTCAATTGACACCGCCAGATCGCGGGATGGAATCCCGGCGGCGGTGGCCGCACTTTCGATGGAGGCGAAAATGCTTGAGGCGCGTGTGCTTAAATTTAGGTGCACCCCAGGTGGTCGAAATTTCCGGAGCCCTCCACCAAGGGGTCTCTCATAATCGTATCGTGGTTCCATGACGTCAAATTCCAAAAATTATCAGTCCAGAAAACCGTGGACCTTGACTGTTTCCCTAGTATGGTAGATCAAGTTCAGGGACAAACTAGAAAGCTGGGCTTCCCAATGTACTCGAGCCCACTGCGTTATTCCTCGCCTTGTTACAAGCCGCCGCGATCGCTGCGAGCTACCATATAATAAGCAAGGCCAACGTTTTTAAATTAATTTTAAAACGTTGGCAAGGCGAAGCAGAATAATCGGAAACTCAAGCGGAAACATTCTTTAGCTCCCCCAATGCGTCCCAACTAAAAATTGGGCAACGCTTAAGCGTTAATCCCTTAAGCTTAAGGAATTAACGCGATAGCGATATCCGGCTTCATCCTCATCGCGCTCTATTTCGCTTGTCATTATGTTCAGTGGCCCAGCCAGCCAGCCACACACACACACACACAGACACACATGGCATAGTAAAGGTAAATGTTTCCGCCCTCTTCAATAGCACTTTTGACAACAGCGTACCACTGCGTGTGTAAGAGAATGCGCGAACTAATGTTTGTGCCATTTGTAATGGGTGGCACGCTTTAAACCAACAGCAATCACGCGCGTGATACTTTTACAGCGAAAGCCGTTATGAGATCATTTCACCGGCCGTTTTTGGCGCCGTAGTTGTCCGCCGCCGCCCCCGGTGTCCGTAACCAGTATCGCTCGAAATAAGAAAAAAAACGAAATAAGGAAAAAATTCGAGGATGGAACGATGTTTGAACCGGGGCCCTCTGCGTGGGAACCCAGTATTCAACCTCTGAGCCATGCCGGTGTTTGAAACTGCTGTGCAAAAAGGTCCTGTACAGGCTTCATGTCGGGAAGGAACCACATTAGCATATGCAATATAGCGTGGTAGAAGATTACTATAAGCACCAAGCGACGCACAACGCGAATTCTGTAACCAGGCGTCACACAATGCGAATTGCGCAACGAGTAGGTTGTTGAATGCTTCGAACCCATTACAAAGGGCTCTGCCATAATTCTTCATCGTCATCAGGCACAGCATCAACAAAGTGCGCATAATGCCTTACATGCGTTTAGCAGGTACCAACGTTCTCCGTAGAATGACGAAAAATGGCACAGTGCCTGATGCCCTACTTCTCAAAAATTACAATGATTTAGAGCGTAGTGGGTTCAACGCAAGTGCACTTGTATTGGTTGCCAAGGAAGCCCATAAGCGCATGATCTATCCCACGTCCCACGTCAACGTATGTTATACAGCATGACGGGAGAGGGAAATAGCGACCGGGCGTCACCCAATACAAATTACATAACTGGTGGGCCGTTTAAAGATTCCAACCCATTACAAAGGGCTGAACCATAATTCTTCATCGTCATCAGTCGTCGCGTCAACAAAGAGCACATAATGCCTTACAGAAGTGTAGCTGGTGCCTCGCTTCTCTGCAGAATGACGAATAATGGCTTAGTAGGTGCTTCCGAACTTCACAAAAATTGTGATTTATGGCGTAGTGGGTACATTGCTAGTGTACTTGTATTCGTAGCCCCAAAAGTGCTTACAACGGTGTTTTAGGAACGCCGCTCTTCCAGCTTTCGCTGTGACTGTGCTGCGGTTTCAGCGCAGGCCTGGCGTTTTTTTCGAAGTTGGCGATGTATCCATTACGTGTTCGTAGGGGAATACGCGCAGCATTGTGCGTGTGCCTCGTGTAATGGGTGGCCTGTGCAAAGGACGAGCATTTTTGTGAAACGGGAAAGCTAGTCTCAGAGCAGTTCCAAGGAGTGGGGTGGCTCTGTGGTAGAACACCTCCTTTGTCACGCCAAAGACCGCGGTGCGATTCCACCTCGGGCAAATCATCATTTATTATTTGCGTCCAAGACAATTTTTAGTTCAGAACAATGATTATTTTTCGCTCACAACCAACGATGCCGACGCCGACACCGGAATTCCTGCGACACGGGCTCCTTAACGCTATCGCGTTAGAACATTCTACAGTTCTGCACACTCATCGACTCATAGCAAATTGGATATAGAGCAGCGGTGATTCTATTATTTTCCTATGAAACAAAATGAATTTCCTGAAAGAGGACGAGCGTCTGGTCAGTCCATGAAGCGTTTACTCGTTCCTTCCCGCATTTGCGTCGTCGATTATGTAAATTTTAGGCCAGGCAGAGCAGAATAAAACCATGACAGAGTGCTCTAACGTTAAAAGCCCCTACTCAGCATTCTCTGCAATGCTGTAGCGCAAAGGGTTGCATAGGCGGCCTCGACTGCAAGAATCTACAGTGTGTGGTAGTCAGACACGGGAGACGTTCTTCACAGCAGACGTGCAGGAGACATTTCGTTATATAATAAAGTGATTGCTGTGCAGAAGTTAACGTTCGCAACAGTTTATGGTTTCCCATTCTGCAGCCGACAGTGACCACTGTCGAAAGTGGGGGCAGGGGCTGCGCCCCCCTAACTTTAACTTTTCTCAATGGGGGAGGGGGGGGGGGGGGGGGCTGGCGTCCCCCTTGCCACCCCCCCGGCAGCTACGCCTATGCCACAATGTCAAGCTTGCTTCTAGCTTTTGCAGCTCACATTTTTTGGCACACAATGAATACATAAGTAAGCCGCCTTCACTTCCAATCCGGAAAAATTCGATAAACAATCGCCGGTAAAATTGTTTACAGTTCGGATTTATCTGATAAACTCAATAATAACGACCAATACCACCGTGTTTCGTTCCTTACCGAAATGGCATGTTCTAAGCGGTAATTGATACATCGGACTGTTTAGCCGATATAAACTTTACCTCACACACGAATTATCCGTGCGCTCAGTCATGACTGCCCCAGGCTGTTGGACCTCTTGGCAGCCTATTTTAAAGCAAGAGTTCGGCAGCACACGCGATGCAAAGTACTGATCAATTATATTGAGAATACCTTCATTAGGTCAGTGTGAAACACATTGCGACGATAAGCTATTCGACGAAAGACCACAGCATTTCCATCGTCATCGAAAGGTCGCCGGAACATTGCGGGCGTCCACCAGTGGTAGTGCTTACAACCTACTGCGACGACGGCCTTTCTGGACTTAGGACCCTCGTGATAGACTTGCGAGTAGCCCAGAAGTGTAACGGAGCAATTACCATGATGACACAAGGCACTCTTCAGAAGGTTGGAAGAGCGCTAGCCGACGCAGCCGTGTTGCGCCCCGATTCAAAGCTGTGAATAATAAATGGAAAGGAGGGCGCATCCACCAGTAACGGCATCCTAGTAAAGTGCCTTAACAAAACTTGTTGTTGGACTAGTTCGTACATAACTTCGAGAAAAACCTAGACGCCTAAGCACCACGCTCTTTTCTTGTGCTTTTTCTTCGTGTTGGTGCTGGTGCTTAGGCATCTAGGCTTTTCTCGAGGTTAGGGAAGTATGCTTGTGTGTATTACAAAAAGCTTTAAGACTGCAGTACGCACAAACGTTGTTTTTTGTATTCAAGTATGTGTGCTCTATGTCTTATTTCGCTATATTTGTGCTATTTGCGTGTGTATGTGTTTGTATTTTTAAACCTTCCAGACAACTAAGATACCCTTCATATGTTCAGATGTTTTCGCGTTCTGATATCATTTCATTTTTGAGTATTGAGAACAATTCAAAACTAAACTCCGAATCGTTGGAAAATCGGGTATTTAGGAGAAATAAACTCCTAAAAACACCAATGCACTAACGCCTATCGCAAATATTAGGCGACGATGTAATAAAAAATTTTCATATCAATGTTTGCAGAATTGAGGTACCACTGCCTCAGAAAGCGGGACAGGAGCCTGGGACAGTAGAATTTTTGGACCCTATAGGTAAGAACGGTGGATCTGTGATTAACCATTTAAGAAGGTAACTTTTGAGATTGCTGTAGCTATGTCCATGGCTTGCGGAACGACATCACGTTCCCTCCCACGCAGGGATGCCCATTTCGGACTATTGAAGTTGCCTCTCTCCAAACATTTTTTCAGCAAGCGTTCAATTTCTTAACTAGACTATGGAGTAATACACATCATAGCTCAGTGAGTTTGCTGCTACTTAGCACTCTAAGGTGTAGTGTTTCTTTTTTTAACTGCAAAACCATACTCATCTTAATAAAGAATTGTGTACTGCCAGGGCGCGGCTCAGATATACCGATCGAGTTCAGCATGTGTCATTTTTTAGTGTCATTTCCTTTTCCAAAACTGATGTATTGTTCAAAACAAAGAAGCTTGACCTCTTCTTTTTAGTCACTTATTTCATGTGATGCCTTCTAGTAATATCATTAAAAAAACGCCGTGTACTAATTTTTGTTTGAAAGAAACTAATAGTGACAGTATCATGCCGCGTACTGGTCTTTGGAGTCAACTATGCTAATGTCATGGATATTTCAGATCAAACACCGAGGGAAGGAAGATTATACTACACCGACTACGAGACCTGTGCCATTCTTGATTTCGAGTTTCTCGGGCATCGTAAGTGGTCACCTCGGAAAGAAACGCGTCACGCGTCATTATTGGCCCCGTTTATGGATTATAGCATCCATCGAAGCGGGTATTTATTGTTCCGTTTATTAGAAGACAAGCTACTGGTGCCCACATCGTATATGCAAAACACCGTAATCCACGTAGAGCACACATGGTATTTGTTGTAGGGCAGAAACGTACCCTTACCTTACTATGCGTTCTAATATTATTGCACAAAATCCCTGCGTTGGTACAATGGTTACGATGCTCAGCCACTGACCCGAAGGTCACGGGTTCGACCCCGGCGACGGCGGTCGCATTTCGATGGAAGCGAAACTGTAGAGGCCCGTGTGCTGTGTGGTGTCAGAGCACGTTTAAAAACACCCGATGGCGGAAATTTCCAAAGCCCTCCATTACGGCGTGCCTTACAAGCGTATCGTGATTTTAGCGTGTCAAGCCCCAGATTTTATTACTGTTGAAATGCCCGGCCTGGGCGGCAAAATTCCAGATAAAGAAGCGTGTTTCCCAACATACCACTGGTAATAAGCGATTGCTCGAGCACATCAATCATCAGTAACAAAAAAATGCTTTAAAATACCTAGTTGTGAACAAACTTACTACGTGACATGATGTCTGCTGAAGGACCACAATTCTCCCCTGAGATAGATGATTTGTCAGATTCGATGGCTCGGAAACTGCGCGGAAACTGCGTAAACGATGAGCGCAAATGAGATAGCACTCAATACAGATGCGATGATTGTTTGGGTGTTTTGTTATTTGCGCGATCACATGTGGAATAATCTGCCCTTATCATCACGTCCTGGTGTCAGCGCCACTTTAAAATATTGACTAGTTCAACAAAAAGTACTCCTTCAGTACAGGCTAAATTTATAATTTCTTTAATATTCCCGTGAGTATGCAAAGCACAACAATACAAACAACCATAAACGAAGGGAGTTCTGGTACCGATAAGCGCGTACGCTTAGTATATGAGTTTGAAAAATATTGACATCCTTGCTTAAATGCACCGCACTACTTTATGCAGTTCGTCTAAAGAAATGAAGGCTCAAATGGGCTATTTCTTTGACGTACCTCATCTATGAAATACATTGTATGAGAAATATGCATTCACTCTTCCTGGCGTGATCCTCTGTGTTATAGTGCATTTATTATTCATAACAGTGCCCCATTGCGCGCCTAAAGGCATACAAAGATTTCCATTGTAGTGCTTATGCTTGTCCGTTATGATGGAGAACGCACGCCCGTTTCTCGAAACCCTGCGCGTGTGTGGAAGCGGTTCTTGACATTTCGCACGTAGATGGCGACGAGCGCGATGCCTTTGTTATTGTGATTTATGTGCACAACGCAGACCTCGCCGATTTCGCGGCTTACATGTGTGTGTTCGGTGTCTGGTGGCCGGCGAAGTGAGATGCGGCCTATGTTGAAGTTGCACATCGCGTGTTATTATATATGCCCACACCTCCACCGCTGTAATGAAGCCACGTGTTGTGGACGACGCAGTGGACTTATCGCTCTAAGTTTCAGAAAGTGCTAACACGCCAGTTTCTGTGAGAAGAGAGAGTTTTTCGGGGTTTTGCACGTGCGCATGCACAGACGTTAACCTGACATGAAGCCTGTATCGTAGGAGTACACATGTAGCAGTGTTGCGGAATGGGCGCCCTCATTCCATTTCAATTCCATTCCGGGGAATTAGAACTTGCCGCGATTCCATTCCTTTCAATTCCTGGGAACGAAAAAACTTAGCCCATTCCCACTCTGGGAATGGCCGGGCAGTTCAATTCCATTCGTGTAATTCCTCAATGTATGGGGAAGGTATATTGATAGTTCTATCGAGTTAAGAATGAACGCGCCATGAAGCTGATGTCATCAGATGCATTAAGAACTGCAAAAGTACGCGGCCGTGGTTACCAGGGGCGTGGCCATAAATTTTTTTCGGGGTGGGGGAGGGGGTCGACCATACTTTTTGCATGTTTATGCGTGCGTATGTACGTGTGCGTGTGTGTATACGCAAGCACAATTGAAAATTTTCGGGGGGGGGGGGGTATGAACTCTCCTTGGCTACGCCCCTGGTGGTTACCTGGGCTCTCCTGCTTCGGCTGGCTTCCCGAACCAATACTTTCCAAAGTTTATTCTCTCTCTTTGTACGGAGGGTGAGCGCACACAGTTCATAATGTACGACTGTGTGCCGCGCTGACCTACATACCTTCGCGGACAGAGTTTCGGGCAGAGGCGCCCACATGTCTATACAAGGGGGACAGTACTGCGAAAAGATGGAGGTAGGGCGGAGGAGTATGAGGTGAGACGGCGCACAAGCTGGCATACGAAAGCTCGCAGTGAACACAAGCATTGCGTCATCGTCACTGCGCATCACGAATATTATAGAAGCGCTTTTTCGAATATGCGTCCGAGTCGCCGATGGCGGCAGAAGCAAAAACAAAGAGTGAAGGGTGGGGAGACAGCAGGCGGTTGGCGCGCCTCCGAGGGAAAGAACATCACAAGGCGTAAGGGGGGGGGGAGTTATGCCACAAGCACACGTTGTTGGGCTAGTCGGTTCATGTTCTTTCAGAAGCCACGGAAGTGGCTATTTCGCGCAAAGAAAACACAAGGGGAGGGATAAGGGGAGCGCCGCCGTAATTCCGCACGCAGATACCAACGGCGCAGAGCCGCCGTTAGGCGAAAAATAGAGACAAACTTCGGAGCAACACAGTCTATATAAGGACACAATTGCAGTTTGCGCATTGCTTATAAATGCACCATGCTAGTAATCAGCTAAGCCATTTTAAAAATACTGCTTTATTGTTAAGTTCGAGTCTCTGACTTACTAATGTTTGAAGTTTAAAAAACAGCGCGTAGACGAAAACGTGCTGTACTTTCGGAAAAAGGCGTACTTCTATTCCCCTTCCATTCCGAGCAAAATGCGCTTAATTCCATTCCCATTCCATTCCTCCAGGCGGTGTCGCCTTTCGATTCCCATTCCATTCCGTGGTCGCGAAAATGTGGAATGATGCCGGAGTCATCCCAATTCCGGAGTGGCAACTCCGCAACACTGATATGTAGTGCTTATTGATTCGTTATAAAGTTAGACAGCCAGATACGAAACCACAATTGAAGTTGGACCGACATTATGCCTGCATAATGTCTTTTACATGCGAAGCACTTCTTAGCGAATCTTTGACACTTTGAGCGTGTCTATCTATCTATCTATCTATCTAGCCGCCTACGTCTGGGTGCTATCATGATCGCCTCCCTAACTTGGTGTAGACCAAAGTTGGCATGGGAGGGTAAGAGGATTTGACGAATCCCACTGCCGGGTCATGACATAAATAACGCCAAAATCCTGTCGCGTACGTCGTCAAACCCTTTCCTCTAGACACGTGTGGCACATACCTGTTTACCATGGGCCGCGGTGTACGGGCATGCGCCACAGGTGATTGGCAGTTTATATCCATCCAGTAATGGCGAGAACAGACATTGGTAACATAAATGCGAGAGCGTTAAGAAAAACAGACATCGGTAGCGTTGATCCGACGAATGGAAAGAATGAAAATTAGGATCCTAGCAGGTATCGAACCCAAGTATTCCGCGTGGCAATCAGGTATTCTACCACATAGCCACGCCATATCTATGAACTCGTTTGGCAAAACAGCCTATGCAGGCGTAGTACCGGTGTAACGTTGATTGTGGTTATGGTGCTAGCTATCTCATTTTGCAAGAAAGCAATAAACACTACATGATACTCCTACCATGTGTACTCCTACGATACAGGCGCCATATCAGATTAACGTCTGTGGTTCTAGTGTTCGCTCCGCTTTTATAGCAGTCTAATAAATATTAGAATCGTATTCCTATGATTCAGTAAGCTATATTGAAGCATTGCTCGACCCCGGAGGAATACATTAACAAAAGTTACTTATGATATTCATATCGCACTGCAACTGCATGCAGTCTGCCAGAACGACTCAGCCTCCTCTACATTTCTTACGAGGCTGGGCGATGGCCTCATGCTGACCGAGGATGATGCCAGATTGACTGTGTAGTCGCCCAAGTAGTCTACGCCGAGGTAGTCTACGAATACGACAAGCGCCATCCACTGATGTTGGTCTACGTAGCTTTATCCAGGCCTACCAGGCTCGACATACTATATCTCACGAACGCGAAGGTTGACTTCAAGTTCTGACATGTCGCCGGGTCTATCGACAGACAATTTGTCGACGAAATGACCGAGTCATCCACGATTTCCAACAGCTGCACTATACCTCATACTTAAGTACACATGGACCCCTAGTCACCGCGATCACGACGGGGTCCATTAACACGTCATGACCAGCTGCTGGTGCTCACTGATCACGGTGATGATGACATTGTTGAAGAACCGTCAAGAACCTCTTCCACACATGTACACGGGTTCGTGAAACGTGCGTGCGTTCTCCATCATACGGGACAAGTGTAAGCACTACATATCAGCTTAGTGCTTCGGGTGTTGGCAATACCCACGTTGCCGTTGGCAGCTTTACCCAACTGTAAACAGCTGGTTATTTAACACATCTGCGGCTCTTCAACATATACGTGTGCATATAAAATTTATACAAATCTTTAGCCTCACCTTGTAACGTTTCGCGTAGTAAAAAAATTACGGCACATTCACCTTCCCGCCGCACGCTTCGCATAACATCGACTCCCACGGTACGTGGGATCTGCCGAATTTTTTTAGATGCGAAGCAGTTTTTGCGCTGGTCTTTGTTCGTAGTTCCATTGGCGATCGTCCGCTTTATAAAACATACCATAGTCATCTGTAACATATTGAGTGCGCGCTCGCACCAACAGAGAAATCTTCTTTGCCTCGTTCTTCGACCGCCTTAATGATGATACGTGCAGAGCACTTTAGGTGCCCGGGCTGCCGTATGCTGTCCGAGCTTGGCGTAACAAAGACAAAACCGCGTGTGCTGGCACGCGCTAGCGCGTTCGGGCCTGTGTAAGGGGCTGGGTAAGACGCTGCGGCTTCTCCTCCTTACACCCTCTCAGCAATCACGTGATGGCGTCGGGGAACAAGATTCTGCAGATGTGCGATGAACCCTCGTGGCGTGCTTCAACAAGAGTTCGGGACGAGTAACAGCAACAACAACTACAGTGAAATAATTGTGTGCTCCACATGGAAGGGCGAGTTAACATCGGGCAAGGTGCCCGTGATGAACGGTACTTCAAGTCGACCCATGCGCTCCTTCGCATCCCCACATGGTTCCCTTTAGTGGGAGATGGTGAATTTTTTTCTACGGCAGTTTCTAGACCTGGCGTGGCTGTCTGGTAGAATACATGACTGCTATGTAGAATGCTTATGTTCGATTCCTGCTGGGATCCTATTTCTTATTCTTTGCATTCGTCAGGCCAACGCTGCCGTTGTCGGCTTTTCTTAACGCTCTCGCATTTAAATTACCAATGTCTGTTCTCGCCGTCCCTGGGTAAATATAAACTGGGAATCACCTGTGGCGCATACCCATACACCGCGCCCCGTGGTAAACGGATATGTGTCACACGTGTCTGGAGGAAATAGTTTGACTACGCACGCGACAGGGTGTTATTCACGTCGCTACCAGACAGTCACATTCGTCTAATCTTCTTACCCTTCCATGCCAATTCTGGTCTACACCAAGTTAAGGAGACGACCAGCAGAGCGCCCCGACGTAGGCGGATAGATAGATAGATAGATAGATAGATAGATAGATAGATAGATAGATAGATAGATAGATAGATAGATAGATAGATAGATAGATAGATAGATAGATAGATAGATAGATAGATAGATAGATAGATAGATAGATAGATAGATAGATAGATAGATAGATAGATGGTCAGTTAGTTGTTATGGAAATAATGATGGGCACGTTAGGTTGACAATGGTAGATGGGAGGTCATTTTAGCCGACGTGTCTTATTAACTGTATTATCATGCGCACAGTGTATGATTAATAGTCCTAAGTGCAAGATGTCATATTCTTTACCACTTGTAACATTTGCTTTCATGTTGGTTTGACTTATCTAGAATGCGCTCTTTGGGTTCGGAGAGACGTCGCCAACTCCTTGTCGAAAGAATGCATCGACCAATTTGAGGACACCTGCGGCGTCGTGGTTCCTGAGAACCGCAGAATACACTGTGGTGACGAGAGTATCGAAAACAGGCCATGACCAAAGGGCAGCAACAAAGTGAAACTTCCAGAAAACAACTAAAACAATACCAAGCTTCAGAGCAAAAATTAAACAAACAAGTTTCGTAAGCAGAATGCCGCTGCTGCTTCGGGGCGATTGTATTTATACTGCTGTTCTTGCGCGGGCGGTGTGGTGCATTTTCATAGAAAACGAGAAACCGCGCGGAAAACAGAACAGGACAGAGACGGCACCAGTGCTAAAACTATCTATGTCCTGTTTTGCTGTTGTTCGCGCCGTTTCTTCTTTTTTAATATTTATAGAATACTGTCCTTCATCTGCAACTATAGTGTTACCTTCCCTCTAGAAAACACATGCAGCTAGGTAGTGCCGACAAGATAGATAACAACACAAAAGTAAATAAGACAAAAAATATCCTTCACTCAGTAACACGAGAACTCACTGGATTTTGACAGAGTGCGGCGGTCAAGAGCAGCTCGTCATTACGATGCTATCTGCATTTTTTTCCCTATCTGCTTGCACATATTATTGATGAGTTTGTTTGCGCTTGTATCATGTCTAGACAAAGGCCAATGTGCACCCGCCAGACACGCACTGGCCTGTACTTTATGCTCACTTCTGGTATCTTTTACCCCTACACCACATGCTATAAGAATAATAATCTTCTAATTATTTGGCCAGTAAGACTGGAAATTAGGCAACTTGGTAGCTATGCTTGTTTTCGGCCACACTAAGTTACAAGAGCCACGATCAGAGATACAAAGAATGCGTGGTGACTGCCCTGACATGTGCTATCCTGACTTCTCTATGAAGGTTTCACATTTATTTATTTGCAATATACTGCAATAGCATTAAACAATACAGGTACGATTTTAACACGACAATGCAAAAACATAAACATGTACACATGTCATACAAGACATCTTCATTTGATTGGGAAATACGCATGGCAAGAAAGGAGCCACGGTGTGGTATAATGTGGCGTTATATACTGTAAGGAAATGCCGCATCGTGGCTTCGTGAAGTTAAACCCCAACAATTATTATTTTTAATGCTTTAGCGTGAACACATAGTAGTGCAAACGACTAAACATAGGAATCACAAAAGCAGCGAGTAAACACTGCATACAAATAATAATAATAATAATAATAATAATAATAATAATAATAATAATAATAATAATAATAATAATAATAATAGTAATAATAATAAAATTGTACAACAAAGGAACTCATCCTCCAGAAGCCGAGAAAACATAGAAAGAACAATTCGACGGAACATTTTAGTGATAAATAAAATGGAAATGACGAAGACGCGTCTAAGCTTGAAATGCTGAACACAAGGCACGTTCGGTATCGGTTTTATTATTCACTGAAGCAAAATGACTGGACAAAGACTTGAACGTGCTTTCGTAAACAACGAATATCTAAAAAAAATACCGAGAATTACAGTAGAGCCTAATGCGAAATTTGACCATTGTTGTACCCGCAATTTCATTTAGAGATGTATTTGAAGATATATTCAAGTTTCCAGTTTCTCTCGGTATCGGCGCCTTGCTACTAATTTGGCGGCGCGCACCTACGAAGTTTGACATAGGCGCCGCCGGGCCTCTGCGCGGTCAGCTTGTTTAGCAGCTGTGGCAGGCCATGCGTTTCCGCAGGTTTTTTCGCACATTGCTGAGAAAAAAAAACTTGAGAAACTCTGATGCGTGGTTCAAGCGCATAGACTTTTCTACGTGGCTTGCCGAAGGTTCCGGAGTTATTGCGTACCACCTAGGCAGTACTGATTATTTCGCGTCGCGCATACAATGATTGCAAATGCCATGGTGTCACCTCATAACCTCTTGCCGAGCTCTGCTTTCCTCCTAAGACATTGACCATATTCTGCGCGCTTCACTTTCGCTTTACTAGTCCGCTGTCCTCGTTGGCTCGGTTACGGTGAGGCGCACCTTATACGTGCCCTTGTATACGTCTCTTCTTGTATTCTTCCTTGTCCCGTTTTGCGCCACCATCTTGCATATTAACTATGCACCGACTAGCCCAGCAACATATTTTTGGGCACCTTATACGCTCCACGAAGGAGCGTTGACGCCAACTTGTAGTCGCAGGCGGCACTTTGCAATTTCGCCTCAGCATATTGTCTCACTCATCGCGCTGTGTATTTGCTTTCCACGTTTGCCGCCGGCAGGGACCGAACCTGCAACCGTCGCATCCGATGGTTGCGGGTTCGGTCCCTGCCGGCGGCAACTTGTTTTATCGTCCACTTTACTTTTTTCACATCTATACCAAAATTGTTACAATACATTCAGAAGAGGACAATTAACGTCCCATATAGCTCCCTTGGCTTCATTATCTGCTTGTTATCAATAAGATTGGATGGATATATGGGGCACTCAGGTAGCTGCAGACATTTATGGCTGAGCCCTGTGTAATAAGTGCGCCGCTTAAACCACCTACGCCTTGCGCAATTCACGTGATGTGACGCATGGCGCGGTTCTACGCTTCTGCCAGGCGATATTACATACCTACTCACGTGACTTCTAACACGATGTGAAGTCTGAACACGGTCTTTTTGAAAAGCACCTACGAGCAGCTTTGTGGCTCTATGCTAGAATCACGTTGAATGCCTAGGTTCGATTCCAGCTCAAATCTATATTACAGCGAAGCTGTATATGGCTAAAGTTCCGTGTATTTTGCCTCTGCGTCAACAAAAAAAAACTATAGAACGAAATAATTCCTCTTTGCTGAACTCGATTTGAGCATCAGAGACGCGGCCGTCTCTCAAAACACCTACGCTTGCAGAAATTCATGTCGAATGAGACGTCTTTTTTATGATGGGTTTGTTAACATTTGCGATGGTGGAACAAATGCCCTCTCCAGCTCAACATGTAAAGCGGGTCTGCAGAATTGTTCCCGTCAGAAAAATTCCAGCTTTGCCAAAGGTTCATGCCTAACATTTGTTTCGGTGGTAGTGCGGTGTGCCTTTTAAGAGGCCGCTCGAGACGCTTACGAAAGCCACCGAGAAGGAGGCGTGCCGATATCCTTAAGCTTCCTTTAGAGGACAACCAAAGAAGATTCTGCGCCATTCAGCTCCAATGGTCACCCACCTTCACAGAATGGAATGTTCTCGAGTTCTTTTCTTCCTCAGCCTTATGGCTAAGGACAAAGTGTACTGCGCTACACATCCATGCTTGCAAAAGTGAATATATCTGAGCCGTATTATTGCGCTCTACCCTCGGTACAAAATAAATGTACAAACCAAACACATTTAACAGGAAAATGTTTGCTGCCGATGTCCACCGAGACTGCACTGACGTAATTCCGTCACGGATATGATTTTGTGAAATGCACATTAATAGACGAAAAGCAAAACTAGCAGAAAAAGTGCCATTGACGCGACTCACCGGGAATCGAACACACGACCTTTCCGTGCGTGGCGTCGGTGCTGGATGCTCTACCAATGGCGCTATCGATGCACAGCACATGCACGAAGCTTCACAAACGCGTCTTATATCTCTGAGACACTCTCCCTCGCACGGTGCTCGTGGCTGGAGAGCCGGTCTCGCTGTTTGGGAGCCGTGAAGTGGAGTACTGTTTCATGACACTAAGAAGCGCCGACAGGGATCGATTCGGTGGCGACGCAGCTAAGGCGCCTCGATGCATCGAAGGAACACTGGCCGCGCTGCTATTGAGGATGCACCATAAATGTAGTTACGTGATCTGCTTTCGCACCGTATTAGTGTATGACGGCTCGTTGTCAAAGTAGGGCAGCTTCCACGTGCAAAAACGATGTTACTCCGCCACCTACTGCTTCGAGTACAATGACGCCCATTAATAGAGCTGCATCGATAAGAGCCGTAGAAAGGCAATGACGTCGACGCGCGAATGTCGCGCCTTGGTAAGACAGACATGCCAGAGGGAAGCGGAACGCCTTGTAGCGTTTAAGGCCCAAGCTGAGAACCTCTGCCTCCCGCTTTCATGAAGCGCAGTGTTGTATTGGCAGTGTTGTATTGCCACCTATAGGTGGCAGCACCGTCGCCCCGTTAGTGTGGATACGGGTTTCGTGCGTTGTGTGAAAGTGTAAGGGGCTTCTGCTTTCACATCGTGATTTTCTGTTCTGTATCCACAGAAAACTCCTTCTTTCCGATGGTGAGGTTTTGTTCAGTGACACAGTGCTGTAAATACTGCACAGAACCAGGGATAAGCTTCCAAGTCAATCTTCCAAGTCAGGCTTTTTAACGGCAAGACGCCTTCCAAGTGCGCAATTGCTTGCAACAATCACTTTGACGATGGTGCATTTAAGCGGTCGCGCACGAGACAGGATGGTGATTAGTGAGCGATAACTTCGGTAATGTGTGCATTCGCGCTTGTTGCTGCTCTGCACTACGAGCGTGAATACGGTTGCAGTAAGCAAACGTTTGAGCAAACTTCGACAGGAGTGCCAATCATGATTTCCCTGTGCTTGGATTGTCATACACTTCCGCAAGAAAATAATCCAGAATCAATCGAGAAGTGAGAAAATTATTTCACGGAATTTATTATTTGTCCAAGAAAAATCAGGAGTTAAAAAAATTAAAGTCAAAACATTAATCGAGAATCAATCGAGAAAGAAGGAAATTAATTCACGGAATTTATTATTTGGCATACCACATGCCAAAGTGTGATACTGATTGTATTAGTCAGGCATCAGTCTCATTATCGGAACAAGAAAGCCGTTTCATTGATCGGGTGTAATCTTGCGTGGCACGTGTGTTTCTGTATATATATATATTTGTTTTTTCAAATAAAATCTCTCAGTTTTTAGATCAGCGCTTGTCCCGTCCTGTTCTCTTGTGTGCCTTGTCAATTTTGTACGCTGTGCAAAGATGGTTATTAGTTGTCCTTCATGCACCGTCTACGCTGCGAATGTAATGTTTCGCGCTTCGCTGCGAGCCTGTGCGCCATAAGTTTCACCATGTATCACCACCAACAAGCCCATTGTTACGTTCTTTCGTGTTAACGAGATTGATTGCCCGAGATGACACCTTTAACGGCATTTTATGCGAACGAGTTTCAAGTTCATTGTGGCTCTGTAGCAGAATACTAGGCTGCCGCGCAGGGGGCCCAGGTTCGAATCCCATCCGTTCTTAGTAAAAAGAAAACACTGGGCTACAAGCGGTGCTCGTCGTAATAGTAGCAGCAGGAACTGGACAGGCGCGGGCAGCGTTGCAGCAAAAACACGGGCTAGGCAGCTCCAGCTCGTGCCTCGCGCAGGGCTGGCGATGTGGCTGCAGCGCTGGACATTCCTCTTCACTACAATTCGTCCCCCGTCGGAAACGAGCCATCCTGGCGACTCATGGTGAACTTATTACGAGCGGATCGTAATAGGGCTTCAGACGCTGTACGTGAACAGTTTCACGACCCCGAAAGTCCGTAGATGGTGTGACTGGTTCGACGATATAGTTCACAGGTGACGTCTGCGCAACAGCACGGTAGGGTCCCTGATACTTGGAAACAAGCTTGGAGGAGAGACCAGTAGGGACAGCTGGAACCCAAAGCCACACAAGGGAGTCCGGAAGAGAGTGAGGACACGGGTGGTCATCGTCGCGCCGAGATTTTTGTCTCCATTGGTCGACGGTTGTGAACGACCGGGCGAGCTGATGGCATTCCTCGGCGCGGCGGGCAATTTCAGAGATGGGTGTAGATTCGGAGGCATCGGGTCGGTACCGCAGAATGGTATCGAGTGTGGTCGAGGGTTCTTGGCCATATACGAGGAAAAATGGCGAAAAGCCTGTAGTCGCCTGTGGAGCAGTGTTGTAGGCGTACGTCACAAAGGGCAAAATTAGGTCCCAGTCAGAGTGATCCGAGGCAACATACTTAGAGTTCATGTCGCCAAGGGTGCGGTTGAATCTTTCCGTCAAGCCATTAGATTGAGGATGGTAGGCGGTAGTAGTACGATGAACGATACGACATTCGGCAAGGATTGCGTTTACAACTTCGGAAAGGAACACATGTCCCCTGTCGCTCTGAAGTTCGCGCGGTGCGCCGTGACGGAGAATGAAGTTCCGCAGGAGGAAAGATATGTCGCGGGCCGTGGCAGCAGGCAGAGCGGCTGTTTCTGCGTATCGCGTCAGGTGGTCGACAGCGACAACTACCCAGCGGTTTCCAGAAGCCGTGCACGGAAGGGGCCCATACAGGTCAATGCCAATGCGGTCGAAGGGCCTGGCCGGGCAAGGGATTGGCTGGAGCGGACCAGGGGCGTGCTGATGAGCAGCTTTGCGTCGTTGGCACTGTGGGCAGGATTGAATGTACTAGCGCACAAAGGTGTACATGCCTCGCCAATGAAACCTGGAGGAAAGGTGGGCGTATGCTTTGAAGACGCCCGCATGTGCGCACTGTGGGTCAGCGTGGAAGGCTGAACATATTTTTGCACGAAGATGGCGAGGTATGACCAGTAACCACTTGCGGCCGTCACACGTGTAGTTCCGGCGATAGAGGAGACCATCGCGGATTTCAAAGTGGGAAGCTTAACGGCGCAATGCTCGAGAAGCTGAAGAAAAAGTCGACGGGTCGGAAAGGAATCGCCGAAGGGCGCTGATCCAGGCATCCTTGCGTTGCTCAGACGCCATGTCGCAGCCTGCTGGGAACGGAAGTGTTTCGTCTAAGGCAGATAGGCAGGCAGCGCTTTCGGTTGACACAGGCGAGCGTGATAGGGCGTCGGCATCGATGTGGCGGCGGCCAGACCTGTAGACGACACGCATGTCAAACTCTTGCAACCGCAAAGCCCAGCGAGCTAAACGGCCGCAGGGGTCCTTCAACGTAGATAGCCAGCAAAGGGCATGGTGATCTGTCACTACGTCGAAGGGGCGGCCATGAAGATAGGGTCTAAATTTGCCAAGAGCCCAAATTATTGCCAGGCATTCCTTCTCCGGAACAGAATAATTCTTCTCGGCTTTACTGAGGGTACGGCTTACGAATGCGACGACGTACTCTTGGAACCCCGATTTGCGCTGCGCGAGCACGGCGCCGAGTCCAACACCGCTGGCGTCGGTGTGTACCTCAGTCGGAGCGGAAGGGTCGAAGTGACGCAGGATTGGCGGTGAGATTAGCAGACAGCGCAACTCTTGGAAGGCATCGTCACAGGCGGGCGACCAAACGTAAGTTTTCGAATCGCTTCGTAGGAGCTGATTCAAGGGAGCGGTGATGATCGCAAAATTACGAATGAAGCGGCGAAAGTACGAACAGATGCCAAGGAAGCTGCGAAATTCTTTTAAAGACGCAGGTCGAGGAAAGTCAGCGACTGCCCGAAGCTTGGCGATGTCGGGAAGAATGCCGTCTTTGGACACAACATGGCCGAGGATGGTGAGCTGACTTGCGTCAAAACGGCATTTCTTCAGGTTGAACTGAAGGCAGACGTCAGTTAGGCACTGCAGTACTTCCTCTAGCCTGCTGAGATGTGTGGGAAAATCTGGTGAAAATATAACTACGTCATCTAAGTAGCAGAGGAACGTTTTCCACTTAAGACCACGCAAAATATTGTCCATCATCTGCTCGAATGTTGCGGGCGCGTTGCAAAGACCAAAACGCATGACACGGAATTCGTAAAGGCCATCACGTGTGATGAAAGCCGGTTTAGGTTGGTCGTCAGGTGGCATGGGGACTTTCCAATAGCCGCTCCGTACGTCGATAGAAGAGAACTCCGCGCCTTGGAGGCAGTCAAGTGCGTCGTCAATTCTCGGTAAGAGATAAACGTCTTTTCGAGTTGTCTTGTTAAGACGACGGTAATCAACGCAGTAGCGAATTGACCCATCCTTCGTCTTAACGAGAACAACTGGAGATACCCAGGGGCTATTCGAAGGCTGGATGACGCCGCGCTTCAGCATGTCAGCTACTTGGTCGTCGATAACCTGGCGCTCTGTCGCGGACACACGATAGGGTCTTTGTCGCAGTGGCGCATTGGTACCCGTGTCGATGCGGTGACTTACAGTTGACGTGCGGCCGACGGAAGCATGCTGGCAGTCGAAGGAAGAGCGGAACTTGTCGAGGAGGCGTAGAAGCTGAGCGCGTTGAGAAACGGTTAGCGTGTCGGCGATGGAGCTGCTCAGTACGTCAGGCGTAGTAGTCTGCTGCGAGGAGTCACAGGACACTCCGGCGACGTCGTGTTCGGCGGTGGAACCAGTTGGCAGGTCAATGATGGTAGACGTGTCGACACTGTGGACACGCCTGACGCACTCGCCATGAAGCAGTGTTAAAGGGCACGACAAAGGTTCGAGACGAGCAGTCTGCTGACGCCGTCACGAATTTCCAACAGGGCAAAAGGCAGCGGGGAGCATTTGCGACTGGCGAAAATGACAGATGACGTAAAAAGGGCGGTCGAATCGGCGATGCTGTTGCAGGACACCGTGGCAAGGGCAAAAGAGTGCGGCGGTATTGAAACGTCTTCCGCAACCAATAGTTTGTCCTCGGTTTCAGGAGCGTCAAATAACGGGGCGTCGCAAAGCACTTCAAATGGCACCTCAGCGCGAGAGCAGTCGATGACGGCCTGATTAGCGGAGAGAAAGTCCCAGCCCAAAATGAGGTCGTGGGAGCACGAATGCAGCACTAACAATTCGACGACATAGAGCAGGCCATTAATCACAACGCGAGCAGTACATGCAGCGGCCGGCGTGATGCGATCTGCGCTGGCGGTACGGAGATATGTTCGATAGCGGCGTCGTAACTTTTTTTAGCAAGCGGCAGAGTTTGGCACTCATCACTGAAACTGCGGCTCCAGTGTCGACAAGGGCGAGTGCAGCGACGCCGTCCACAGATACATCAATAACATTCGTCCATAGGGAAAGGGAAACTTGGTAAAGAGCGGACACTTCCATAAAGCCATGCAGCCGAATGCAAGGACGGATTCCACCTCTCCTCAAGTGCAGTGGGACGCCTAGTGGTCGCTTATGATACTTTGGGAGTTTCGGTTTTGGTTCCGTGCGCGTAAAATATCTGTAGGACATGGTGCAGCGAGTTTCCGGTTTTGGTTTAAAGCGCGCGCAGTTTAAAAGTTCTGACGTGTGCAGTGCGTGCTAGTGACCCCCCCCCCCCACCCGCTCGCATAATGCGCTCATTTGCACTGAGGCAATGTTTAGCGAGGATTTGTTTTTCTTTTGTTTTTCTTTTCTATTGAGTAAGCACGAAAGCATACAAGACAAGTACAGACAATGGAGAAATGCTTTATTTTGTAATACGGACGTTTTCAAAAACACACAGTGCAATACAAACTGAACGAAAGATATCCGAAGCAGGCCAATCAATACAGAAGGTAGCTAAAAGTAGTACATGTACCATAATGTTTTAAAAAGAATTCGTTTATGTGTCATAAAAATGTGGTGCATGAAAGTAACTTAGAGGTATTTGCGCTTGAGAACAAGGCAAATCTTCCAACATAAAAAAATAAGCCGTGCGCGACATTTGCACTCTTGTGCAGACACTGATACATGCGAAACACAAAGAAAGTTGCATGAATACGTTTCCACTAGGCATGCAAGCTCAAATGAACAGTATGTATACCTAACACACATAAAGCGACTTGGGAAAGCTTGTGTACACATGTGGTTATGTTGTTTGTCTCTCTTAGTAGAGTGCTGCACATTCTAGCTATCTGCAAGTAGGCCCTGTTTTGGTTCTTCTGTCACATTTATCAGTGACAATGCCCCATGACGACAGACTTATCCCGATATAAAAAGGCACTACAAGTGATCCCATACTCATTGCAGCACACACGTCAGTGTGTTGACAGGCGGTTGAGGTAACAATTTTAGAACAGATGTAAGTACAAAGTACATATGCAAAAGCTTTGTTTGCACAAGCCAGGAGACATAAGGTTACATATTTCCACCTGCAGAAAACAGGCTTTAAAGTGGAACACTCGTTCAACATTGTTGGTCTTTGCAGATGTGCAACCATTTAAGAAAAACGTTCAACATAAGGTCAATAGCCCCCACAGCAAAACAGACTAAAGGATAGCTCACACATTCTTGAACATAGCAGCTCACCAACACATAGACCATTAAAGTTTCAGTGCCTGTAGTCACGTTTGTTGTCATTTACAAACACATCTGCAATTAACACATAATCTATAAAGCTCCCGTTTTTGTTGAACCTGCTCTCATTCACGCAGAAGAAATTAAAAGTACATGTGTATCCAAACATTGAGGACACTTGGAATAGGCTGTATGCAAGCGCTCTGCAGCTTCGTACCGTGCAAGGATTTGACCGCAACACTTGTGGGCAATGTTCACGTACTATCAACTAAAGTCTGGGTGTTGCACGCAGAAACAATGTCGAGGTCACCAGAGGCTAATTTGATGCAGGAAACCTTGTTGATAATGCTTTGTTGTACACTGGGCACTCAAAGCTATGTTCGCACTAATGCAAGAGTAACAGAGCTACAGTAAAGTGGCAATGCCTAACATTCTGAGGCATGTCTACAACAGACGTGGTCATACCAACCCCATGAGCACGGGAGATAATGCTCCAAGATGGACATGCCTGGCATCAATAAAGTCAACAAAGGTTTCATGCGGATTTGAGATGTAAATGCGTTCTAAATGTCAGTATTGGCCATTTCGATTGAAAAGGTACCTCAAGAATAATGTTTAAGGTCGAGGTGCACGCACAGATACATAAAAACCTCGCATTTGCAGATTTAAATGAACAGTTAGTGATAACCACAGCACTATTTGGTTATTTACGTGAAACGAGAGACTCGGATCCGACACTTGAGCAAGTGAGCAAGAGCAAAAAAAAACACCTTGCCACAGTACCGTAAGGCAACGCAATGCGCGGTAATGCAGTGTTGCAAAACTAACCGTGAGAAAAATACTAATAATGATTGAAGCATTCATTGCTTCGAAACTCGCAAGGATCAAAAAAATAATAATGACTGAAGCATTCATTGCTTCGACACTTGCAAGGATCCACTGTAGCTAAACAGTTAACGCAACACTACTTTAAGCGTGGTGCATTGTGCCATGTACAGACGCAAACCATCTGCTTAAACATATGCGGTGGCTAATGAACATGCGTGCGCAGTTCTGTTTTGTCGGCAACATGCCCACAGAAAATGTTATCGTGCAACCTCTTGCACCAAAGTTTATCCCTTCGATATAGCAGTGTTGTATCACCTCTATAAAAAGTCGATGAAATTGCTGAGCAAATACAGCGCGCCGTGATCATTTCGTGCACCATGTCTTCATGAATGCTACGCACTACAGTCTTACAAAACCGGCTGTACCCTCCGTACCTCCTCCTACATAAGGTAAGCAAGTTGCATGTCCATGTGGTGTGGACCAATGCGCGCCTGGTATTGCTTAATCGCAGCATGTGGACTCTATGCTTAACGAATTGTGCACATAATTACTGAGCACAGAATAAAAATAAATACACATCAACAAGAGCTGTTGGACTTTTGCGCCCGTGTGCCGGAAACGAACAGGTTTGTAAACGCCAGGGAAAGAAATGTGAACGCATTGCAAACATAAAGACTAAACGCAATACATGTAGTACCCAAATGTTAACACGACATGCAGTTTGAATTAAACTGGATGTTATGACGTCCTGCAGAAACTGTTCTAGTCTGTAGTCACCTTTCTTGAATGCGTACTCACCATACAGATATTTTTCTACAAAAAGGGGGAGAAGGTAGGACAACTGCCTGTTTACAGAGTCGAACAATTTGTCCACACGCCCACAGTTATGTGCACGCAGCCATAGTCGCTGTACTAGCGAGTTCCTTTTCATATGCTGGAGTAAACAAACCATACAGCGTAAAGTAAACTGAAAATAATTATGCATTGCATGCACCACTGCCTTTGAACCTATGAAAGTGAGTGCCACAACCGTAACTGTTGCCAACGCAGGATAACCGTATCAATTCATTTCTTGCATTAACACAATCTTCTTTGAGTGCGCTACATATGGACATTCGGTACTGTAACACCTATAAATAAACTGACATAGGAGACGCAAGTCTCCACTGCTTTTTGCGAGCTTCAAGACCAGAGTAGCAGAACCAAACTACATGCTAATAACGTGGGACAGTGTCAAAACATATTATGAATAAACAGGATATATCTTATGCAAGTTACCAATCTCAACACGCTATATATTCCAATGTATTACATACGGTTCAGGTAGCAGAACCAAACTGCATCGTAATAACGGGGGACATGGTGTCAAAACACTTAATGAATAAACAGGACATATTTTACGCAAGCTAACTACCTTAACACGTTACATTCCAACGTATTACATACATTTCAAATGACTAATGGTGGATGCCATGCACCACTACTTGTATAAGCTTTCCAGCCCAGCGCCGGAAAAGAACAGATTCTAAGACAAGAGAAGCCGACATGCACCTTAAAGGAAGGTAAATGAAATGACACAAGTCAAGCACTACTTTTCAAATTTTCACAGCCCGATAACAGAAACAAGCTGGATCCCCGCACAATAGCACACAATGTTAAACATTCCTTACAATTAGGCAATAGATTTTGACTAATAACCTGATTATATTATAATGTTTTTAGGCACTCGTTAGCCTTCATTCAGCACTGGATGGCAGGCACCACTACCGCTTGAACTTCTCCAGCTGAGTGCCAGAAACAGACTGGTACCTGACCTTAGCTAGGTTACGGTTGATAAATTTTATGTGCCAGCACAAGCGAACGCGACAGAACATCTTTAAAAACTTCTCCTTGCATTTAACCGAACAAAAATGCATGTTCCCTATTTGTGACAAATGTGCATACAGAACACTTCAGACCCCTGGGAGGTTTGCCGTGGACTCAATCGTTGCTAAAAAGTGTGTGTCAAGCAGCTTAACATATTCAAAAGCTCTTTGTGATGGTACAGTCAGATTCCCAAACACTTTACTGCGTACATGGTATGCTTTAGGCATTGCAAAACACTGGTGGGGTCCCGCCAATGTGTCGTTATGGTCTTTAAGCAACTCCGCACATGAACAATCGTGCAAGGACTTTTCCAGGAACATCTTGACCAAGAAACCAGAAACATAGTATGCTGCAGAGTCGGCAATAATGTTAGATTTGATATCTTGTGCTAGAATAGAGATGTCATCAACAGAGGGAAAACAGTCAGGCTCAGCATGTTCAACGCTGTCCAGCAAAGATGAACTATTCTGTGAAAAGGGTAACCCCTGCAGCAGTTCAGAGTCGTCTTGCTGAACATTAGCTTTCTCCGAGAGTTTGAACGCCTTCTGTACACATATGTGCTTTAATCCAGCAATGAACTGCGCAACATTAGTGTTGGTGTTACATCCCTGTTTTTGTCTGATATGCCCAAAAATATTTTCAAGAGCGTCCTGCTGTAGCCGACGAGTTAGAAGATAGAAGAAGTTGTAATTTGTGGAGAGATCCTCCCACAACTGAAGAACGCCTTCGATTGTTATTTGCCGCCCAATAATAGTCTGTGGCTGACGTCTCCCACAGAATTTCCATGATCTGATCCACGCGAATTGGTCTCGCGGAAAGTTTACCAGCTCGTCATTTCTCCTAATGGCATAACGACACTTTTGGGCATTCTTTTTGGGAGCTGAGCTATTGAGTGAGTCAAACACTTTATCCATACGCTCACAGAAATGGGCTGTAGCCATAGCTACTGCGGGGAGCTCCTTTGCGTACACCACAGCCATGATTGTCACACTAAAAGATGCACTTAGCATCTGTACTGCTCTGCTTACTTTCATGTTACAAAAAGGCTTCTGGTAGACGTGCCCCTCGGCCAGCTTAGGCGCGAGTTTAAACCGCAACTCGTGAGTAGACTTATAAAGGGCCTCGATGTGAGACCACTCAATAACTTCATCTCCTATGAACAACTTGTGTGCTTGCAGGTTGTTTCGCGTGGTTTTGATTAGGTGTGGCACATCAAAAACAAAGTACACTCTTTCACCAGCAACCTCAAAATAAGGACGTTGAATTGTAATTCCAAGCATATGAGAAAGGGCAACGTTTGAGGCTCCTTGGTCACAAATTAAACATTTGACTGCGATTCCGGCGTGTCTAAGGTTGTTTATAATTAAGGCAAGCAAGTCCTTTGTAACACTTGCTGGCGTAGATACGTGTCCTATTGTAAATGCGATTGGCTGGACCCACCTCCTAGCAACACCAGCGAGAAGGACAACCATAGCTTTGTCAGCGATATCTGGCGTTCGAACTGTTCCATCGTCAGCAAAGCCTTGCACAAGATCTTGAGTTACATCATAGGACAAGTTCTTCAAAATCACTTCATCAAATATGAGTAAACACACCCTGTCGCGCTAGTCCCATGTCTGCATACAAGCTGACACACACTCAATAACCCCTGGAATCACACCTGGTGACATTCGAATATTTCCTAACCAACGCCTCAGTGAGCGCTGCGTAGGCAGACAAAAAATGGGCGCTAGCAAGCGGTATGCTCTTGGGCCCCTGAAGTTTGAGTGCAGTGCAAATTTCTTTAGCCATGCCGGAAACCTTTTCCCCTGACCCCTATTCATTACTCGCACATGTGCACAAAGGAGATTGAAGACCTCTTCGGTCACGAAAGGACAAACGACACCCAAGGCCTTTGTAATTGATGGAGGTAGCTCCCTCTGCTGTTTCCGCAACCTTTCAATGGTCTTGCGGCAGGAGGCGACCCTTGACTGCAGGCGTTTGATGGTGCGACGAAATTTCCACGACGGCGACTTCGTTCCTCCGCAGGGAGCTGCAACGGGAAATGCTTAAAATCAATATAACAGGAGTACAGAGAAGGAGTGCATCATGAGAAGTTACATATTTAGAGACACTACATTTCACAATACACTACTGTATGAACGAAAGACAGCCAATTACCATTAGGTAATGAACCACGTTAAAACTTGAAATACATGAAGCATTAATTGTGAACATTACATCGCCTGGGATGGCAGTTACGATGAGTAAGTGCCCATTATTCATGCTGCGATGTTAACAAAATGCCTGTTCCCCAACACCTGACTTCTGAATTTATGCAAAAATGGCATGCAAATCCACACAAATTACCAACACAAATGTTTCCTTTTTTAGCAAAGCGACTAAGCTCTGCATGTCCTTAAAGAGTTAGCAGAGGCACTGCAGCCTTCATGAATATTATGTGCGTAACGAAGGCCTCAATCATTGCAGTAAAGATTTGAAGATTGCTTTGCAGCTAGTGCCGGACGATGTACGAGACCAACCAGCTGCAAATAAAAAAAACACCAAAAAAGTCTCATTTCAATGGTTCAAATAAGTGTTTTTCCATGACAGTAATAGTTAATAAACCAAGTGCTCACCATGGCACGGTTCAGACGAAGCCGGTGTTGATTCACGAGGCTCACCAGCTGCACAAAGCAAAAAGGTGTCATTCAAAGGGTTAAAATTACTTCTCTTTCGAAAGAGGAAATGCGAATCTCTCACAAGTACTCACCAAGGCATGTTTCAGACGAAGCCGAGGTTGAAGCACTAGGCCAATCAGCTGAAAAACAATCAAACAGAGTGTCATTGACTGCTCTTTCATGATAGTAATTGCGAATCTATGTCAAGTGCTTACTAAGGACAGCTTCTGACATGGTACATGGGGAGGTACGAGGCCCACCAGCTGCAGAGAGCAAGGAAGTGTCATTCAAAGATTTCAAATCAGTGCTCTTGTACAACAGAAATCTCGATTCTCTCGCAAGTACTCACCAAGGCATGTTTCCGACGAAGAACAAAAGAGCGATGGGAGAGACCCATCTGCTGCACAAAAAATAAAGAGCGTCACTCAGTGGCTCAACAATGGAATACATCACATATCTCTCACAAGTACTTAACCGCGCAGCTTTCTTGGCCAGTATCCCATGACGACGGCAAAGACTGCCCACCTACAAAAAGAACCGTCATTGAATGGCGTGAATCATTACACACGTCAGTTTAAAAATTTCATTAATTTATCAGTAACTTACCATGTGCAATTACTTCATAGCCTTCTGCTTTCAGCGATGCCGCAACCCACACACCTGCACAAAAAAAATTACATGTCAGCCACACATACAGCATTTGACTCATTTGACAAAACAACAAAAATACATTGCTAGTATTCACTGTCAACAAATATTTCATCTTCACCTGCACTTTGGGTGGTGATAGGATCAACACCTGCAGAAATAAAAACTGAGCGAAAGGCCACATTGAACGGCGCTGAATAAAATAATTACTAATTTGTACTAACACTCTCGCTCAACACTATCACGGCCACTACCACTTGTTGATACCAGAGGCGCACCACCTGTCGAAACATTAGTTATCTGAAGAGCGCCATGATTACATTCCTGTTTATACACATAACTATCTGTTCTAAACTCTCGCAATTCACCATTTCACAACTACAGCAGGCAGCTGAAAAATGTGGTTTTTCGAGCTGCAAGATGGCCACCACCTACAGACTCCTTTGTAACTCCTATAAGTAGCAAACATAATTGAGAACGGCGTTCGGGAACCTATACGACCAGTGCTCATGCACAACTAGCACCTGCTGAACTTTACTTTTTATTCAGTATTCGCTACATCTGTGCTACTCAACTTGTTAAGCACACAATGTGTATGCTACGTACGATTAAGCAATATCAGGTACGCATTGAGCATAAAACCACACAACATGAAGATGTCCCATGCTTACCTTGCGTAGGAGGAGGGACGGAGGGTACAGCAAGTTTTGTAAGACTGGTGTGCTCAGCATTCATGAAGTTTTCATGAATTCACGCCCCCCCCCTTGCTACGCCCCGGCTGTTTTTTTATATACTACAACCCGGACACCATCACAATCATCGAAAACTCAATAAATCAAACTTTCAAAAACAGTCGTATACAATTCATTTTAAAGGTCTCTACTAATACACAGCATGTTTTCTTATTGAAATTACTGCACTACAATAAAACACTTCACATCGGGGCTCACCTGTTGTCCTGTGGGATGCGAAAGAAGCTAGTTCCGGGCTTCTTGCAAGTGCGGCCGTTGTTACTGCACCACGCCACAGTTCGGCCGACCACTGAACATCTGAAAACATTATTTAGAGTCATATCAGTGTCATAGTTACAGCATACGAAGTTATTTTGGGGTCATTGGCAGAGACCGAATATGCAACTAGAACAACTGCCCTGAGTTATGCAAATGCGACGTCGTTCGCAAAAACATCCATACTAAAATGTCAATTTCGGTGAATCATCGACATTTCATCACCGTTTAAAACGCACCGAATTCTGAAAGAGTAGGTATTAACCATTGGCGCGTCTTCTAACAAGTAACTCGAGCCACCCATGCCGTGCATAGCTCAGGCTTACTTGCCCTGGCCCTTCCACAAGCGAACTTGCTGTGCAGTTTCCCAGAAACGTACTTCGAAATATTCTTTTGCAAAATAAGCAAGCCACACACACAATAACCATCACCGAGAACTCTTTTCACTCGTGTGGAGCGCCTCGCTAAACCCAAAACGCGTTAAGAATGCAGAAACCTTGGGCCTCGGCCTCGTACGTTACATGCTTTTAATTTTATTTACCTTTAACCCACTTCGCTTTCAAAAAAGTAGCAACAGCTCACAATTGGTACGTAACTAATTACACAAAGGTCGACCCTTCTCGTTTCCTTCAGCGCGCGTCGCGCCTGAACTAAGTCACATGCGCGGACGCCACCGCAGATACTGGACGAGTGCGCGGACGCTCGCCACTCGCGGGAATGCAGACAACAAACACTGTCGACGGAATAGGAAACATTTCCGTGTGCTCCAAGCCGCCCTGCAAGACTCTCAAGAGGCTACAGTCTTCAAAGCATGCAGAACTGTTCCCTGCGTCGAGCGGCGAAAGGGGACCCGTGGACGACTTTACAACACGCGGCATTTCACGAAGCTCCTGCCATTCCAGACCCTACGTCTATCGGTTGACTTTATCATCAAGTTTCCGCGTCTTCTGTCTCAGCAAACGAACAGCATCAAGATTAACTCTGGCGAGAAAATTCCCGCAAAACGTCTCAATTGAAATACCAAAAGTGATTCAAGGAACACGTGTCCAAGTGACAAAGGCGGCTCAGAGAGCAGGGGCGTGACTGAAGACTCATCCACGGCGGACATTCGTAACGGCGTCAAGTCGCGGAACATTAACCTGATCACGCTTGCCCACCACATCTTCAGCAGCATCTGCACTCCAGTACAGTTGGAACTCAAGTTTCAAAGTGCAAGAGGCTTGCAATGACCACGGCGACACCGTCACTGTCGCCCGCCAGAGACATTTCTGGCAGATCCCCAAGCTAAGTCGCAGTGAGGCCGGGACCGACCACCACGATGCACCCATTGCCGCCCACCTGAGACGCTGTCGTGAGCTCCGCTCGCTCGCAGTCATGGTCGAGGGGAATGACGAAGAACGACACCAAAGCTCTGACGCTCACGCGCGCTTAATCGGCGAACGCGAAGACGAAGAGGACGAAGGGGTAAAGTAAAAACAGCCGGCCCAGAGTACGAGCGTTGTCTCTGTTCTGTTCATTTAGTCTAACAAGCTCTGAGAACTTTAAAGAGAAGCGCTTGGGGTCACCACCTACAGACTCCTTTGTAACTCCTATAAGTAGCAAACATAATTGAGAACGGCGTTCGGGAACCTATACGACCAGTGCTCATGCACAACTAGCACCTGCTGAACTTTACTTTTTATTCAGTATTCGCTACATCTGTGCTACTCAACTTGTTAAGCACACAATGTATATGCTACGTACGATTAAGCAATATCAGGTACGCATTGAGCATGAAACCACACAACATGAAGATGTCCCTTGCTTACCTTGCGTAGGAGGAGGGACGGAGGGTACAGCAAGTTTTGTAAGACTGGTGTGCTCAGCATTCATGAAGTCATGCTGCCTGAAAGGATCGCTACAAACTGTGTAGTTGCGAAGCGATTTCATCGACTTTCCCCGGAGGTCCTCTCTTCCAGCATATTCTAGCCATGCCGTCCACCTGTGAATTTTTAGAAGACTACATGAGCCGCTTCGTAAAAATTACCTGCAAACACACACCTACACAACCCGGTACTGCTGTTACTAGAACTTACCACAACATGAGTTCACGCTGACGTCACTCATGCGAGATCATTGCTGAGAATTCTTTCTGCAGTTTTTTACGCTTGTGTGGCGTCGTCCAATTACCTACTTTTCAGGGGCGTAGCCAGAAATTTTTTTCGGGGGGGGGGAGTTGAACGCCCCCCCCCCTTGCTACGCCCCGGCTGTTTTTTTATATACTACAACCCGGACACCATCACAATCATCGAAAACTCAATAAATCAGACTTTCAAAAACAGTCGTATACAATTCATTTTAAAGGTCTCTACTAATACACAGCATGTTTTCTTATTGAAATTACTGCACTACAATAAAACACTTCACATCGGGGCTCACCTGTTGTCCTGTGGGATGCGAAAGAAGCTAGTTCCGGGCTTCGTGCAAGTGCGGCCGTTGTTACTGCACCACGCCACAGTTCGGCCGACCACTGAACATCTGAAAACATTATTTAGAGTCATATCAGTGTCATAGTTACAGCATACGAAGTTATTTTGTGGTCATTGGCAGAGACCGAATATGCAACTAGAACAACTGCCCTGAGTTATGCAAATGCGACGTCGTTCGCAAAAACATCCATACTAAAATGTCAATTTCGGTGAATCATCGACATTTCATCACCGTTTAAAACGCACCGAATTCTGAAAGAGTGGGTATTAACCATTGGCGCGTCTTCTAACAAGTAACTCGAGCCACCCATGCCATGCATAGCTCAGGCTTACTTGCCCTGGCCCTTCCACAAGCGAACTTGCTGTGCAGTTTCCCAGAAACGTACTTCGAAATATTCTTTTGCAAAATAAGCAAGCCACACACACAATAACCATCACCGAGAACTCTTTTCACTCGTGTGGAGCGCCTCGCTAAACCCAAAACGCGTTAAGAATGCCGAAACCTTAGGCCTCGGCCTCGTACGTTACATGCTTTTAATTTTATTTACCTTTAACCCACTTCGCTTTCAAAAAAGTAGCAACAGCTCACAATTGGTACGTAACTAATTACACAAAGGTCGACCCTTCTCGTTTCCTTCAGCGCGCGTCGCGCCTGAACTTTCACGCGTCGCTACTAGGCAAGTACGTGCGCCAAGCCTGCTACGCGCGCACACTTAAATCGGCAAAGGTCGACGCTGCTAAGCCTACTACGCAGCGCTCAGAGAGAACAGAAACGTGGGTTCTCACCTTGCCGTCGTCCGTTGCTCAGGCTCAGCAGGTGACACGGTGGGCAGCGGTCACACTGCCGCGACG